>NC_058524.1:182512980-182821680 GCF_904849725.1 Hordeum vulgare subsp. vulgare | reverse complement strand
CCATATTTTCTCATATCCTCATAATGTTCAGAGATCTTTGCTCGTAGAGAAATAACGCATACAGTTTCAACATAGGCAATCATGAGACTATAAATTCCATTTATTCATGATGTTATTACAATCTCAGGGACTTCTGTTACAAAAATTTCACTCCATGATCTCATGAAAAACAAGAGTGCTTCAGATTATACTTATTGCCACGGTCAAAACTTAACTACTCCATTCTAGCTTTCTTCCTTTGTGGACAATCGCTAGCAAAATGTCCTGCTTCCTTGCAACAAAAGCAAATGATTTCTGACAAGTCTCGAGGCTTCTTAGCTTCTGCTTTTGCTCCTTGGATTCCCGGCTTCCTTCCTCAGCACATGTATTTGTGGTGGCCAAATTTCATACACTTGTAACATCTGACATGACTCAGGTCTATGTCTGTAGAGATTTGGTTCTTCCGAGGGTACTTGTTCTTCTTTCCGGACTCCTTTATTTTGGCCAGTTCTTCTATTTCAAGTGGATTAAACTCCACTTCTTCTGTCGGGAAGTTTCCCAGATACTCTTGGCTTCTCTTCGTGCAGTCCTGTGAACAATGTCCTTCTTCTCCACATGAGTAGCATGAATTGGAGAAAAATCTGGCCAGACCTTGTCCATCAGGGTCTTCAATATTTTCATTCATCACCGGTTCTTCTAGAATCTTCTTCTTGAGGGTTTCCATCACTGCTTCTTTCTGCTGCTTGACAACTTGTTGCACCTTGGGGTAAATGTGACACTGAGCTGGGTAGTGGGTGGTTCCCTCACAAAGGAAACAAGTCACCTGACTACTTGGGCACTCCTCAGCTGGGTGATTTTCTTCACAATGAGTGCATCCATCCTTGTGTTCTTCCTGGGTGTGTCCTATTTCTCCACAGATCTTGCATGCGCAAGTCTTCTCCTTCGGATTATCATAGCCCTTCTGAATGAGACGGGATCTTAACAGAGTCTTCTTGAATTCTTCCCAACTTTCTGCTCCACTAAATCCTTGTATGGCATGATGCATTTTCCACAAGATAGCAGCACTCTGTGTAAAGTACTGAAGAGCGTGTTCCACTTCATGCTTCCTTGAGACCAAGTTGCTCCCGAAGTGGTTCTCCATGTTCTGAATCCATATTTCAGCCTCCAGTTGGGTCATTGGTCCAGAGACTACAAGTCCAGTTTCATACTCCATCTGGTAAGGTTGAGGTTTTTGGGATGAGACGGGTAAGAGAGGGAGGGAGATACACACAATACAAACAATATTTTTGAGAATAAACTTTTGTTGTGGCCGTCGGAAAACACACACCAATGACGGCTCACAATTCATCGTATCTAACGTGGGTACATAAAAGGGGTTTGGACTTCTAATGGTCATATAATTATTCGGACACTTCAGGGTCTTCGAGTTCTTCGGGTCTTGAGAGTCCTCTGTTGGTGTAGCGTCAATTCTTCAAACGCGTGGTGATATCCTCTTTACTTTGATGTGGGAGTCGGTTGATCCTTCTTGTGGTCAAAAGGGAAAGGGCATTGTCTAACTATTTGAGGTGAGAGAGAACGTTTTATGAAAATCGGAAGAGATGAGAAGTAAAAGGTGTTCTTGAAAAATAGAAATTTTGAGATATCCTTTCCTAAGAAATTTCCAGTTTCTAGGGTCACGTCCTACAGTCAACATGTGCTCTGATACCATTTCTGTAGCGACCCGACTCAAGACGAGTCAAGCCTCTGTGTTTTCTGTGCCATCCCTGGATCAGTATGCTGGCACACACAGTACATCAATGTATATATCAAAGTGCAATCACATGTAAATAGCGTAAAACTGATATATACCTTAAATATCTCATCGGAAGCAGTCAAGGGAGTGGAGTCCCAATAAACACCAACGACAAGTTGAGTGTAGACCGTAACCCTGACTCGTACTCTTACTCGTCGAAGAAAAATATCTGCAACATAAGACGTTGCAGCCGTGTAGGTCATCATATTGAATATGCCGGCAAGTCACATACGAGAGGGGTAAAAATAACATCTATACTATATGCATATATGGCAGGTGGGGCTATAAGTTTTTAGCGAAAAGCAAGTTTTCTCCTACATCAAGAGAGGGCTAAAAGCAAAATGTTACTACGTTGTTTGTTGTTAACGAGATGGTTCCGCCAACCAATTCTCGTACCCGAGTTGTCACTAATTACCCTCATCAAAATATATTTAATGGTGTTGAGAAATCCAGATAACTTCAGTTCCTTTGGCTCAAGTTGTCCATGACCATGGACACAGCTAATCGATTAGGTTCGAGTACTCTGCAGAGTTTTGCACACGTTCCCCACAATATTTGATCGCCTCCGGGTTTGTCCTCGCACTTCAAGGTGTTTGAAGACCGGATGATCAAAACATGGTCTTTCAATGGGTCCCTCTCAATCCCTGTCGGTGCCCATCCATTCCTACCGTTCGTCTACATCTGCTAGCACCGCCTGTCCAGAGTCGCCGCGTTGTCCAACCAAGCCAGAGCCCATAATGACTTGTGGCTGTGCAGGTAAGCCTTGGGTCTTGAAAATATCCGTCCGTCTCTTTGAGCCTGGGTGAAGCTTTCCGCAGGATGACATGGCCTCTCCAGCATCCCGCGCATCCACTGGGTTCTCCAGGGAGCCGATCAACCGTCCTTCACCCAGTGTTGCATTTCGTCCGAGGTCTTGAAAATCTTGTCTTAACCGGTCTTGATTATTTAATCAACCTCGCATCACTCGTGTTATGCACTCAACCGAAATCCTGTCTACTCAAGCATAGCAATATGAACTTTGTCATCCCGGGGCCAAGTATCGGGGTTGTTGTGTGCCTACCACATGATACTACAATCTATACTAAAATTTCCAAGTACCTAGGCAGCATGCAAAAAAATGGGCAAAGAAAGGTGAACTACCATGCATCGAAAACATAGGTGATAGTATGATCAAAGTGACTTGCCTGGTGATGTGGACGAAGAAGAATTTCTCGAGAAAATAACTTGATAGACTACTTGTCACTCTCCGATGAAATCTATATAGCAAACATATCATTCACATAAGCACTCATACTAGCAATCATTCTAACAGTCAAAACAAAAGAGAGAGCGAATAGGAAACCGAAAGAAACTTCAAATAAGACTAGGGAGTCTTCTACTACGTCAAACACTAAATAGTTTTTGTCTAATAGAAAATAAAATACTTAAACTATAGGGAACTAAGATATAAATTTAACTAAGATAAAAGAAAGTATTTTTCACAAAACTATTTGAAAGTATTTCCAAACGGGATTTGAAACACTAGAGAAATCAATTGCAAGTTACTAAGGAACTAGAATTGATTTCATGAAAACAAATAAAAATAAAATAAAAACTTGTTGCAAAACTACTATTTATCTAAGAGAAACAAAACATAATATTTCTGAAATAATAAAGAAAATATTTTAAAAACAATTCTAGAAAAGGAATTAGCCGCATTCCTAAAAGAGGTGAAACAGAAATTGTTTCACATGAAACAGTGAGCTAAAGTACTCAAACAAATCTGAAATTTTTACCACTGATAAATAAGATCACTAGTTATCTTTACCAAAAGGAATCAAATTAAAAGCTATTTTTTAAACTCCTGGAATAGGCAGAACAAGGTTTAAACTAAATCTACTCTAACTTATATTTGCAAATTTCAAATATAGACAAATTATATGTTTTTAAAAACTACAGAAAATTTGTGAGCTACAGGAAAAATAATCAATGTCATTGGACTTCGGGATCAAAAGTTGTGGCCAAAACAAGATTGAAACTTGCTGTTTTTGTAATTTTTGACAGAAAAACTGAAAACAACTAGCTAGCTATTGGGGTACACGTGGCAAGTTGCTATTGGCTGCGGAGGGTGTTTGTTGGAGCGTTTTGAGCAAACGGCTTAGCCCTAACAAAAGCTACTGGCTAAAATATAAGTGAAAAATAAAACCGTTGGTTTTGTCATATAGACCGAAGGGTTACGTTAGGATCTAATCTAGGCCACTAGTTAAAGATCTAAGGGCTACAATCGATTAGAAGAAAGAACAGAGAGGGAGAGAGGAAATACCATGCTGGGTGCTGGTACTCCGGCGGGGGCGTCGCCGGCGAGGGAGGGGGAAGCTCCGGGGGCGGGGAGATGGGGAGGCGGCGGCGGGGCAGTCCTCCTCCTCGGGGGGGGGGGGGGAGGCGCTCGGGGGAGAGAGGGGCTCCGGGAGGGTGCTCCCAGGGCTGCCGAAGGGTGGCAGAAGCTTGCTGCCGGCGAGCGGGCTTGGGCGGCGAGGGGACGGGGCGGGTGGCGGCGAGGATGGGGAACGGGGGCGGCGAGGCGCTGGGATTTATATAGGCTAGGAGGGGGGTGCTAAGGAAGGGAGAGAGAGCCTCGGGGAGGAAATCTCGAGCTGGGAGGAGTCGGTCTCGGGTGCAACTTTGGAAGGAGAGGGAGGAGGGAGAAGGCCGACGTGGAGGGAGGCTCGGCCAGGGTGGGGGCCACGGCCAGTGAGAGGGGGGCGGTGGGGAGTGGGTCGGTGGCCGTTTTTAAGGGATCTGGGATCCCAGGGAGAAGGGGATTCGGCCGAGGCTATCTAGCGCCCAGGGGCGGTGGTTACCAAAAGTAAAATCTTTCCTATTTGTCTAACTTTTTCCGAATCAGAAACTAAAAGCGAATAAAAAGGAAATAAATCAAAATATTTATATATGGTATTATATACCAAAAAAATCAGAAAAATATCCTCTACCAGAATAACATTTTTCCAAAGAAAAAAAATAAAAACTTTAAAAAAATGTTTTTTTTTCAGAAATTCACTAAATTGCTTTATTTCTCTTTGCAAATATTTTTGCAAATAAACCTTGGGTTTCTTGGCTCAAATATCTCAGAAATTTGCCCGCACTTTGGATGGTCATTTTCCTCCGCTCTCTCTCTTGCATGCAAGAGAGTTTTCTCCGAACATTTCTCGCGTGAGGAAAAATGGAAACGCAAAAGAATTCAATGCAAATATCTCCGTTCAAATTCTTTATAATTGAAGAAGTCATGTCATCTTCTCTCTTGGCTTTTAAAAGCTTGAATTTGAATTCATTGGAGAAGGGGAAAGTCATTTTATTCCCTCTCATTCAAAAGTTTCGAAAAGTTTCAAATTTCACTCAAGTTTCAATCACTCCGGCAACCAACAAACAAGCAAATCTAATAATTATATTAACATTCCAAAATTTATAATTTTGGGATGTTACAGAGATGGTTCCGCCAACCAATTCTCGTACCCGAGTTGTTGATAATTCCCACATCATTATTAAGTTGTGTCGAGAGTTTAGGGAAAATTTCAATGCCTTCCGCTCAAGTTGTCCATGACCGTGGCACGGCTAATCGATTAGGTTTGGGCACTCTGCATAGTTTTGCACACATTCCCCACAAGATTTGATCGCCTCCGAGTATGTCCTCACAAATCAGGGTGTTTGAAGACCGGATGATCAAAACATGGTCTTTCAACGGGTCCTTCTAAATCCCTGTCGGTGCCCATCCAATCCTACCGTTCTTCTACATCTGCTGACATCGCCTGTCCAGAGTTGCCGCATTGTCCAACCAAGCCAGAGCCCATAATGACTTGTGGCTGTGTAGGTAAGCCTTGGGTCTTGAAGCCTCCATCCGTCTCTTCGAGCCTGGGTGAAGCTTTCCGCGAGATGTCATGGCACATCTCCAGCATCCCGGGGTCGTCCACTGGTTTCTCAAGGGAGCCCGTAAAACCGTCCTTCACCCAGAGTTGCATTGCTTCATGAGGTCTTGAAAATCTTGACTTAACCGGTCTTGGGTATTTAATTATCCTCGCATCACTCGTGTTATGCACTCAACCAGAATCCCGTCTACTCAAGCATAGCAATATGAAATTTTCGTCCCGGGCCAAGTATCGGGGTTGTTGTGTGCCTACCACATGATACTACAACCTATACTAAAATTTCCAAGTACCTACGCAACATGCAATTGGGCAAAGAAAAGTGAAACTACCATGCATAGAAAAACATAGGAGATAGTATGATCAAAATGACTTGCCTTGATGATAGTTGTGTTGATCGAGCGCTTCTAAGTAACAAGCTTCGCACTCCGGGTGATCTACTGATACAAACAAATACACACCATAAGCACTACAATCATGAACAAGTAAAATAACATCACATGTATAAAGTAGCTATGGCCTAAGTGAAAGAATTCACTTCATCTCACTAAGGCAGAATTTTTTTCTGTTAAAACCCCAAGTAAACGTATTTAAAAAAATTTGAAACTTATACCACAGTAAGATATAATCACTAGGAAGCAGTAGCAAAAAGAATCAAATAAAAATCATTTTTAAACTCGTGGAATAAGCAAAACAAGGTTTAAACTAAATCTGATCTAATTCAAATTTGAAAATTTCAAACATAGACAAATTATATGTTTTTAAAAACTACAGAAAAATTGTGATCTACTTGAAAAAGAATCAACCTCATTGGATCTCGAGATAAAAAGTTATGATCAACACAATATTGGAACTTTCTCTGTTGTGGAATTAAACAGATTTTTTTTGATTCTAACGGGCAGGGGGTACACGTGGCGGCCCCTGATTGGTTGCGGGTTCGTTTGCTGCGGGGAAATCTAACAAATGGCCGAAGCTTAATGAATTCCTCTCGGCTAATAAAAAGTGATGTAAAAACCGGCTCGTTTTTTAACTAAAAACCAAAAGGGTATGCGCATTTTAATCTATACCGTTTACTCAAGATATAACGATGGAGAGAGAATCAGGGAGCTCACAGTGGGGATTGGAGCTCCAGCGAGAAGTCCGGCGAGGCCGAGGCGAAGTGGCGATGGGGAGGCGGCTCCGATGGTCTCCGGTGACGGCTGAGAGGTCGGGGAGGTTGCGGCGGTGCCCCCGAGTCCAAAGGCGGCGGCGACGAGGCGAGGGGAGGCTCGGGGCGGCGAGGGGAGTGGCCGGGGTTCGGCCAAGCTCGGAGCTCCGGCGAGCTCGCGTGGGGGCGGCGTGGCGCGACGAGGGGAGGGGGCGGCGAGGGGAACGGGGTCGGTAGGAGAGGGGGGGCATTTATAGGGGCGAGGGGAGGTCTCGGGAAGGAAAGGGAGGGAGATCCGTGGCGATCCGGTAGGGCTCCGGTGAGGTAAGGAAGGAGAGGGGAGAAAAGGTAGGAGGAGACAGAGGGGAGCTTCGGTTGGCGGTGGGGCCATGCTGGCAGGGAGAGGGAGAGAAGGGGCAAGGGGAACGGTAGCCGATCCGAAGGGATTTCGGCCCCGGGACTGAGGGATCTCGGCCAATCCTAATCCACGCCCGCTAGCGCTTTCCAAAAGAAAAGGGGTTTTTTCCATTTTTTCAAAAACAGGAAATAAAACAATTAAATGGGCAGGTAAATAAAATCCAAAAATAGGGGTATTATATACCAAAATTTTCAGAAAAAAATTCTCTACACGTTTAACATTTTTCCAAAACCAAAATAGAAACTTTTTAAAAATGTTTTTTTTCCGAAAAAACCCATAAGGCTTTTTTTTCTGTTTGCAATTATTTTCTCAACAAAATTTGGTTTTCTTGGCTCAAAATATTTCAAAAATGCCTCACAACTTTGGAGGGTCATTTTCCTCCACTCTTTCTTGCTTGCAAGAAATTATTTCCCGGCACTTCTTGCATGAAGAAAAAAAATAGAAATACAAAAAGAAAAATTTGAAAGAATTCAAATGCAAATCTTTATTGCTATTAAATATGCATAGATGCTTAGCTACAATTGTAAAACATTCCCAATTAGGAAAAATTGAGATGTTACAGTGGCTCCCACTTGCTCCATGATGATCTCATTGGATGAACCATGATGTCAAGGATTCAATCAATCCCGTATACAATTCCCTTTGTCTGTCGGTATAGAACTTGCCCGAGTTTCGATCGTCGGTATACCTATACCTTATTTAATCTCGTTACCGGTAAGTCTCTTTACTCGTTCCGTAGCACGTCATCCTGTGACTGACTTCTTAATCACATTGAGCTCATGATGATGTTCTACCGAGTGGGCCCAGAGATACCTCTCCGTCACACGGAGTGACAAATCCCGATCTCGATTTGTTCCAACCCAACAGACACTTTCAGAGGTACCCGTAGTGCACCTTTATAGTCACCCAGTTACATTGTGAAGTTTGATACACCTAAAGCACTCCTACGGTAACCGGGAGTTTCACAATCTCACGGTCGAAGCAAAAGACACTTGACATTAGAAAAGCTTTAGCATACGAACAATACGACCTAGTGCTATGCTTAGGATTGGGTCTTGTCCATCACATCATTCTCCCAATGATGTGATCCCGTTATCAATGACATCTAATGCCCATGGTCAGGAAACCATGATCATCTATTGATTAACGAGCTAGACAACTAGAGGCTTGCTAGGGACACATTGTGATCTATTTATTCACACATGTATTAATGTTTCCTGTTAATACAATTATAGCATGAACAATAGACGATTATCATGAACAAAGAAATATGATAATAACCATTTTATTATTGCCTCTAGGGCTTATTTCCAACACGAACATGAGTCATAGAGTTGATATGATCAACATGGAGATGTTCACCATTGAAACCAGCTCATCTGACACGATGATCGGACTTGGGCTGATGGATTTTGATTATGTGTCACTCGAATGACTAGAGAGATGTCAATTTGACTGGGAGTTTTTAGTTATATGATTAACTAAACTCAACTCAAAACAGAAAATGCAGAATAGATGGAGGTTGACGAAGGATGAAGTGACGATGCACGTGGGAAATGGTTCCAAGGTTGATGTGTTCGCCGTTGGCATACTCTCACTTCAGTTACCATCGGGATTAGTGATGAACATGAATAATTGTTATTTTGTGCCTGCGTTAAGCATGTACATTATATTTAGTTATTGTTTATTGCGAGATGGTTACTCATTTAAATCAGAGAATAATGGTTGTTCTATTTAGATGACTAATATCTTTTATGGTCATGCATCGAATGTGAGGGGTTTATTCTTATTGAATTTCGATAGTACTCACACACATGTTCATAACATTGATGCCAAAAGATGTAGAGTTACTAATGATAGTACCACTTTCTTGTAGCACTACTGCTTAGATCATATTGGTGTAAAGCGCATGAAGAAACTCCATGGTTATGGACTTTTGGAGTCACTTGATCTTCAATCACTTGACACTTGTGAACCATGCCTCATGGCTAATATGACCAAAACTCCGTTCTCCGGAACAATAGAGCGAGTAAGTGACTTACTAAAAATCATACATACTGATGTGTAGGGTCCAATGAGCATTGAGGCGCGCGGTGGATATCGTTATTTTCTCACCTTCACCGATGACTTGAGTAGATATGGTTATATTTACTTAATCAAATACAAGTATGAAATGTTTGAAAAGTTCAGGCAATTTCAGAGTGAAGTGGAGAATCGCCATAACAAGAAGATCAAATTCCTATGAGCTGATCGAGGAGGAGAATACTGAGTTATGAGTTTGGCGCTCACTTAAGACAATGTGGAATTGTTTCACACTTGATTCTGCGTGGAATATCACAGCGCAATGGTGTGTCCAAACGTCGTAACCGTACTTTATTGTATATGGTGTGTTCTATGATGTTTCTTACCGATTTGCCGTTATCATTTTGGGGCTATGCATTAGAGACAGCTGCATTCACTTTAAACAGGGCACCATTAAAATCCGTTGAGATGACACCATCTGAACTGTGGTTTGGTAAGAAACCAAAGTTTTCATTCCTTAAAGTTTGGGGATGTGATGCTTATGTCAAAAAGCTTCAGCCTGAAAAGCTGGAACCCAAAGCGGAGAAATGCTTCTTCATAGGATACCCAAAAGAGATAGTTAGATACACCTTCTATCTCAGATCCGAAGGCGAAGTGTTAGTCGCTAAAAGCGGAACATTTCTTGAGAAAGTGTTTCTCTCGAAAGAATTGTGTGGGAGGAAGATAGAACTTGATGAGGTTGTTGAACCTTTACTTCAACCAGAGAGTAGCGCAGTGCAGAAAGATGTTTCTATGGACCATATCCTAATTGAAGAGGAATCCAATGATGATGATTATGTAGCTTCAGATCAAGTTGCTATCGAACCTCGTAGGTTGACAAGGGCACGCACCGCTCTTGAGTGGTACGGTAACCCTGTCTTAACGGTCATGTTGTTGGACAACGATGAGCCTACGAGCTATGGAGAAGCGATGGTGGGCCTGGATACCAACAAATGGTTAGAGGCCATGATATCCGAGATAGGATCCATGTATGAAAACAAAGTGTGGACTTTGGAAGAATAACCTAAAGGGTGAAAGGCCATTTAGAATAAATGGATCTTTAAGAAGAAGACGAACGCTGACGGTAATATCACTGTCTATGAAGCTCGACTTGTGGCAAAGGGTTTTTCACAAGTTTAAGGAGTTGACTACGATGAGACTTTCTCACCTGTAGCGATGCTTAAGTCCGTCAGAATCATGTTAGCAATAGCTACATTTTTCAATTATGAAATTTGGTAGATGGATGTCAAAACAACGTTCCTTAACGATTTCCTTAAGGAAGAGTTGTATATGATGCAACCGGAAGGTTTTGTAGATCGAGAGAATGCTCACAAAGTGTATAAGCTCCAGCGATCCATTTATGGACTGGTGCAAGCATCTTGGAGTTGGAATCAGCGTTTTGATGAGGTGATCAAGGCGTTTGGGTTTATACAAGTTTATGGAGAAGCTTGTATTTACAAGAAAGTGAGTGGGAGATCTATTGTGTTTCTAATATTATATGTGGATGACATATTGCTGATTGGAAACAATATAGAATTTTTGGGAAGCATAAGGTTTACTTGAACAAGAGTTTTTCAATGAAGGACCTAGGAGGAGGTGTTACATATTAGACATGAAGTTCTATAGAGATAGATCGAGACGCTCAATAGGACTTTGACAGAGCATATACCTTGACAAAGTTTTGAAGAAGTTCAAAATGGATTAGTCCAAGAAAGGGTTCTTCCCTGTATTGCAAGGTGTGAAGTTGAGTAAGACTCAATGCCCAGTAACTGTGGAAGATAGAGAAAAGATGAGTGTCGTCTCCTATGCTTCAGCCATAGGATCTATCATGTATGCAATGTTGTGCACAAGACCAGATGTCAGCCTTGCCATAAGTATGATGGGAAGGTTTCAAAGTGATCCAGGAATGAAACACTAGGCAGCGGTCAAGAATATTCTGAAGTACCTGAAAAGGACTAAGGAAATGTTTCTCATGTATGGAGGTGATCAAGAGCTCGTCGTAAATGGTTACATCGATGCAAGCTTTGACACTCATCCAGATGACTCTAAGTCACAAACCGGATACATATATATTCTCAATGGGGGTGCGGTAATCTGGTGCAGTTCCTAGAAAAGCGTGGTAGGTGATTCTACATGAAAATCGGAGTACATAGCCGCCTCGGAGGCGGCAAAAGAAGGCGTGTGGATGAAGGAGTTCATGACAGATCCTGGAGTTGTGCCTAGTGCACTGGATCCAATGACAACTCTGTGACAACAATAGTGTCATTTCTCTAACCAAGGAACCAATGTTTCCCAAGAGGACCAGACACATAAAGCGACACTTTAATTCCATGCGCAATTACATCAAGGAGGAGGAGGACATAAATATTTGCAAAGTGCACACGGTTCTGAATGTTGCAGACTTGTTGACTAAACCTCTTCCACGAGCGAAACATGATCGACATGAGAACTTTATGGGTGTTAGATTCATTACAATGTAAAATCACATAGTGATGTGAGCTAGATTGTTGACTCTAGTGCAAGTGGGAAACTTGGAAATATGACCTAGAGGCATTAATAAACTACTTATTATTATATTTCCTTGTTCAAGATAATCGTCTATTAACCATGCTGGAATTGTATTGATTGGAAACTAAAATACATGTGTGGATACATAGACAACACACTCTCCCTAGTAAGCCTCTAATGGACTAGCTCGTTGATCAAACATGGTCAAGGTTTCCTGACCATAGACATTACTTGCAATTTGATAACGGGATCAAATCATTAGGAGAATGATGTGATGGACAGTACCCAAACTATAAACGTAGCATATGATCGTGTCAGTTTATTGCTACTGTTTTGTGCATGTCAAGTATGTGTTCCTGTGACCATGTGAGCATGCAACTCGTGGACACCAGAGGAATGCCTTGTGTGTATCAAACACCACATCGTACCTGGGTGACTATAAAGGTGCTCTACATGTATCTCCGAGGGTGTCTGCTAGGTTGGCATGAATCAAAATTGGGATTTGTCACTCCGTATGTCAGAGTGGTATCTCTCGGCCCACTCGGTAGTACATCATCACAAAAAGCTTGCAAGCAATGTGACTAAGGAGTTGGTCACGAGATCTTGTATTACGGAACGAGTAAAGAGACTTGCGAGTAACGATATTGATCTAGGTATGGAGATACCGATGGTCGGATCTCAGCCAAGTAACACACCAAAGGACAAAGGGAACAACATACATGATTGATTGAATCCTTGGCATTGAGGTTCAACCAATGAAAGATCTTCGTGGAATATGTAGGAACCAATATGGGCATCGAGGTCCCGCTATTGGTTATTGATCGGAGAGTGTCTCTGTCATGTATGCATAGTTCTCTAACCCACAGGGTCTACACACTTAAGGTTCGATGATGATATAAGCATAATTGAGTCATAGTTTTGGTGACCTAAGGTTATTCGGAGTCCCGGATGAGATCCTGGACATGACGTGGAACTCCGAAATAGTCTGGAGGTGAAGATTGATATATTGGATGAATGTCATCGGAGTCCGAAAGTGTTCCGAGGTGTACCGAGGGAATCATGAAGTACCAAAAGGGGTTTCGGGAGGCCCTGGCAATTGTTGGGGGGCTCATGGGACAAGGATAGGGGGCACCGCAGCACACCAGGGGGCTGGGCACAGCCCGTCTCCCCAATTTGCTTTGTCCCGGGGGGGGGGGGATGGGCCTCCTTGGGGTGCCGCCAACGCAACTTGGGTGGCAAGGCACCCAAGTGGGGGGGGGGGCACCCTAACCCTAGCTGCCGTCTCCCCCCTCCCTTGGCCGCCAGCCCCTAGGGAGTAACCCTAGGGCGCTCTCCCCTCTACCTTTCTCCTATATAGAGAGAGGTAGAGAGGGGGCAGTCATACGTCTCCATCGTATCTACTTTCCCAAACTCTTTTACCCTTGTTTTGGACTATAATTTGCATGATTTCAATGGAACTAACCTGGACTGATGCCGTTTTCAGCACAATTGCCTTGGTGTTATTTTTGTGCAGAAATCAAAGTTCTCCAAACATCCTGAAAATTTACGGGGAGCAGTTTTGGAAAATAAGAAAAATATCTGCGCCAAGTTCCACCTCAGGGGGTGGGCCAGTGGGCCACAAGCCATGGCTCCGCCACCACCCCCGTGGTGGCGGTGGGGAGGCTTGTGGGGCCCACACGGCTCTGCCGCCCCTAATCTCAGGTCTATAAGATCCCTTTCGTCCGAGAAAAAATAAAAAGAGAAGTTTTCGCTGCGTTTACGATACGGAGGCGCCACCACCACCTGTTCTTCATCTGGAGGGCAGATCTGGAGTCCGTCTTGGGCTCCGGAGAGGGGAGATCGTCGCCATCGTCATCATCAACCTTCTTCCCTCTCCAATTCCATGAAGCTTTTCGTCGTTCGTGAGTAATCTATTTGTAGGCTCGCTGGGCGGTGATGAGTAGGATGAGATCTATCATGTAATCGAGTTAGATTTGACGGGATTGATCCCTAGTATCCACTATTTTCTGAGATTGATGTTGCTACTACTTTCCATGCTTAATGATTGTCACTAGGGCCCGAGTGCCATGATTTCAGATCTGAAATTATTATGTTGTCACCAATATATGTGTGTTTTAGATCCGATCTTGCAAGTTGTAGTTACCTACTATGTGTTATGATCTGGCAACCCCGTAGTGACAATAACCGGAACCACTCCCGGTGATGACCATAGTTTGAGGAGTTCATGTGTTCACCAAGTGCTAATGCATTGGTCCGGTTCTTTATTAAAAGGAGAACCTTAATATCCTGTAGTTTCATTTTGGACCCCGCTGTCACGGGAGGGATGGACAATAGATGTCATGCAAGTTCTTTTCCCTAAGCACGTATGATGACAGACGGAATGCATGCCTACATCACATTGAGGAACGGGAGCTAGCCACATATCTCTCCATGTTATAAGTGTTGCATGATGAATATCATCCAAACAAATCACCGACCCATTGCCTACGAGTTTGTCCTACTGCTGATACTTGTTTTGCTCTGCTCCTGCTACTACTGTTGCTACTGCTGTTACTTGTTTTGCTCTGCTGCTACTACTACTGTTGCTACTGTTGTTACTTGTTTTGCTCTGCTGTTGCTATTACTGTTGCTACTGCTGTTACTTGTCTTGCTCTGCTACTACTGTTGCTACTACTGCTGTTACTTGTCTTGCTGTGCTACTTGCTACTGCTGTCACTACTGCTGTTCCTTGTCGCTGCTATTGCTCGTTACACTGCTGCTACCTGCTATCATTTTGGTTCACTGGACTTTGACAGGAACTGACAACTTCTGTGAACACGACAACTTGGCGCCATTGATACAATCGTTAGGAATAGTCTGTCGTCAACTGATCGTTTCTGACACCGTTGTTATCATATTACTTTGCTGTTACTACTGTGCTCGCAGATACTAATCTTTCAGGTGTGGTTGAATCTGACATATTCAGCTGCTAATTCTTGAGAGTATCCCCTCACCTCCTATAGGCGTACCAACAAATTTGGGTCGAATACTCTACCCTCGAAAACTGCTACGATCCCATGCGCTTGTGGGCCGTCAACAACATTCTTCTAGTTTTGATTGCCGGAGAGTGCTAGCTGCATTCTTCTCGTGCTGTTGCAAAGGGGAAGAACAGTTGGCATCAAGCATTTTTCTGGCGCCGTTGCCTAGGAGGTATTGCTATATTCTCTGAGTCACTTGGGATTTATATCTGCTGATCACTGTGAAGGATCTAAAGGATCCAAAAACCAAAGTCTTGCCCTCAACTACGAGGGGAGGTAAGGAATTGCCATCTAGCTCTGCACTTGATTCACCTTCGGTTATGAGTAAGTTTGCGACATCACCTCCTGCTAGAAATCTTGATATGTCGCCTGTGCTTGATGATGCTTATGATGCTACTACTAGAGATGCTATGCTTGATACTATGCCTGATGATACAATGCTTGATACTATGCCTGATACTTCTAGAGATGCTATGCTTGATACTGCTAGAGATGCTATTCTTGATACTGCTTTGCCTGTTGATGCTAGAGATGCTATTTTTCCTGATGATGCTATGATTGATACTGCTAGAGATACTACTTTGCCTGATGTTCCACTGGGGGTGTTCCTTGATGTTCATATTGCTAGAGTTAATGCCAATGCTCGTGATGCTTCTGATACTGCCAATACTATTGAGATAGAACCTGCTTTTGCTCCTGCTAGATCTAGCTCTCCTAGATATGAATTTACCTGATATACGTGAGGGTTACGTTATGGAGGGAGAGATAGCTGAGGATTTTCTTGCATGTAAGGATGCCTATGACGCTGAGAAATTACTTCTCAAGTGGAAGGAAAAACCTTTGAAAGCTAAGATGAAATACGACCCGAAGTTTGCCAATTCACCTATCTTTATCACTGATAAGGAGTATGAATTCTCTGTCGATCCTGAGATAATGTCTCTAGTCGAATCTGATCCTTTTCACGGTTATGAGTCTGAGACGGTTGTAGCCCATCTTGCCAAACTACACGATATAGCCACCCTTATCACTAATGAGGAGAAGATCCGCCACTACTATATCCTTAAGCTGTTTCCTTTCTCTCTTAAGGATGACGCTAAAGCCTGGTTCACCTCTCTTGCTCCTGGATGTGTGAGTAGTCCCCAGGAGATGGTCTATTATTTCCGTGAGAAATATTTCCCTGCCCATAAGAAGCAAGTTGCCTTGCAGGAAATATACAACTTTGCTCAACTCCAAAAAGAGAGTCTTCCACAAGCTTGGGGGAGGCTCGTCCAGCTACAGAATGCTTTGCCTGATCACCCTCTTAAGAAGAACGAGATACTTTATATCCTCTATAACGGACTTACCGATGCCTCTAGAGACCACCTAGATAGTTGTGCCGGTTGTGTTTTTAGGGAACGAACTGTAGAACAAGCTGAGACACTACTTAATAACATCTTGATCAACGATAATGCTTGGACTATTCCCGAACCACCTCCTAAGCCAACTCCGAAGAAAATAGGTATTCTATTCCTCAGTCCCGAAGATATGCAAGGAGCCAAGAAATCTATGCAAGAGAAAGGCATTAGATCTGAAGATGTCAAAAATCTACGACCTATCGAAGAGATCCGTGGTCTCGATAACCCGATACAGGTAGTAGAAGTGAACTCTCTGCGTAGGTTTGATGCGAGTGATATTCCTTTTGATAAACCTGCTAGCCTATGCTTTGATGAATTTGACAACTTTGTTGCCAAACAACAGAGTTTCAATGATTATGTTAGCAGACATTTGGAACAAAGTACTCGTATGCTTAGCCATTTAAGTGCTTGTGTAGACAGAAATGTCAATGATATGAATCTTCTGAGTAAACATGCCTCTATGATTACTACTCAGGTAGAACAAGTACTTAAAGCTCAGAATGACTTTCTCAATGAATTAAATGACAACTCTGTCAGAGTCATTACTAGAGGAGGCAAAATGACTTAGGAACCTTTGTATCCTGAAGGCCATCCTAAGAGAATCGATAAAGATTCTCAAGGAATTAATGCTGATGCACCCAGTCATCCTAAGGAGAAGAAGAAGGATGATAGAAACCTACATGCCAGTTCACCAAATATTGTCACACCGGAAGAACCTAATGATATTTCTGCGTCTGATGCAGAAACACAATGTGGTGACGAACATGAACCTGGTGACAATATGGACAGTGATGTTCATAATAATGCTCAACCTAGCAATGATGAGGATGTGGAGATTGAACCTACGGCTAATCCTGATAACCCACAACCTAAGAAATACGATAAGAATGACTTCACTGCTAGGAAGCATGGTAAAGAAAGGGAACCATGGGTTCAGAGACCTATGCCCTTCCCTCCTAAGCCATCCAAGAAAAAGGATGATGAGGATTTTGAGCGTTTCGTTGAGATGATAAGACCCATCTTTCTGCAGATGCGGTTAACTGATATTCTCAAGACGTTTCCGTATGCCAAGTACATGAAAGATATCGTGACTAATAAACGGAAGATACCAGATCTTGAGATCTCCACCATGCTTGCCAATTACACTTTTAAAGGTGGAACTCCTAAGAAACTTGGTGATCCCGGAGTGCCCACTATGCCTTGCTCCATTAAAGGAAACTACGTAAGAACTGCCTTATGTGACCTTGGAGCCGGTGTTAGTGTTATGCCGCTCTCTCTTTATCGTAGACTTGAGCTGGATAAGTTGACACCCACTGAAATTTCTGTGCAAATGGCCGACAAATCAGCTGCTTTCCCTATCGGCATTTGCGAGGATGTGCCTTTTGTGGTTGCTAACACCACTATCTTAACAGACTTTGTTATCTTGGATATTCCCGAGGACGATGCCATGGCTGTCATCCTCGGAAGACCCTTTTTAAACACTGCTGGGGCTGTTATAGATTGCAACAAAGGCAATGTCACTTTCCATGTCAACGGTAAAGAGCACACATTGCACTTTCCGAAGGAACGATATCAAGTACATTGCATCAATGCTATCGAAAAGACTTCATCGATTCTTATTGGGAGCTTTGAATGCCCTATTCCTCGTGTCAAGATGAAGTATGATTTGTTTGTTGGGGAGATACATATCCCCATTGAGGTGACTTAGTGGCTATTCGAAAATTCTCCGTTCTCTCTTGCGATTCGAGAAGGTTTTATCATGAGGACTTGATCAACCCCATTGACGGATTTCTTTCGATGACCATGAAACGAATGAATCAAAGAGTCACATACCTCTGTTTTAAGCTTTCATTTTCTTTTGCTTAGAAGAAAAATGATAGAATTAGTTTAGTTTTACATGTTTTCTGTTTTAGCGTCCCGGAGAAAAATACCTCGAAAATAAAAGTTCTCCGATGGTCCTGAAAATTTAGTATGATTTTTTATGGAATTTTTGAAAATTACTCGGCCTGAGAGCTGGCCTCGGGGCCAGACCAGTGGGCCACAAGCCCTGCCACCGCCACCTACCCCCCTGGTGGCGGAGTGCAAGCTTGTGGGGCCCACAGGGACTCTCTCCACTCATTCCAGCTCCCAGCCTCTTCTTCCACCTATAGAAAAAATTGTTTCGCAGCTCAAACCGTGTTCTTGCTCATTTGGCTGTGATTTTCGATCTCCTTGCTCAAAGCACCATTCTTCGAACCGTTTTGGGGAAATTACTCCTTGGTAAGTGACTCCTCCATTGGTCCAATTAGTTTTTGCTCTAGTGCTTTATCCTTCGTGTATTCTTGCCACCTTGGTGACCCTGTTCTTGAGCTAGAAATGTTGATTTTAGCTGGTTCCAAGTAGTTTTAGCGTGTGAAACAGTCTCCAGGCACTAGTAAGAGTAGTTGCTACAAGGTGTGGTGGGTCTTCATTCACTTTTCTCTTGAACTTCAAAAATTTCAGGAAAAGGAAATTATGTTCAGGAGGAAGTTTCATGGTGGTTCCTCAAGTAAGAAGGGTCCCCGTCTTTCTTTTTGGGAGCGCGAACCTTTTCAACTAAGGGACGCACCGGTACAACCATGTGAATGGCCTTCCGATGAGTTCATGATCGAAGCAGGTTTCAAGGATGAGTTTGATACACTTGTCCGCAATGCCGGGTTAGAAGAATTCCTCTCAGATAAATGTGAACAATATGCTATGCTCACTGCCACTTTCGTGCGTAGATTTAAATTTTCAGTTGGCCGTGACTCATCCATACTGTTTCATCTGTATGATAAATCCTATACCGTGGATTTGGAGGATTTCAATAGGATTTGCAAGATACCCGATGGGGGTAGTATTAATGATCCTTCTAAGTCTTCGGTCAGAGACTTTGTCTCCAGTATAACTGTTGGAGAAACCAGAGATATCACGCAAGCCACCATAGGAAGCATCCATTTCCCTGCCTTGCACTACCTTGCCCTCTTCATAGGTAGGTGCGTTAACGGGAAGGGTGCACATTGTCACCTATGCGCTTCTGACCTTAGTATCCTTAAGAGCGCAGTAACAGCTGACAAGAGCTTCAATATGGGAGCTATAATAGCAAGGAGCCTGAATAAAAATGCGAGTGAGGGGGATTTCTTTGGTGGAGTTTATGCTACACGCTTAGCAAATTTTCTTGGAGTATCCATCCGTCCAGAAGACCCTCCTCTCCGTACAGCCTACCTTGATCGTGTCGCTCTAACACGCTACCAGTTCCTTGAGAGAGATCATGGATCCCTCCTATACCGCTTGATATTTAACCGGCAGCGTGTTTTCCATATTACCCTTCCTGCTACATTACCATAGGAGAGGTAGAGCAGTATGAGAGGGATGCGACAGCTGCTCGACTTCGTGAGGCAGCTATTCAGGCAGTGGCTGCACCACTCCCGTATAACACCCATTATGATTTTGGGTTTCGCCAGGACCATTCTTGGGAGTAGAGCAAGCTAGGCCAAAAGCCTAAGCTTGGGGGAGTACGTGTTCTCACCGACTTTACATTCATGCTTATGCTTTCACTTTGTTAGCCGGTGTTTACACTTTGCCACTGTATTATCCATGCTAGTTTACTTTTGTTTTCTTGTTTTCTTGTTTTGTGTCCTTTGAGAAAACCCAAAAAGATTTCTCTTTCTTCTTTTGCTTGTTGGGAGCTTTCCGGTGTAAATAGTTTTCTTTTTCTTTGGGTCAAGGTAGAAGATATTGGTTACAATGGTTAGTGGTTCTTGCATGCTTACCTGTTTAGCTTTCAAAAGAGCCATATTACTTTGTCTTCTCCTTTGTATTTGCCTGCAGATTCAGCTTAGTCCAATGCGCTTATTATTGTTCACATCATTTGATCGTGCAAATGAAAGGCAACAATGATGATATATGATGAAGTGACTGAGACTGAAAAGCTGGTATGAGCTCAATCTATTTTGTTTTTGTAAATATGACTAGCTTGTCGACCCAGATTCAGCTTTGTTGTGATAGAACCATGTTTGCAATGACAACTTAGAGATCATAGTTTCTGATGCCATGCTTATTTAGCTGAGAGCTTATAATGGTTTGTCTTGAATGCCAACATAGATTTTGAGATGACTATGATGTAGTATGATAGGATGGTATTCTCCTTTGAATGTTTCAAGTGGCTTGACTTGGCACATGTTCATGCATGTAGTTGAAACAAAATCAACATAGCCTCTATGATGTTCGTCTTCATGGTGATTTATATCCTGTTCATGCTTGCATTTAATGTTAGTCAAACTCATTGCATCTTGATGACTTTTGTCGCTCTCTAGTTGGTCGCTTCCCAGTCTTTTGCTAGCCTTCACTTGTACTAAGCGGAATACTGCTTGTGCATCCACTTCCATAAAACCAAAAGTTTTTCCATGAGAGTCCACCATACCTACCTATTTGCGGTATCTACCTGCCGTTCCAAGTAAATTTGCATGTGTCATTCTCTAAACCTTCAAGAAATAATCTGTTTTGCATGCCCGAACCGCTCATGTGGTGACAGGGGGCTATTGATATCTTCCATGGTAGGTGTGTTATCCTCAACATGTGTTTATTCACTGTCATTCACGAGAAAGGGGCTGGTAATTGGAATGCCCAGTTCCACGCTTAAATCGAAAACATAACTGTAAAACAAGACTCTCCCCGGATTGATGTTAGTATGGACGGTACCCGAGGATTCGGCTAGCCGTGGAGTGTGATTGATTGGTGGTGGGGGAGTTAAAACTTTACTTTTCTGTTTGGGAACCGCCTATAGCATGAGTAGCATGGAAGATATTGATAACTCTTGGTCATTGCGTTGACAATGAAAGCATGCCACCCAAAATTATTATCTCTGTTTTCAAAGATTGAGCTCTGGCACCTCTGCAAATCAATGCTTCCCTCTGCGAAGGGCATGTCTATTTATTGTCCTGTCGAGTCATCCTCCTCTTATATAAGCACCAATTAGAGAGCACCTCTGTCATTTTTATGCTTTGCTTTTGACTGATATTGAGTATGACTATGACTGGATCTTCGTTGTTATGAATTACAAGGTTTAGTCAGCCCTTGATCTTTGAAAGTGCTCTGCATTTATGTTTTGTGGTCTGAGAAAGAGCTAGCGAGATACCACCTATTCATATTGCTTCATGCTCGTTTTGATTGAAGTGTTGGTATTTGAAACTCATTATTATTTGCTCGTTAGCTGATTATGCCATTGATATTACTTTACCGTGAGACCTTTGTGTCATTTGCTTATGTGGTTAACTTGTGATCTTGCTGAAATTCTGGTTATGAGTTAGACATAGTTGCAACAACAAGATCAAACAGAGTTTGCCAAAGTTTTTCTTTCTCTCTGAGTTTGTTAATCGAGTTGCTTGAGGACAAGCAAGGTTTTAAGCTTGGGGGAGTTGACAATTCTACTTTCCAAACTCTTTTGCCCTTGTTTTGGACTATAATTTGCATGATTTGAATGGAACTAACCTAGACTGACGCTGATTTCAGCAGAATTGCCTTGGTGTTATTTTTGTGCAGAAATCAAAGTTCTCCAAACATCCTGAAAATTTATGGGGAGCAGTTTTGGAAAATAAGAAAAATATCTGCGCCAAGTTCCACCTCAAGGGGTGGGCCAGTGGGCCACAAGCCCTGGCTCCGCCACCACCCCCCTAGTGGCGGTGGGCAGGCTTGTGGGGCCCACACGGCTCTGCCGCCTCTAATCTCAGGTCTATAAGATCCCTTTCGTCCCAGAAAACATAAAAAGAGAAGTTTTCGCTGTGTTTACGATACGGAGGCGCCGCCACCACCTGTTCTTCATCTGGAGGGAAGATCCGGAGTCCGTCTTGGGCTCCGGAGAGGGGAAATCGCCGCCATCGTCATCATCAACCTTCCTCCCTCTCCAATTCCATGAAGCTCTTCGTCGTTTGTGAGTAATCTATTCGTATGCTCGCTGGGCGGTGATGAGTAGGATGATATCTATTATGTAATCGAGTTAGTTTTGATGGGGATTGATCCCTAGTATCCACTATGTTCTGAGATTGATGTTTCTACTACTTTGCCATGCTTAATGCTTGTCACTAGGGCCCGAGTGCCATGATTTCAGATCTGAAATTATTGTGTTGTCACCAATATATGTGTGTTTTAGATCCGATCTTGCAAGTTGTAGTTACCTACTATGTGTTATGATCCGGCAACCCCGGAGTGACAATAACCGGAACCACTCCCGGTGATGACCATAGTTTGAGGAGTTCATGTGTTCACCAAGTGCTAATGCGTTGGTCCGGTTTTTTATTAAAAGGTGAACCTTAACATCCTGTAGTTTCCTTTTGGACCCCGCTGCCATGGGAGGGATGGACAATAGATGTCATGCAAGTTCTTTTCCCTAAGCACGTACGACGACACACGGAATGCATGCCTACATCACATTGACGAACGTGAGCTAGCAACATATCTCCCCGTGTTATAACTGTTGCATGATGAGTATCATCCAAACAAATCACCGACCCATTGCCTACGACTTTGTCCTACTGCTGTTACTTGTTTTGCTTTGCTGCTGCTACTACTGTTGCTACTGCTGTTACCTGTTTTGCTCTGCTGCTGCTACTACTGTTGCTACTGCTGTTACTTGTTTTGCTCTGCTGCTGCTACTACTGTTGCTACTGCTGTTACTTGTCTTGCTCTGCTGCTACTATTGCTACTACTGTTGCTACTGCTGTTACTTGTCTTGCTCTGCTACTTGGTACTGCTGTCACTACTGCTGTTCCTTGCCGCTGCTATTGCTTGTTACACTGCTGCTACCTTCTATAATTTTGGTTCACTGGACGTTGACGGGAACTGACAACTTCCGTCAACGCGGCAACTTGGCGCCATTGATACAATCGTTAGGAATAGTCTGTCGTCAATAGATCGTTTCTGACATTGTTGTTATCATATTACTTTGTTGTTACTACTGTGCTCGCAAATACCAATCTTTCAGATGTGGTTGAATCTGACATATTCAGCTGCTAATACTTGAGAGTATCCTCTCACCTCCTATAGGCGTACCAACAAATTTGGGTTGAATACTCTACCCTCGAAAACTGCTGCGATCCCATGCGCTTGTGGGCCGTCAAGAACATTCTTCTAGTTTCGATTGCCGGAGAGTGCTAGCAGCATTCTTCTGGTGCGGTTGCAAAGGGGAAGAACAGTTGGCATCAGGCAGCCACACGACAATATTGCCGCGGTGCTGCCCCTCCACTCCCTCGCAGTTTCTCTCCTCCATAACCCCATGGCGAAGCCCTGCCGGGATCTCACCACCAACACCTCACCATCCCGTCGTGCTACCGGAGGACTCGTGCTGCTACTTCAACATCGCTTGCTGAATCGAGGAGGTGAAGGCATCACAAAGCTATACGTGTGTTCAACGCGGAGGTGTTGTCCGTTTGGCACTTGATCGGGAGATCGCGGGACGGTTCATGATTGGATCGCGAAAACGTACCTCTACATCAACCACGTTCTTGAACGCTTCCGCTTAGCAATCTACAAAGGTATGTAGATCCAATCTCTCCACTCGTAGGTGGTCATCACCATGGTTAGACTTGTTTGCACGTAGGGATTTTTTTGTTTCCCATGCAACGTTCCCCGACATTGACAACCTCTTGCATGCGTTGGATGCAAGTGTGTGCTCTTTTGTGTGTAGATGTTGAAGACGGGAAATTGTATGATCCTCTTATTGGTTCGATACCTTGGTTCTCACTAATGGAAATACTAATATGTACTATGTTGCATCATCCCCTGCTCTTCAAGGAAAAACCCAACGCACATCACAAGTATCATGAAGGATTTCTGGCGGTGTAAGAGCATCGTCAACTTACTATCAAGTACCTTCCCACAAATTATCTTTCACTTGTTATTCTTTTTATTTGTTGTTATATTTTGCTTGCCATAAAAAATTAAAGATAAAAAAATATTTATCTTTGCTAGTTTACTTGTTTGCTTGGAGTACTTGCTAGTTTACTTGTTTTCTTGTTACTTTACTTGCTTGGTCACCATGGATCAAGATAGAATTTACAACATCACCTATTACCAAAGGATAAGTGAAACTGAAAGCCCGATGAATTTTTTTATGACTACTCAACATGAGCACAATAAGTTCTTTGCTGCTGAAATCAAGGAACTCAAATTTGCTAGATGCTATTAGAAAGAAACTTGATGAAGTCAATAGGGATGTGTCTAGTGTTCAATCACAATTTACACAAAATGAAGAGTTGATATGACATCTATCTGATTAGCAAACCACTCTAGTAAATAGGATGGCAGCTAAACCGGAATCTTTCCCTATTGGTAATTAGGATGAAGATCTTAAAATGGTTGGTACTTCTCCCATTGAATCTTTGTTTACTAATCTGAAAATAGATCATAAAGGGACTAGAGATGAGTCAACTTTAGCTAGAAGGCACTCCATTTGCTTGGAGGTTGATGATTCTAATCATAAAACTGAAAAAGCGGGTTTGGAGTGGTCAAAACTTTAAATAGTGATTTGCCCACTATCTTGGATTACAAGGACTTTAATTATGAAAGTTGCTCATTAGTTTAGATCACCCGATGCTTTTGAACAAAATAAAGCTTTTACTAAATGTATAGTAGAAGCAATGATAAAAGCCTACGATGAGAAACTTGAGCTAGAAGTCTCTGTTCCAAGAAAGTTGCATGATGAGTGGGAACCTACTATTAAAATTAAGCTCAAAGAATATGAATGCAATTCTTTGTGTGACGTTGGTGCTAGCATTTCAACTATACCTAAATCTTTATGTGATTTACTTGGTCTCACCGATATACATGAGTGTTCACTTAATTTACATATTGTGGATTCTACTATTAAGAAACCTCTCGGAAGAACGAATGTTGTTCTTATAATTGCTAATATAAATTTTGTGCCTATCGATTTCTTAGTTCTTGATATTGAATGCAACCTATCTAGCCAATAATACTTGGGAGACCTTTTCTACGAATTATAGGAGCAATTGTTGATCTGAAAGAGGGAAACATAAGGTTCCAATTACCATTAAACAAAGGGATGAAACACTTACCTATGAAGAGAATTAGACCAACTTAGGAATCTATCATGAGGGCTAGTTATGGGTGGAGTGTCAAAGATGACAACACTTGAAACTATGCATTATGCCTAGCTCGGGGCGTAAAACAATACTGCTTGTTGGGGGGCAACCTAATAGTTATCTAATGTTTTGTTCTACTTTTTGTTTGTGTGAGATAACATGATTATTGCGACTGTAATGATTGTGTTTTCATGTTTGAATTTATGTTTGTGCCAAGTAAAGCCTTTGGGATGATTTGAATGATACGTAGAAATGATATGGTGCAAAAACATCAACTTTTATGTCCAATGTAGAATTTCTATGATTTTACTAGAATGTATTTTTCATTTGATTTTTTACACAATATTGCTATACAAATTCCCAAGTTTGTCCTAATGTTTCAGAATTTGCGGAGTTACATAAGTAAGGTGTCTTTGCTCATCACTACAGACTACTATGTTTTAGTGAGATTCTGTTTTTGCTTGTATAGTTTGCTTGTTTTGGTGATGCTATGGATTATATTAGGGGGTATAAGTCATGGGGAAGTTAGAATATAGTACCTTATGATAAAATAAAATATGAATCAATTTATAAAAGTACCTAATGTTTATGTGTCGCTATCCTATTAGAGGATCTCGTGAATTTTTTGTTGAGTTTTCTGTGCTGAAGTTTTGAAGTTTCGGTTGTTATCACGATGGATGAAAGATTAAGGAGTGACAAAGACCCTAAGGTTGGGGATGACCAAGGAAACCCAAGTCAAATTATAGGAATACTCAAGCGTCTAAACTTGGAGATGCCTCGGAAGGCATCCCCTCTTTAGTATCTGTAGGGCCCGTGGGACTGGGGGTACCCAGGCCCATCTACGTGGAACCCAAGATGCAGCGCACGCCAGCCCACTATTGGACTTCATGGGTAAGCCCCACATGAGGGCCTCTGCCTCGCAAGGCGCACATCAGCAATTATCGTCAGGAGCCACACGAAGCCCCCTAGCGAGGTCGCCTCCCGAGGCTGCCTTTGAAACCCTCGCGGGATGGACTAGTCAAGGGTGGCTCGACGGGGTCGCACGATCCTGCATCGTCATCTTGGTGGCGTGCGCCACGCCGAGCGGTGCGAGGAGCCATGCTAAAAGGCACGGGTGGAACGACTTTCCTCTTTTGTGCTAAGGAGCAGGGCCAGCTCACCAATTCTCAAATCATCAGTTCCCCTTTTGAGAAAGGAGACAAGGACGAGGGGCTCCCCAGGACGGAGGTCATCTTCGAGCCCACAAGTGCGTCTCAGCAGGAGGCTTTCGCAGGCGGAGATGTAACGACTAAGATGCGACACTTTCCTTATTTTGGGGCGAGGCCTCAAAAGGTGAAAGGGTTGCATCTAAGCATATCGCAAGCAGGATAACATTGCCATTACATAAATAGAGAGATGAGTATAAGATTCAGCTTACACTCGCCACATGCTAGATTACAATCCACCCAAGCATTCATCATTCATACATAAGACAGGGTGAGACTACAGACAAGATAAACGGCAAAATCATGCTATCCCGCCTTGCTAGTCCCATGATCACGACCAAGCGCCTCTAATCCACGGGATATGACACATACAGTCTGCCACTATCTTCGTCGAACTCCCACCTCAGCTGGATATCCTCAGGGATGCCTGCATTTGGAGTACCTATACCTGTGGGTGATTGTAGTAAACTGTGAGCCACAAGGACTCAACAATCTCATGACATTGGTATCGAGTCTAACTAAGTTAATAGGTGAGATAGGGTTAAGTGTTTGAGTTTGCGGCATCCTAAGCATATATGGCGGCAAACTTACGAAGAACAGAATTAAATTATGGTGGTCTACGTATGGCAGCATCCTAAGAATGATCACTAAGTGATCCTGAACACCTACTAACGTCATTCATAACCCCATCATGTTCTCGATCAGAGAAGGAGCTTTGAAAGAAACAGTCATGGTTACGCACACAATTGGCAAGTTTTATTTAAGTTACTTTAAAGTTATCTAGAACTGGATGTTAACAAAATATCCAAGTTTGCCACATAACCGCGGACACGACTTTCAGAAAGATTTAACCCTGTAGGGGTGCTCCAACTAGTCCATCATAAATTACCATGGGCCGCATAGTAATCCTCAACCACGAAACTCGCGGTCTCATAGGATTCCTTAGAGGAAAACCTCAACTCTGAGAAGACCCAAAGTCTCACTGGAATCCGAGTGTGCAAGATATATCGCTAAGGTAAGACAAGTCGAGCAAGACCTCCCGACGTGTCGACGATCTCGATAGGAGCCGCATATCTCGTTCTCAGGACACGACGGATGAGCAGTACGTACAGTGGCGAGATAGAAATCCCCGAGTTGCCCCGGGTGGCCCCGCAAGTGGCTCTAGTTTGGACCAACACTCATGAGGAGCACTGGCCCGGGTTGTTGATTAAATCCTCGGGGTATCTATTCCCTATGCTTTTTATTTTTAAATTGTTATCAGATTAACACCAAAGTTGGATCTTGTTAGACAAGCCTTAACACTAAATGATTTATCAAGGGGTCCCCATAACAACCACGAACGTGTTAGGAGCGCCCAGTTATGGAATAAAACACTGGTCGCCGAAACTAAGGTGGCAACATCGGAACAAATCACCCGACAAAAGGCTAGGCCTTCCGCTATTTACCAAGTATATAGGCGCATTAATTAAATAGCATTAAGTAAGATGATATCAAATTTCCCATGTTATCACATGGACCAACTCACACCTACAAGTAGCAACGCTATCAAATTAGTGGCTGAGCAAGCCTAACTTAGCCAAACAATATTTTCTAGGAGGGGAGGTGTTTGAGGTTTCATGGCAATGTTTGATGGCCTATATATCATGTGATAGGCAGCGTAGATGTAACGACAAAAACGAATCACTAAGCATAACAAAGCTAGAAACGGTGTCAAGGTCATGATCATCTTGCCTGTGATTTCTTAAGAGTGGAACTGTTACTCATCTTCCTGCACGAACTCACTAGACTCCTCGAACTCGTTTCCAGCCCCCGTAGCTACCCAAAAGAAACAAACATCTAATAAACACCAGCAACAGATGATGCAACAGACAACATGAAGCATGTATGCACAGGTCCAAACAAGCACAGAAAACAACCCTACTCGAACTACAAATTGCCACCTCACGACAAAGTGATTTTTACAGAACTACCAAAACTGAATTGCAGTACCACCATTGGATTCCTTGGGATTTTCTACCCCGGATCCATATATCATACTGACATATTTGCATGCAGAAAAACGCCACAAACAACAAAAGAAATATTGCACAGAATCGAACTACACTATAGTCAAGAACATCGGTTGTTCCTCATCCTGCCAAATTTGGCATATGCCAAAATAGGAAAATTCAATTTTAGGACTTATTCCAAAAATGGAATCATCACATCCAACAGAAATAAATGAAGGGAACAAATAAAAAATATCAACTAACCTATCAGACAGGGCCCACTTGTCATAGAAACCAGGGTCCTTAGTGCATGACATGTGGGCCCTCGGCCCACTTGTCAGTGGCACAGCTACAACAAATTGACATAGAAAATAAAAGGGAGAAGTGGGGGTCGAACCCACTACCTCACCCTAACACACACTGCACCCTAACCACTTGGTTAATACACAAGAATTAAAAGGGGCGCTCGGGGTCTCGAACCCTTGACCTCTTGGTCACTACACAGCGAATAAACTAGTTGAGCTAGTGGGGTCAATGTGCCCAACAAGGGAATCCACCCTGGCCGACCTAACAAAGGGAGCACCTTCTCTGCTGCCAGAGAAGCACTGACGACGAACTGCCGGTGCACTCACGTGCACACCCCACGGTGCTACGTGAGCGTCTACCGGAGGCTACGCTGGACGACATGGAGGGGGATCTACACAGCGCTACAAAGCATGCATGCATACACGGGGCTGCGCACGAGCGACTGCTGCTATGCTGCTCACTGGTGCAACTCCGGTGGAGCTGTGGGTAACCCGTGGTGCGAGGCTAGTAGGGAGAGAGGGAAGGGGGAGAGTGGATGTTACGCTCACCCAAGAAGAGGAGAGGTGGCCGCGCGATGGAGAGGTTCGATGACGACGATATGCTGCAGAGGAGGTCACTGGAGGTGAAGAAAAACCGGTCGTCGTGGACGTCGAGGTGGTCGACCTCAGCGTGTGATCTTCGCGGGAACGGAACCCCCTTAGCGTCCGTGCGCTCCTGGTCCAGTCGGGGAAGAAGAGGGGGTGACGGCTATGCCGGTGTCGAGCTGCTACAAAAGCCATCCATGGCGTCGGTGGCCTGTGGAGCTTGCCCCGACGACGCTAGGAGGGAGAGGGGGGAAGAAATGGCGATGGTTAGGGTTAGAGAGGGCGTGGTGGCGCTAAATATCCCGATCAACGCGCTACTGGACGTGTGATACGAGCTGGAGAGCGATCGATGGTGGAGCTGGGGTCATACGTGGCTAACGTCGACGGAGGAAGGAGACGGTCGCGATGGTGGGCTCTCAGACGAAATAACATCCTGGGCCGCTCCTCTCACTCTCTAGCTTAAAAAAACCTTGCAATAAAAACTGAAGCTGAAAAGAGAATAATGCATTTGGGCTTGTAATCATTCATAAATTGGGCATTTTTAAAGAATAAAAATTGAATACCTGTTTTCTAAAATGAGGCTCTGTTTTAAATAAAATCAAGAGAGAAAATAAAATAAAACCAGAGGGGCTTCCTCCAAAATATGAAAAGTATTTTTAGGGAAAGATGAACATTTTCGATAGGGGAGAGAGAGAAGCTTTTAAATCTGCCACAAAAAATAAAATAGAGAGGAGAGAAGGGGTTTTAATCCCATGGTGCTACTTGTGGTTTTTGACATTGACTTGTTGCCCCCACACCTCAACAACACAAAGGCACAACCACCTAAAATTTGCACATCACATCTGGTTCACCCACATCAACACAACAACAACAAAAGAAAAAATGCAATGCATGAAGGCATGATGCACATGAAATGATGACACAATGTTGGGATCACACCACAGAACATAAGATGCCAAGGTTTCCATACAAGGAAGATTACAAAAAGGGGGGGAGAATTGCATTGGGGCTATCACAACTCTCCCACACTACAAGAGGATCTCGACCTGAGATCTATGACTGGAAGAATGCTGGGTACTCAGAACAGAGGTGGTCCTCGTGTTCCCTAGTGACTTCTTTGTCTGAATGATGTGACCATTGCACTTTGAGGAACTTGATTGACTTATTGCGGGTCTTGCATTGAGTCTCTTCAAGTATTGCTATCGGATGCTCATGGTAGGATAGGTCGGGCTGGAGATCAATATCCTGGAGATCAACTGTGTGCTCGGGAGTCCTGAAGCATCTCCGGAGCTGAGAGACGTTGAACACATCATGCACATTGGAAAGGTTGGATGGAAGCTTTAACTAATATGCAAGATCGCCTCTCTTGCCAATAATTTTGACAGGACCGACAAAGTGAGGAGCGAGCGTTCCTTTGATGCCGAAGCACTGAGTGCCCTACATTGGAGACACTTTGAGATACACAAAATCATCGAGCTGAAAAGTCATGTCATGATGCTTGCTATGGTAGTAGCTCTTGTGACGGGACTTAGTTGCTTTGAGATTATCCCGAATGACACGACACATTTCTTCTACTTCAGCAATGATGTCATTCCCAAGAACCTGACGCTCACTAGTCTTTGACCAATTGAGCGGGGTACGACAGTTCCTGCCATATAGAATCTCGAATGGGGCCTTGTCTGAGCTTGCTTGAAAGCTGTTGTTGTATGAGAACTTGGAAAACGGTAGGCAATCTTACGACTTCATGCCAAAAGAAATCACACAAGCTCTAAGCATATCTTCAAGGATCTGATTGACCCTCTCAGCTTGCCCACTTGTCCGAGGATGGAAAGCTGTACTGAAACAGATCTTAGTACCCATCACAGTCTGAAAGGAATCACATAACTTGGAATTAAGATGCTTCCATGATCTGAAGAGATGAGCATAGGAACACCGTGCAATGTGACTATCCTTGACGTATACAACTCTGCCAGCTGAGCTGCTGAGATAGACTCTTTTACTGGTAGGAAATGAGCAACTTTGGTCAACTTGTCGATGACGACGAAGATGGCATCGTTTCCTCTCTTGGACTTCGGAAACCCACTGACAAAATCCATTTCCACATGATCGAATTTACACTCGGGTATAGGCAAGGGATGCAGGAGACCTACTGGACGTTGATGCTCTGCCTTCACTCTGCGACACACATCACACTTGTTCACAAACCGAGCAACCTCACCTTTCATGCGAGTCCACCAGAAGGTCTGGTTCACATCCTGATACATTTTGGAGCTTTCTGGATGTATCGAGAGGAGGGAATTATGGGCTTCATCCATGATAACTTTCCTAAGCTCTCCTTTCGGAACGACAAGGCGGTCCTCGAAGAACAAGGTATCTCTTCCATCAACACAGAAGCATTATATTTCGGAATGCTCTTTGCCAAGCCAACCTTAACTTTCTTCACCATCACATCAAGAAGTTGATCTTGTCGGACTTGGTATTCCAAGGTAGGAGAAATTTGGAGATTAGCAAGAAATCCCTGAGGTACTATCTGAAGGTTGAGCTTCGTGAAATATTCACAAAGATCAGGCTGGAGAGGCTTTAGAATGAGACTGTTGCAGTAAGCCTTTCTGCTCAAAGCATCTCCAATGACATTTGCTTTGCCTGGAATGAAGTCAATGCTCGGATTATTATCTTGGATCATTTCACCCAACGAGTTTGCCAAAGATTGAGACTAGGCTGGGTGAAGATGTATTTGAGACTCTTGATATCGGTGTAGACTTCAACCTGTCTGCCCAACAAGAGGTGTCTCCAAGTCATGAAATCATGGACCACTGCCGCCAACTCAAGATCATGAGTGGGTTAATTCTTCTCACTTGGCTTCAACTGCCTCGAGGTATAAGCTACCACTTTATTCTCTTGCATCATAACTACACGAAGACCTTGAAGAGAGGCATCACAAAACACTTGATAAGGCTTGGAATCATCAGGAGGAGTGAAGAATGGAGTTGAAGTGAGTTTATCTTTGAGTGTATCGAAAGCCAACTGACACTCTGGAGACCAGACAAACTTCACAATCTTCTGAACAAGGTTGGACAAAGGCTTAGCAATCTTGGAGAAGTTCTCAACGAACCTTCTGCAATAGCTTGGAAGCCCGAGAAAGCTTCGAAGCTGCTTCACGTTCTCAGGAGGTTCCCACTCAACAATGGCCTGCACCTTTGTAGGATCAACTTTGATGCCCTCGGCAGAGATGATGTGCCCAAGGTACATAACTTCCTTCAACCAGAATTCACATTTGGAAAACTTAGCATAGAACTTATGCTGTCTTAGCTTATCAAGAACAAGCCGGAGATGTTCTTCATGCTCTTCCTCAGTTTCAGTAAAGAACAGGATGTCATCAAGATACAACAAGACAAATTCATTCTTCAATGGGGATAAGATATAATTCATTATCCGAGAGAAGGTCTAAGGAGCATTGGCAAGACCAAGAGATATCACTGTGTACTCATAAGAGCCAAAGCTTGTCCTGAAAGCAGTCTTGGGAATGTCTTCTTCGCGAATGCGGATCTGATGATAGCCCATCCAAAGATCACGCTTAGAGAAAATCTTGGCCCCTTTCAATTGCTCGAACAATTCATTGATGTTGGGAAGTGGATACTTATTTCTGATTATCTTCATATTCAATGGACGGTAATCGACACAGAGTCGGTCCGTGCCATCCTTCTTCTTGACAAAGAGAACACGATGATACGTCCATTTTGCATCATGCTTTCATGTTGATATTTATTGCTTTTTGGGCTGTTATATTACTTGTGGTACCATATTTATGCCTTTCCTCTCTTATTTTGCAAGGTTTATTTGAAGAGGGAGAATTCAGGCAGCTGGAATTCTGGACTGGAAAAGGAGCAAATCCTAGTCCACTATTCTGCACATCTCCAAATGCACTGAAAAGTTACGTGGATTTTTTTTGGGATTATATAAAAAATACTGGGCGAAAGAACTACCGGAGGGGGGCTGCCAGGGCGCCACAAGCCCTGACACCGCCACCCCCTGGTGGCATAGTGGGGGCTTGAGGGCTCCCTGACGGCCCACTAGCCCCCCTCTTTTGCTATATGAAGCGTCCTAGTCCAGAAAAAATCAGGAGGGAGCTTTTTCGTGGTTTCGCCGCCGCCACGAGGCGGAACTTGAGCAGATCCAATCTAGAGCTTCGACAGGACGATCCTGCTGGGGAAACTTCCCTCCCGAAGGAGGGAATCGTCGCCATCGTCATCACCAACACTCCTCTCGTCGGAGGGGATGCATCTTCATCAACATCTTCATCAGCACCATCTCCTCTCCAATCCCTAGTTCATCTCTTGTAACCAATCTTCGTCTCGCAACTCCGATTGGTACTTGTAAGGTTGCTAGTAGTGTTGATTACTCTTTGTAGTTGATGCAAGTTGGATTACTTGGTGAAAGAGTTTATGTTCAGATCCTTGATGCTATTCATTACACCTCTGATCATGATTTTGATTATGTTTTGTGAGTAGTTACTTTTGTTCCTGAGGACATGGGATAAGTCATTTTAATAATAGTCATGTGAATTTGATATTCGTTCGGTATTTTGATATGTTGTATGTTGTTTTTCCTCTAGTGGTGTTATGTGAACATCGACAACATAACACTTCACCATATTTGGGCCTAGAGGAAGGCATTGGGAAGTATTAAGTAGATGATGGGTTGCTGGAGTGACAAAAGCTTAAACCCGAGTCTATGCGTTGCTTCGTGAGGGGCTGATTTGGATCCACTAGTTTAATGCTATGGTTAGAATTTGTCTTAATTCTTCTTTTGTAGTTGCGGATGCTTGCGAGAGAGGTTAATCATAAGTGGGATGCTTGTCCAAGTAAGGGCAGTACCCAAGCGCCGATCCACCCACATATCAAACTATCAAAGTAACGAACGCGAAACATATGAACATGATGAAAGTAGCATGACAGAAATTCTCGTGTGTCCTCGAGAGCATTTTTCCTCCTATAAGACTTTGTTCAGGCTTGTCCCTTGCTGCAAAAGGGATTGGTCCACTTGTTGCACCGTTGCTACTACTTGTTACTTGTTACTTTTTGCTTGCTACGTTTAACCTTGCTACACAATCACTTGTTACCGCTACTTTCAGTGCTTGCAGTTATTACCTTGCTGAAATCCGTTTATCAGAGCCTTCTGCTCCTCGTTGGGTTCGACACTCTTACTTATCGAAAGGACTACGATTGATCCCCTATACTTGTGGGTCATCAAGACTCTTTTCTGGCGCCGTTGCCGGGGAGTGAAGCGCCTTTGGTAAGTGGAAATTGGTAAGGAAACATTTTTATACTGTGCTGAAATTTATTGTCACTTGTCACTATGGAAACTGTTCCTTTGAAGAGTTTGTTCAGGGTATCTTCACCATGAACGGAAGCACGAGGAGTTGCTCCTCAACCTGAGGTACCTACTAAAAATATCTTTTATGAAATTCCTTCTCGTATGCTTAAGACACTGCTGGCTAATCCTATTACACGAGATGGATCTTCACATCCAGAGTTGCATCTAATCTATGTAGATGAAGTTTGTTGTTTATTTAAGCTTGCAGGTTTGCCCGAGAATGAGGTAAAGAAGAAAGTCCTTCCTTTATCTTTGAAGTATAAGGCGTAGACATGGTATAGGCTATGTGATGATACTGGATCATGGGGCTACAATCAGTTGAAATTGCAATTTCATCAAAAGTTCTATCCTATGCATTTAGTACATCGTGATCGGAACTTTATTTATAACTTTTGGCCTCGTGACAGGGAAAGCATAGCTCAAGCTTGGGGGAGGCTTAAATCAATGTTATATTCATGCCCCAATCATGAGCTCTCGAGAGAAATCATCACTCAAAACTTATATGCTCGGCTTTCTCATGAAGATCGTACCATACTCGACACTTCTTGTACCGGTTCTTTTATGAAGAATGATATTGATCACAAATGGAATTTATTGGAGAGAATCAAATGCAACTCTGAAGATTAGGAGCTGGAGGAAGGTAAGGAGTCAGGTATGAATTTCCAGTTTGATTGCGTTAAATCTTTTGTTGAGACAAACACTTCTAGAGATTTTAGCGCTAAGTATGGACTTGACTCTGAGATAGTAGCTTCTCTATGTGAATCTTTTGCTGCTCATGTTGATCTTCCCAAAGAGAAGTGGTTTAAATATCATCCTCCTGTAGAAAGCAACATAGCCAAAACCAATCTAGTTGAGGAGAAAGTCATTGCTTTTAGTGATCCTCTTGTTCCTTGTGCTTACACTGAGAAACCACCATACCCTGCTAGGATAAAGGACTATTCTAAAGCTCCAACTGTGATACATAGGGGTTACATTAGACCACTTGCACCCCCTGAAGAGATTAGAGTTGAGCCTAGTGTTGCTATTATCAAAGATCTCTTAGCCGAAGACGTAGACGGGCATGTTATCAAATTCTGTGAGGACTCCGCTAGAATTGCTAAACCTAACGCGGAAGACAAATACGGACCTGTAGTTGGCATGCCCATTGTTTCTGTCAAGATAGGAGATCACTGTTACCATGGTTTATGTGATATGGGAGCTAGTGTTAGTGCAATACCCCATTCTCTATATGATGAAATCAAAGATGAGATTGCACCTTCTGAGTTAGAACCCATTGATGTCACTATCACGCTAGCTAACAGAGACACTATCTGCCCTCTAGGAATTGTGAGAGACGTAGAAGTCCTGTGTGGAAAGACGAAGTATCCTACTGATTTCCTCGTCCTTGGTACTGCACAAGATAGCTTTTGTCCCATCATATTTGGTAGACCCTTTCTCAACACTGTCAATGCTCACATTGATTGCATTAAGCAGACTGTCATAGTAAGTTTCGAGGGTGTGTCTCATGAATTTAACTTCTCCAAGTTTGGAAGACAACCCCATGAAAGAGAGTCATCTGGTAGGGATGAAATCATTGCTCTTGCCTCTATTGCCGTACCTCCTACTGATCCTTTAGAGCAATATCTGCTTGAGCATGAAAATGATATGCATATGGAGGAGAGAGATGAGATAGATAAAATTGTCTTAGAACAATATCCTATTCTCAAGAATAATCTGCCTGTTGAACTGCTTGGGGATCCTCCCCCACCAAAGGGTGATCCTGTTTTCGAGCTTAAACAGTTGCCTGATACTCTTAAGTATGCCTATCTTGATGAGAAGGAGATATATCCTATCATTATTAGTGATCTCCTCTTAGAGCACGAAGAGAAGAAGTTACTAAGAACTCTGAGGAAGCACCGCGCCGCTATTGGATATACTCTTGATGATCTTAAGGGTATTAGTCCCACTCTATGTCAGCATAAGATTAAAACCGATCCTGACTTTAAACCAGTTGCTGATCATCAAAGAAGATTAAATCCTAAGATGAAAGAGGTCATTAGAAAAGAAATATTAAAGCTTCTCGAAGCAGGAATCATTTATCCTGTTGCTCATAGTGATTGGGTAAGTCCAGTACATTGCGTACCTAAGAAGGGAGGTATCACCGTCGTTCCTAATGATAAGGATGAACTAATCCCACAAAGGATTATTACCGGCTATAGGATGGTGATAGACTTCCGGAAACTGAACAAGGCAACCAGGAAAGATCATTATCCTTTGCGGTTTATCGACCAAATGCTAGAAAGTCTATCAAAACACACACACTTCTGCTTTCTAGACGGTTATTCAGGTTTCTCGCAGATACCCGTTGCACAATCTGATGAAGAGAAAACCACTTTCACCTGCCCTTTTGGTACCTTTTCCTATAGACGTATGCCTTTTGGCTTATGTAAGGCACCTACCACCTTCCAAAGATTTATGATGGCTATATTCTCTCACTTCTGTGAAAAGATCGTCGAGGTTTTCATGGATGACTTCTCCGTTTACGGGTCTTCCTTTGATGATTGCCTCAGCAACCTTGATCGAGTCTTACAGAGATGCGAATAAACCAACCTCGTCTTGAATTGGGAGAAGTGCCACTTTATGGTTAATGAAGGTATCGTCTTAGGACACAAGATCTGTGAAAGAGGCATTGAAGTTGTTAAGGCTAAGGTTGATGCAATTGAGAAAATGCCTTGCCCCACAGATATCAGAGGTATACCATGTTTCCTAGGTCATGCTAGTTTCTATAGAAGGTTCATTAAAGACTTCTCTAAGATTTCTAGGCCTCTTACCAACCTCTTGCAGAAGGATGTTCCTTTTTTATGAGGATTGTGAGGAAGCCTTCGAAATACTTAAGAAGGCTTTGATAATCGCACCTATTGTTCAACCACCTGACTGGAACTTGCCCTTTGAAATCATGTGTGACGCTAGTGATTATGTTGTTGGTGCTGTTCCAGGACAAAGAGTTGACAGGAAGTTGAATGTTATTCACTATGCTAGTAAAACTCTAGACAGTGCCCAAAGAAACTATGCCACTACGGAGAAGGAATTTCTAGCAGTCGTGTTTGCATGTGAAAAGTTCAGATCTTACATAGTTGACTCCAAAGTCACTATTCACTCTGATCATGCTACTATTAAGTACCTCATGGAGAAGAAGGACGCTAAGCCTAGGCTTATCAGATGGGTTCTCCTGCTACAGGAATTTGATTTGCACGTCGTTGACCGAAAGGGTGCTGATAACCCTATAGCAGATAACTTGTTTAGGATAGAGAATGTCCTTGATGACCCACTACCTATTGATGATAGCTTCCCTGATGAGTAATTAAATGTCATCCGCACTTCACATAGTGCACCGTGGTATGCCAATTATGCAAACTATATCATAGCCAAATACATACCACCCAGTTTCACCTATCAACAAAAGAAGAAATTCTTCTTTGATTTGAGACACTACTTTTGGGATGATCCTCACCTTTATAAGGAAGGAGTAGATGGTGTTATTAGACGTTGTGTGCCTGAACATGAACAGGGACAGATCTTGCAGAAGTGTCATTCCGAAGCCTACGTAGGACACCACGCTGGAGATAGAACTGCCCATAAGGTATTGCAATCAGGTTTCTATTGGCCCACTCTCTTCAAGGATGCCCGTAAGTTTGTCTTGTCTTGTGACGAATGCCAAAGAATAGGGAACATCAGTAAGCGTCAGGAAATGCCTATGAACTATTCACTTGTCATTGAACCATTTGATGTCTGGGGCTTTGATTATATGGGACCCTTCCCAAGTTCCAATGGGTATACTCACATCTTAGTTGCTGTGGATTACGTCACTAAGTGGGTAGAAGCTATCCCCACTAAAAATGATGATCACCACACCTCTATTAAGATGCTTAAAGAAGTCATATTCCCAAGATTTGGAGTCCCTAGATACTTGATGACTGATGGCGGTTCACACTTCATTCATGGTGTTTTCCGCAAGATTCTAGCTAAGTATGATGTCAACCATAGAGTTGCATCTCCTTATCATCCTTAGTCTAGTGGTCAAGTGGAGTTGAGTAATAGGGAGATCAAGTTGATCCTACAAAAGACCGTCAATAGATCTCGAAAGAACTGGTCTAGCAAACTTGACGATGCACTATGGGCTTATAGGACTGCTTATAAGAATCCCATGGGCATGTCACCGTATAAAATGGTTTACGGTAAGGCATGTCATTTACCTCTTGAGCTAGAACACAAAGCTTATTGGGCAATCAAAGAACTCAACTTTTATTTCAAACTTGCCGGTGCGAAGCGGTTGTTTGATATCAGCTCGTTAGATGAATGGAGATCCTAGGCATATGAGAATGCCAGGTTGTTCAAGGAAAAGGTTAAGAGATGGCACGACAAACGAATACAAAAGCGAGAGTTGAATGTAGGTGATTATGTCCTGCTATACAATTCTAGTTTGAGATTCTTTGCAGGCAAGCTTCTCTCTAAATGGGAAGGTCCCTATGTTATCGAGGAAGTATATCGTTCCGGTGCCATCAAAATCAATAACACGGAAGGAAATTTTCCTAGAGTGGTAAATGGGCAAAGAATCAAGCACTACATCTGTGGTACTCCCATAAATTTTGAGCCCAATATCATCAATGTCATAACTCCAGAGGAGTACATAAGGGATGTTTATCAGCCTGTTTCAGACCTTGAAAACGAAGATGTATCTGTTTCGGTAAGAAATTGGACTCTGATACTTTTCCAATAGGAAATTTCTTCCATTTTGGAATTTTTGGAAAATTAGAAAAATAAAAAGCAGCCCGGAGAGCGAACGAGGCGGCAACAAGCCCTGCCACCGCCCCCTACCCCCTGGTGGCGGAGGGCAAGCTTGTGGGCACCTCGTGTGCCTCCTGGACTCCGTTTTCTTGCGGAGGACTCCTTATGGCCCAGAAAAAAATCAAAATATAGTCGCCCGAAGGTTTTGATCTCCGTATCGCACAGCTTTCCTCTGTTTTCGTTTCGAGCATGTCTCTGTGACAGATCTAGATCATCATGACTTCCTCAAACGCTCCTAAGGACAAGATCTTTGAGAAGATCATCAATCCCTACCTCACGGAAGTGCTGAAACACCCTCAATCTATCAAGATGAGCGAGGGGATGGTGCACATCTCTGATGTTGACGGGCCTAAGAAGACCGAAAGCGTGGAGACGAGGCTCGAAGCAATGGAGCAACAAGTCTTCAAGTGCCAAGGGATGGTGGAGCGTGGACTCAATGCCAACCACACGATGATCACAGAGTTCACTAGCAATCGGAAGATGGATGCCATTGATATTGGGAAACACCTCTCCAGGCTCTATGATAGGGTTGATCAACTTCAGGGCCAGATCTATGACCTGCAGAACCAAAACTGTGAGTATGAGTACATATTTAAATCAATAAGGTTGGCTGCAGTTTTGAGGATACCGGCGACTCGTTCATCCTGTCATGATGGAGCACCTATGCCTTGGAACACGGAGGATCAGACTGCTCCAAAAACACCACCATCACCACCGAAGGAAGACAACTAAGCATTGGTATGGGCAATCCCCTTGGCTTCTGCCAAGCTTGGGGGAGTTTCCCTGGTATCGTATCACCTTTATATCTTTTGCTTTTACCTTTGTTTTAGTTCTTTACTTTTCAGTTTTTATTTCTTCTTTTAGAGGAATAAGTCTTTAGTTTTTAGTTTGAGTCATTTGCTTTTGTCTCTCCCCCGATGTATTCGAGCTTACGAGCTATATAATGAAGAGTATCTCAGTTAAGGGTTTGCTTTGTGCCATGATCAAAAGTATGAAAAGAACGATAGCATGAAATATCATGAGACGATCTTATGGAAAGTGATAACTTCACTTATGACACGTATGATGATTGAAACTTGTTGAGAATAAATCAACATAGACCTCACTCATTGTTGCAATTAATAAGAAGTAATAAGGAAAGAGAGGTTCACATATAAATATATCATCTTAGACACTTTTTGCAATTGTGAGCACTCACCAAACTATTACATGCTTAGGAGTAGATGTTGGACAAGGAAGACAACATAATGAATTGTGTTTGCTTGGTTCCAAACAATGTTATATGACTAGATATCCCTTAGCATGTGACGATTGCTTCCACCTCATATTAGCCAAAACTCCTGCACCAAGTAGAGATACTACTTGTGCATCCATAAACCTCCAACCCAGTTTTGCCATGAGAGTCCACCATACCTACCTATGGATTGAATAAGATCCTTCAAGTAAGTTGTCATCAGTGCAAGCAATAAAAATTTCTCTGTAATATGTATGATCTATTAGTGTGTGGAAAATAAGCTTTGTACGAACCTATGATGAGGAAGACATAAAAGCGACAAACTGCATAATAAAGTTCTTTATGATCGGAGGCAATATAAAGTGACGTTCCTCGGCACTAAGAGCACATGACAACCTGTGCTTCCCTCTGCGAAGGGCCTATCTTGTACCTTTACTTTTTACCCTTGTAAGAGTCTTGGTGATCTTCACCAATTCCCCTTTTTGCCTTTGTCTTGCTTACCATCACATGTTTGGTAAAGATCTATATTCATATATCAACTGAGAGTTGAGTACTTATGCTTTATTGTTGTTGACTTTACCCTTGAGGTAAATGGTTGGGAGGCAAAACTATAAGCCCCTATCTTCCTCTCTGTCCAGCTGAAACTTTGACACCGTGAGTACCACGTGAGTTGTAACAATTGTGGAAAACAAAAGAGATGATTGAGTATGTGGGTTTGGCTTACAAGCTCTTATTTGACTCTTTCTGATGTTGTGACAAACTGCAATTGCTTCGATGACTATGGACTATTGTTGGTTACTTCTCGGTAAGATTTTTGCTTCATGCTTTGCTTTGTGAAGGAATTGTTACTTTCCCATAAGAATCTTTATGATGTATTGCTATCCTATGTGTGATCATGATGCCCTCATGTCCACATTTTGTTTTATCGACACCTTCGTCCCTCAACATGTGGACATGTCTATGGGACTTGGTTTTCGCTTGAGGACAAGCGAGGTCTAAGCTTGGGGGAGTTGATGCGTCCATTTTGCATCATGTTTTCATGTTGATATTTATTGCTTTTTGGGCTGTTATATTACTTGTGGTACCATATTTATGCCTTTTCTCTCTTATTTTGCAAGGTTTATTTGAAGAGGTAGAATTCAGGCAACTGGAATTCTGGACTAGAAAAGGAGCAAATCCTAGTCCACTATTCTGCACATCTCCAAATGCCTTGAAAAGTTACGTGGATTGTTTTGGGATTATATAAAAAATACTGGGCGAAAGATCTACCGGAGGGGGCTGCCACGGCGCCACAAGCCCTGACACCGTCACCCCCCTGGTGGCGGAGTGGGCGCTTGTGGGCTCCGTGACGGCCCACTAGCCCCCTCTTTTGCTATATGAAGTGTCCTGGTCTAGAAAAAATCAGGAGGGAGCTTTTTCGTGGTTTCGCCGCCGCCATGAGGAGGAATTTGAGCAGATCCAATCTAGAGCTCCGGCAGGACGATCCTGCCGGGGAAACTTCCCTCCCGGAGGGGGAATCTTCGCCATCGTCATCACCAACACTCCTCTCGTCGGAGGGGAGGCATCTTCATCAACATATTCAGCAGCACCTTCTCCTCTCCAATCCCTAGTTCATCTCTTGTAACCAATCTTCGTCTCGCAACTCCGATTGGTACTTGTAAGGTTGCTAGTAGTGTTGATTACTCTTTGTAGTTGATGCTAGTTGGATTACTTGGTGGAAGAGTTTGTGTTCAGATCCTTGATGCTATTCATTACACCTCTGATCATGATTATGATTATGTTTTGTGAGTAGTTACTTTTGTTCCCGAGGACATGGGATAAGTCATGTTAATAATAGTCATGTGAATTTGATATTCGTTTGGTATTTTGATATGTTGTATGTTGTTTTTCCTCTAGTGGTGTTATGTGAACGTTTACTAGATAACACTTCACCATATTTGGCCCTAGAGGAAGGCATTGGGAAGTAGTAAGTAGATGATGGGTTGCCGGAGTGACAGAAGCTTAAACCCCAGTCTATGCGTTGCTTCATGAGGGGCTGATTTGGATCCACTAGTTTAATGCTATGGTTAGACTTTGTCTTAATTATTCTTTTGTAGTTGCGGATGCTTGCGAGAGAGGTTAATCATAAGTGGGATGCTTTTCCAAGTAAGGGCAGTACCCAAGCGCCGGTCCACCCACATATCAAACTATCAAAGTAACGAACGCGAATCATATGAACATGATGAAACTAGCATGACAGAAATTCCCGTGTGTCCTCGGGAGCGTTTTTCCTCCTATAAGACTTTGTTCAGGCTTGTCCCTTGCTGCAAAAGGAATTGGTCCACTTGCTGCACCGTTGCTACTACTTGTTACTTTTTGCTGTCTACATTTCACCTCGCTACACAATCACTTGTTACCGCTACTTTTAGTGCTTGCAGTTATTACCTTGCTGAAAACCGTTTATGAGAGCCTTCTGCTCCTTGTTGGGTTCGACACTCTTACTTCTCGAAAGGACTATGATTCATCCCCTATACTTGTGGGTCATCACACGACAACCCCAAGGAGTTGAACTTGGTATGATCAGACCCAAACGGTCTTGCTCATCAAGCTGCTTATTCAACCCACTTTATACGGCGACTTGCAGACTGGATTTGTTCGAGGTTCAAGCCCAATTACGAACTCCACTGCCTAGTGCGGAGGCATTCCTGGCAGTTCTTCTAGAAAGACATCTTCATACTCACAGACCACTGGGAGTTTAGAAATTGGAGAGATCTCACCCTTCTCATTCAAGAAAAACAGACGGATCGTGTCATCGCGAGGAGCGAAGATAATCACGTCCTCCGATGGATGAGTCAACTTGACTTCTTTTGCTTCACAATCAACATACACCTTGTTCATCGCCAGCCAATCCATCCTAAGGATCAGATCAATATCAGAATTGCCAAGGACAATTGGAGAAGCTAGGAAGAATAGTCGCCCAACTTGACAGAAGCAATAGGAACAAATACCCGAGAAGTCATTTGCATGCCCGAAGAAATAATTTTCCAATGCTTACGAGTGCCCTCCATCATTAGATCATGCTTAGCAACAAAAGGAGTTGAAATGAATGAATGCGATACACCAGAATCAAATAAAACCTTTGCATGAATATCATTAACCGAGAGATTATCCATGATCATGTGTGAGGAGTTTTCTGCTCCAGCTGCATTCACCATATTGACCCTAGCAAACTTGCGATTGAACTTCACCATAGCATTGCCTGGAGGCTTGACTGGAGGAGGAGGTGGAAGACAATGCTGGTTGGTGCACTTGTTGGAGTAATGACCCTTCTGTGCACACTTGTGACAAGCCACCTCTGACAATGAACGGAATTGCACTTGAGGATTCCCTTGCTTCTGCTGTTGAAACCTCTTTTGGAAAGGTGGGTTGGGTGGGTGGGAAGAACCACGACCACCAGACTGCTTGAACTACTGAATCTGCCGAGGAGGAGGAGACACCCAATATTTCTGTTGCTTCTGAACCACCTGAGTTGAGGACGAGGAATTGGAATCTCTGAAACGCTTCCTTGAGTTCTCCAATTTGAGCAAAGCCGCTTCAGCCCTGAGAGCCAAATTGTAAAACTGATCGAACTCAAGAGTCTTGTGCAATGCAAGGACCAGCTGCAAATCTTCCTTGAGACCACCTCTGAACTGGTAAATCTTGCTCTTTTGATCTGGGATGTATTGTTTAGCATAACGAGCCAGCTCGTGGAACTCCACATTGTACTTGTACACAGATGAACCATCTTGCTTCAAGCGCCTGAATTTCTCACACATCTCTTCCACGAAACTTGATGGAATATAGTGAGCCCTAAAATCCCTGCAGAAATCATCCCAGCTGACCATTCTGTCGCCTCCGGAATCCTTCAATTGTTGCCACCACTCTGCTGCCTGTCCCTTGAGCTAAAATGTTGCAAACTTGACAAAGTCCTCTGGTCGCACATTACTGCACTCGAAGTGCTTGTTCATGTCACCAATCGAGTCATCTGCATCTAATGGCTAGTCACAAGAAGTGAAGGACTTCGGTTGGTTCGCCAAGAATTGATTCAGGGTTGCAAACTGCTGTCCACCATTGTTGAAATTGCCCTCCTAATGTTGGTTCCTCTCTTGCAACAACCGAAGCAACATCTCAGTGTTTGCATTGGTTGCCACCATCACAACTTGCCATGCCTCAAGAGGAGGAGGCGATGGCGGAGGAGGTGTGATACGTCTCAAACGTATCTATAATTTTTGATGGTTTCACACTGTTATCTTGTCAACTTTGGATGTTTTATATACCTTTTATATCTTTTTTGGGACTAACTTATTAATTCAGTGCCAAGTGCGAGTTCCTGTTCTTTCTGTGTTTTTGACTCTTTTCAGATCTGATTTTGGAACGGAGTCCAAATGGAATAAAATGCCCAAAATAAATTTTTCCAGAACAGAAGAAGATCGGGAGGCTTGAGGGCCAAGGCAGGGAGCCCACAAGCCCTGTTGCCGCGGCCAGGGGGGCCCGCGGCAACCAGGCTTGTGGCCTCCCTGGCGCTCCCCTGCCCTAGCTCTTTGGCCTATAAATTCCCTAAAATCGCAGAAAAAATCAGGGCATCCACGAAAACACTTTTCCGTCGCCGCAGGCTTCGGTTTCCGGGAGATCTCATCTGGAGACCCTTCCCGGTGCCCTGCGGGAGGGGACTTTGGAGTTGGAGGGCTTCTACATCAACATCATCGCCTCTCCAATGACTCGTGAGTAGTCCACTTCAGACCTACGGGTCCGTAGTTAGTAGCTAGATGGCTTCTTCTCTCTCTTGGATCATCAATACAAAGTTCTCCATGATCTTCATGCAGATCTATCCGATGTAATCCTCTTTGGTGGTGTGTTTGTCGAGATCCGACCAATTGTGGACTTGTGATCAGATTATTATGAATTATATTTGAGTCTTTGCTGATTTCTTATATGCATGATTTGATATCCTTGTAAGTCTCTTCGAATCTTGGGTTTTGTTTGGCCAACTAGATATATGATTCTTGCAATGGGAGAAGTGCTTGGTTTTGGGTTCATACCTTGTGGTGACCTTTCCCACTGACAGAAGGGGCAGCAAAGCACGCATCATGTTGTTGCCATCAAGGGTAACAAGATGGGATTTCATCATAGCTTTGAGATTGTTCATCTACATCATGTCATCTTGCTTAAGGCGTTACTCTGTTCTTTTGGACTTAATACACTAGATGCATGTTGGATAGCGGTCGACGTGTGGAGTAATAGTAGTAGATGCAGAAAGTATCGGTCTACTTGTTTTGGACGTGATGCCTATAGATACAATCATTGCCTTAGATAACGTCACGACTTTGCACGGTTCTATCACTTGCTCGACATTAATTCGTTCACCCACCGTCTACTTGCTTTCATGAGAGAAGCTACTAGTGAACACTACGGCCCCCGGGTCCATTCACAACTATTGTCTCCACTTTCACTTTTACTTTGCTTTGTTTACTTTTTGCTTTCAGTTCTCACTTTGCAAACAATCTATAAGGGATTGACAACCCCCTTCATAGCGTTGGGTGCAAGCTCTTTGTGTTTGTGCGCGTACTTGTGACTTGAACGCTCCCCCTACTGGATTGATACCTTGGTTCTCAAACTGAGGGAAATACTTACCGTCGCTGTGCTACATCACCCTTTCCTCTTCAAGGGAACACCAACGCAAGGCTCCAAGGCCGCGGGGAAACCCTTTGCATATTTGCCAAGTAAGTCCCTATAGGCGTAGCCGTAGCAGCAGGATTCCTGGCGCCGTTGCCAGGGACGGTGTGTTGTCGCAGTAGCAGAAGGATTTCTGGCGCCGTTGCCGGGGAGGAGAGATCAAGTCAAGATCTATCCAAGTAGGTGTCACAAACTCATCTCTTGCATTTACCTTTTTTGCCTGTTGCCTCTCATTTATCTCTCCCCCACTTCACCATTTTTCCTTTTTCGTTCGCCTTTTTCTCACTTGCTTTCTATTCGCTTGTGTGCTATGCTCCTTAAATATGCTTGCATCTTTGCTTGCTGAAAATCTAGTGATATGGATCCTCACCCACTTGCTAATCTCTTTAAGAGATCCACTTATGTGGAACCAATTGCTAGTGACTTGAGTGCACTTGACTTTCTCTATGGAGTTTTGCTTGAGATGCGTGATTCTGAAAATCGTGATGAAGAAATTTATGAAATGATCCACGAGGGCTCCTTGAATGAAAAGCATGATTGCAATGATTTCATTATAAATTCTATTAATGACAATCATGCTAAAAATATGCTAAACCCTAAGCTTGGGGATGCTATTTTTGCTATATCCACTACTTTTTGCAAAGATCATGATTGGGGTGATGATTTTTCTTTTGATCTTGAAAATTTGTTTAAGCCTCATGATGAATATGATGTTTGCAATATTGTTGAAAGTGGGTTTGGAGACGTCATGACTTTAGTTGATGATAATCCCACTATTTTTGAAGAGCGACAACTTTGCATGCACGTGGATCATGAAAAGAATATCCTATGGGATAGCTATATTGTTGAATTTGAATATGATCCCACATGTAATTGCTATGAGAGAGGAAAATATTGTGGTAGAAACTTTCATGTTACCATATTACCTCTCGTTATGTTGAGATTGCTATTGTCTCTATCTTCTTCCTTGCATATGGTAACTATTGGTTGTCTTGACAATCTGTTTTCCTATAAAATGCCTATGCATAGGAAGTATGTTAGACTTAGATGTGATTTTCACAAGCTTTATGATGCTCTCGTTGTGTTTCAATTCTTGTCTTTTGTGTGAGCATCATTGAATTATCAATGCCTAGCTAAGGGCGTTAAACAATAGCGCTTGTTGGGAGGCAACCCAACGAATCTATCCTTTTTCTTTCTGTTTTGTGTTTTCCACACTTTCATAATTATGTTATGATTGTGTTTTTTGTGTTTCTTTTTGCGTTTGTGCCAAGGAAAACCGTTATGATTAGTCTTGGGGATGATCGTTTGGTCATGCTGGAAAAGACAGAAACTTTCTGCTCACGAAAAGAATTTTCTTTTTTTTTCTGTAAGAGGTTTTGAGTTGATTCTTTTTTTTGCTGATTTATACACAAATTCTTCAGACTATCGTAATTTTTTGGAAGTTTTGAAGTACCGGAAGTATACGAAGTATACAGATTGCTACAGACTGGTCTGCTGTTAACAGATTCTGTTTTTGTTGAGTTGGTTGCTTATTTTGATGAAACTATGGATAGTATCGGGGGGGGGGGGGGTACTAGCCATGGAATATTGAAAATACAGTAACCCAACATCAACATGAGTAGAATTTAAGTTTGCTAAAGTACCTAAGGAAGTGGTGGTTTGCTTTCTTATACTAATGTTATCATGAATTTCTGTTTAAGTTTCGTGTTGTGAAGTTTTCAAGTTTTGGGTGAATTTCTTATGGACAAAAAGATAAAGAGTGGCAAGAGCTCAAGCTTGGGGATGCCCAAGGCACACCAAGTTGATTCAAAGATGCTGTAAAAGTCTAAGATTGGGGATGCCCCAGGAAGGCATCCCCTCTTTCGTCTTCAATCCATCGGTAACGTTACTTGGGGCTATATTTTTATTCACAACATGTTATGTGTTTTGCTTGGAGCGTCTTGTATCGTAGGAGTCTTTTATTTTTTTTGTGTCACAATCATCCTTGCTGCACACCTAGAGAGAGAGAGACATGCACTCACCGTGATTTTGTCGAGCTTCACTTATATCCTTTGGTTAGACAATTCAGCTCGCATGTGCTTCACTTATATCTTTAGAGCTAGTTGATTTTTGCTCTATGTGCTTCAGTTATATCTTTTAGAGCACAACGGTGCGTGGCTTGGTAGTTGATATATGGTATGAAAGTAGTCTCAAAAGGGGTAGTTATCCAAAGGGATATGAAAACTTCCACCTTCATGTGCATTGAATAGTTAGAGAAGTTTGATTTATCTCAATTAGTTTTGAGTTGTGATTTTGGTAATATTGAAGTTATACTAGTAAGGTGTTGTGGATCTAGAAATACTTGTGTTGAAGTTATTGATTCCCGTAGCATGCACGTATGGTGAAACGCTATGTGATGAAGTCTGAGTATGATTAGTCTATTGATTGTCATCCTTTTTGTGGCGGTCGGGATCGCGCGATGGTTTATACCTACCAACCCTTCCCCTAGGAGTGTGCGTTGAATGCTTCGTTTCGATTACTACTAAAACTTTTGCAACAAGTATATGAGTTCTTCATGACTAATGTTGAGTCCATGGTTTAGATGCACTTTCACCTTCCACCATCACTATCTTCTTTAGTGTCGTGCAACTTTCGCCGGTGCACAAAACCACCCATATAGCCTCCCTCAAAACAGCCTCCATACCTACCTACTATGGCGTTTTCAAAGCTATTCCGAGATATATTGCCATGCAACTACCACCATGACATGTGCCACCTTTTCTACATTGCCATTGCATGATCATAAGATAGCTAGCATGATGTTTCCATTGATGTCTATGCCATGCTAAATCATTGTCACGGTACACTACCGAAGGCATTCCACATAGAGTCATCATTGCTCTAAGTTTTGAGTTGTAAGTGTGATGATCATCATTGATGGATCATTGTCCCATGTGAGGAAATAAAAGAGGCCAAAGATGCCCACCATAAAAAAATAATAATAAAAAGAGGCCAAAGAGCCCACCAAAAAAATGGGAGAAAAAGAGAGAAGGGACAATGCAACCACCTTTCCACACTTGTGCATATTAAGCACCATGATCTTCATGATTGAGAGTCTCTCGTTTTGTCACCACTATATAGCTCGTGGGAAATTTTCATTATATAACTTGGCTTGTATATTCCAATGATAGGCTTCCTCAAAATTGCCTTTGGTCTTCGTGAGCAAGCAAGTTGGATGCACACCCACTAGTTTTCTTTAAGAGCTTTCACATACTCTTAGCTCTAGTGCATCATTTGTATGGCAATCCCTACTCATTCACGTTGATATCTATTGATGAGCATCTCCATAGCTCATTGATATGCCTAGTCAATGTGACCATCTTCTCCTTGTTTGCCTTGCATACTCCACCACACTCCACACAACTTATAGTGCTAAAACCATGACTCACGCTCATGTATTGCGTGAGAGTTGAAAAGGTTTGAGAAAGTAAAGGTGTGAAAACAATTACTTGGCCAATACCGGGGTTGTGCATGATTTAAATTTGTTATGCAAGGATGATAGAGCATAGCCACACTATATGATTTTGTCGGGATAACTTTCTTTTGGCCTTGTTATTTTTGAAGTTCATGATTACCTTGCTAGTTTGCTTGAATTATTATTGTCTCCACGTCAATAGAAAACTATTTTTTTGAATCTAATGGATCTGAACATTAATGTCACATAAGAGGAGTTACAAAGGACATCTATGCTAGGTAGCATGAAAGCATCAAAAATTCATTCTTTATCACTTCCCTACTCGAGGACGAGCAAGAGTTAAGCTTGGGGATGCTTGATACGTCTCAAACATATCTATAATTATTGATGGTTTCACGCTGTTATCTTGTCAACTTTGGATGTTTTATATACCTTTTATATCTTTTTTGGGACTAACTTATTAATTCAGTGCCAAGTGTGAGTTCCTATTTTTTCTGTGTTTTTGACTCTTTTCAGATCTGATTTTGGAACGGAGTCCAAACGGAATAAAATCCCTGAAATAAAATTTTCCAGAACAGAAGAATATCGGGAGGCTTGAGGGCCATGGCAGGGGGCCCATAGGGAGCCCACAAGCCCTGTTGCCGTGGCCAGGGGGCGCGGCAACCAGGCTTGTGCCCTACTTGGCGCTCCCCTGCCCTAGCTCTTTGGCCTATAAATTCCCTAAAATCGCAGAAAAACTCAGATTATCTATGAATTATATTTGAGTCTTTTCTGATTTCTTATATGCATGATTTGATATCCTTGTAAGTCTCTCCGAGTCTTGGGTTTTGTTTGGCCAACTAGATCTATGATTCTTGCAATGGGAGAAGTGCTTGGTTTTGGGTTCATACCGTGTGGTAACCTTTCCGAGTGACAGAAGGGGTAGCAAGGCACACATCGTGTTGTTGCCATCAAGGGTAACAAGATGGGCTTTCATTATAGATTTGAGATTTTTCATCTACATCATGTCATCTTGCTTAAGGCGTTACTCTGTTCTTTTGGACTTAATACACTAGATGCATGCTGGATAGCGGTCGACGTGTGGAGTAATAGTAGTAGATGTAGAAAGTATCGGTCTACTTGTTTTGGACGTGATGCCTATAGATACAATCATTTCCTTAGATAACGTCACGACTTTGCGCGGTTCTATCAATTGCTCGATAGTAATTTGTTCACCCACCGTCTACTTGCTTTCATGAGAGAAGCCACTAGTGAACACTACGGCCCCCGGGTCTATTCACAACTATCGTCTCCACTTTCACTTTTACTTTGCTTTGTTTACTTTTTGCTTTCAGTTCTCACTTTGCAAACAATCTATAAGGGATTGACAACCCCTTCATAGTGTTGGGTGCAAGCTCTTTGTGTTTGTGCAGGTACTTGTGACTTGAACGCTCCTCCTACTGGATTGATACCTTGGTTCTCAAACTGAGGGAAATACTTACCGCCGCTATACTACATCACCGTTTCCTATTCAAGGGAACACCAACGCAAGGCTCCAAGGCCGCGGGGAAATCCTTTGCATATTTGCCAAGGAAGTCCCTATAGGCGTAGCCGTAGCAGCACAATTCCTGGCGCCGTTGCCAGGGAAGGGTTGTTGTCGCAGTAGGGTGGATGAGGGGTGGTGGAGGGTCAGCACTCTCACGCCCCAAATTCTGGTGAGTTGGTGAAGCCATCCTGGAGACGGACAACAACGTTAGACCAGAGATGCAAATTCAAGGATTAAGCTGAATCAACAGACAAAAATATCTGAACAAGAACACTTAGCAATTGCACTCGAACTATAATTAGTAAGAATGCTTCTTCAAAATAACTGCCGACAACATCTGATTCAAAGCCACGTGCAAATCAAGTATGAACTAGGATTGGTCGGAACAAATGTATGACAGAGATTCCATCCGATATTTTTGTGGATAGGATCGCACGGGCTCTATCCTACAATAGCCATCATGTACAAGGCAGTGCACACGACATACGAAGCGTCTTCGAGTCGTAGCAAGCTACAAGGACTCTTTAAGACACAATGATAACCGTTGTAAGACGACCGTGAACAAACGAATCCACTAAAAGTCGAATCCCAACCACACATCATGCATTTATAGGAAGATTGTCCTATAAGTAACTACTTGAATTCCCACCTAAGAACTTTCGAAATTTCTGGTCATGTAATCTGGTCCACGCATACAAGGAGTAAAATATCACTCAACTCCTATACTAACCCGTCCAATGTATTACATCTATCAACACATAACCAGAATCTCGGAACTTCATCAATCTCAGACTCACGCAACCACAACGATACCAAGTTTGGCAGTATCCCCGAACTCATTGCACCAGTACTCGGGATGCCGGGGTTATCTCGCCATTACTAATATTGAAGAAATTTTGAACATCCTCTGTTCCGAGATACTAAGAAATCTGAATGAGAACAATGTGCTCAAGAATCCCCTGGAGCTCAACTCCCCGGAATAAATTCAACACAGCAGGAGGCACCAAGACAGAACTCCGTCACATCGGTATCATATAGATTCCAAAATATCCGTGCGATCCTAATTTTTTTTTTAGAGAAGAGGAGTAGAATTAAAATTTCCTAAGTGGTGTACCTCACCAGAGCATAGAAGAGGAGAAAAAAGAAACCTACGCTCTGATATAACTAAGACTCAAAATAGTTTTTTCCAGACTCGACTCGGCCAAGGTCGATCAATCAAAGGCTCCTATGGTCGTAAGGCTCTGATTACCAACTTGTAAAGACTAAGATGCGACACTTTCCTTATTTGGGGGCGAGGCCTCAAAAGGTGAAAGGGTCGCATCTAAGCATATCTCAAGCAGGACAACATTGCCATTACATAAATAGAGAGATGAGTATAAGATTCGGCTTACACTCACCACATACTAGATTACAATCCACACAAGCATTCATCATTCATACATAAGACATGGTCCAACTACGAACAAGATAAATGAGAAAATCATGCTATCCCGCCTTGTTAGTCCCACGATCATGACCAAGCGCCTCTAATCCTCGGGATACGTCACACACAATCTGCCACTGTGTTCGTCGAACTTCCAGCTCAGGTAGGTATCCTCAGGGACGCCTGCATCTGGATTACCTGTACCTGTGCGTGGTTGTCGTAAGCTATGAGCTACGAGGACTCAACAATCTCATGACCTTGGTATCGCGTCTAACTAAGTTAATAGGTGACGTAGGGTTAAGTGTTTGAGTCTGCAACATCCTAAGCATATATGTTGGCTAACTTACAAAGAAAAAAATAAATAAGTTATTGTGGTCTACGTAAGACGGTCGAGGTCTAAGAATGATCACTAAGTGATCCTGAACACCTACTTACATCATTCCTAACCCCACAGTGTTCTCGATCAGAGAAGGAGCTCTGGAAGAAACAATCATGGTTACACACACAGTTGCCAAGTTTTATTTAAGTTACTTTAAGTTATCTAGAACCAGATGTTAATGAAATATCCAACTTTGCCACACACAGTTGGCTTTCCGAAAGATTTAACCCTGCAGGGGTGCTCCAACTAGTCCATCACAAATTACCACAGGCCGCATAGTAACCCTCAACCACGAAACTCGCGGTCTCATAGGATTCCTTAGAGGAAAACCTCAACTCTGAGAAGACCCAAAGTCTCACCGGAATCCCAATGCGCAAGATATATCACTAAGGTAAGACAAGTCCAGCAAGACCTCCCGACGTGTCGACGATCCCGATAGGAGCCGCGTATCTCGTTCTCAGGACACGACGGATGAGGAGTACGTACAGAGGCCATACAGAAATCCCCCGAGTTGCCCCGGGTAGCCCCCACAAGTGGCTCTTGTTTGGACCAACACTCATGAGGAGCACTGGACCGGGTTGTTGATTAAATCCTCGGGGTAGCTATTCCCAATGCTTTTTATTATTAAGTTGTTATCAGATTAACACCAAAGTTGGGCCTTGTCAAACAAGCCTTAACACTAAACGATTTATCAAGGGGGTCCCCATAACAACCCCGAACGTGTTAGGAGCGCTCAGTTATGGAATAAAAGAACGGTAGCCGAAACTAAGGTGGCAACATCAGAACAAATCACCCGACAAAAGGCTAGGCCTTCTGCTATTTACCAAGTATATAGGTGCATTAATTAAATAGCATTAAGTAAGATGATATCAAATTTCCCATGTTATCACATGGAGCAACTGGCACCTGCAACTAGCAACGCTATCAAATTAGTGGTTGAGCAAGCCTAACTTAGGCAAACAATATTTGCTAGGAGGGGAGGTGTTTGAGGTTTCATGGCAATGTTTGATGGCCTATATATCATGTGGTTGGCAGCGGAGATGTAATGACAGAAACGAATCACTAAGCATAACAAAGCTAGAAACAGTGTCAAGGTCACGATCATCTTGCTTGTGATTTGTTCAGAGTGGAACTGTTCCTGATCTTCCTGCACGAACTCACCGGACTCCTCGAACTCGTTTCCGGCCCCTGTAGCTACCCAACAGAAACAAACATCTAAGAAATACCAGAAACATATGATGCAACAGACAACATGATGCATGTATGAATAGCTCCAAACAAGCACAGAAAACAACCCTACTCATACTACAAAGTGGCACCTCACCGTAAAGTGATTGTTATAGAACTGCACAAAACTGAATTCCAGTACCAGAATTGGATTCCTTGGGATTTTCTACCCCAAATCCATATATTATACTGACATATTTTCAGGGAGAAAAGCACCACAAACAACAAAGGAAATATTGCATAGAATCAAACTACACTATAGTCAAGAATAGGGGTTGTTCCAGATCCTGCCAAATTTGGCATATGCCAGAATAGGAAAATTCCATTTTAGGACTTATTCAAAAAATGGAATCATCACATCCAACAGAAATAAATAAAGGAAAAAATAAAAAATATCAACTAACCTATCAGATAGGGGCCACTAGTCATAGAAACCAGGGTCCTTAGTGCATGACATGCGGGCCCTCAGTCCACATGTCATGCACTAAGGGAGTAGTGGGGGTCAAACCCACTACCTCACCCTAACACACAATGCACCCTAACCACTTCGCTACCTTGTGTAGCCGCACTACCACGGGGAGTACACCACAAATGTTGGATATTGTCACATGCTAGAGAAGGAGAAACAAATAAACAACAGAAAGAAAAAATGGCCCGAGGGGGAGTCGAACCCCTAACCACAGGCGCGAGCTGTGGCTTTGTTGCCACTACGGCAGGCTGCAGTGATCTGCTAAGAACAGAGCGGCTAACGACATATACAAATGTTGCTAACTAAATCTACAACAACTAAAACACAAGAAATAAAAGGGGCGGTCGGGGTCTCAAACCCTTGACCTCTTGGTCACTGCATAGAGAACAAACCAGCTAAGATACTAGGGTGGATCTGCCCAACAAAGGAATCCACCCTAGCTGACCTAACAAAGGGAGCGCCTTCTCTGCTGCCAGAGAAGCGCCGACGACGAACTGTCGGTGCACTCGCGTGCACATCACACGGTGCTACGCGGGGGTCTACCGGAGGCTACGGTGGACGACACAAAGGGACATCTACACATCGCTACGAAGGATGCATGCATACACGGGGCTGCGTGCAAGCGGCTCGTGCTATGTTGCTCACTGGTGGAATTCTGACGGAGCTGCGGGTAACTCGTGGTGCGAGGCTATCATGGAGAGAGTGCAAGGGGAGAGCGGAGGTTGCGCTCACCCAGGGAAGAGGAGAGGTGGCCGCACGGTGGAGAGGTACAACGGCGACGATCTGCTGCACAGGAGGTCACCGGAGGTGAAGAAAAACCGGTCGTTGTGGATGTCGTGGTGGTCGACTTCGGCGTCCGATCTTCGCGGGAATGGAACCCCTTGGCGTCTACGTGCTCTTGGTCCAGTCGGGGAAGAAGAGGGGCGAAGGCTATGCCGGCGTCGAGCTGCTGCAGAAGCCGGCCATGGCGTCGATGGCTTGTGGAGCTTGCCCCAACGACGCTAATAGGGAGAGGAGTGGTGAAATGGTGAGCGCTAGGGTTGGAGAGGGTGTGTGCTGCTAAATATCCCAACCCACGCGCTACTGGCCGTCTGATACGAGCTAGAGAGCGATCGGTGGTGGAGCTGGGGTCGTACGCAGCCGACGTCGACGGAGGAAGGAGACGGTCGCGATGGTGGGCTCTGGGCCGAACTAACATGCTGGGCCGCTCCTCTCACTCTGTGGCTTAAAAAAAATTGCAATAAAAACTAAAGCAGAAAAGAGAATAATGCCTTAGGCTAAATGAGAAAGGAGTAAAACAAAATAAAAATATATTTGGGCTTGTAAAATCATCATCATATGCTAATCCCATGGGGAGTGGTGACTTCACATAAAACATACTATAATTGATAAGACTTGTTGGAAGTTGACAAAGATAGTATTAGTGATTGGTGCAATTGCATGGAAAAGTGATAACGGAGGAGAGGTCTCACATATAAACACACTATCTTGGACATCTTCTATGATTGTGAGAACCCACTAAATATTATATGCATGATCAACTAGTTGACGTTGGACAAGGAAGACAACACAATGATTTATGTTTGCTTCTATTCACATACAAGTTATTTTGTTATGGATCCTCTAACATGCGGTGCTAGCTCATAACCTTTGCTAGCCAAAAACTTCGCACCAAGTACGTATACTACTCGTGCATCCATAAATCCTTAAACCCAGTTTCATGCCATGAGAGTCCACTATACCTACCTGTGAATTGAACAAGATCCTTCAAGTAAGTTGTCATCGGAGCAAAAGCAGTAAAAATAATTCCTAAATATTTATGATCTTTTATTGTAAGGGAAAATAAGCTCTGTACGATCTTGAGATGGCAAATAAATAAAAGTGACACACTCCATAATAAAGGTTGATATCATAAGGGCCAATATAAAGTGACGTTCCTTTACACTAAGAGCTTGCACATCCAAATAAAAAGTGCATGACAACCTTTGCTTCCCTCTATGAAGGACCAATCTTTTACTTTCATGTATTTACTTTTATGCAAGAGTAATTAATGTTTATCCCTATTTCATCCTTATTTAGTCTCTAATTGGCAAGCATCATGTGGCGGGGAAAGATCCAGCAGTATACACACACACACACACACATACACACACAATTGGATATAGGGGATCATGAGTCATTATTGTTGACATTATCCTCGAGATAAGTAGTTGGGTGGTTAAAAAGTATAAACCCGTATCTTCCTATGTGCCTGATTGATGCTTTCGTTTCCCAAATATGACATGAGTGTGAGCTATCATAGAAGACTAAATGATAGTTGAGCATGTGTAATTGCTAAATAAAGCTCTACCATAGACTCTTTCTAAAATATGATGAATTGCAATTGTTTCAGTGACTAAGAACTTAGCTAGTTAGCTTTCAATAAGGTTTATGGTTTATACTGTAGTGTGTGAATGGATTATCACTTGTTCATGAGAAGTTGTATGATAATCTATTGCTGCTATGATAATGGTCATGATGCTACTGTATTTGCATTTTGTTTTTATCGACATCTCTCTCGCTCTCTAATTATGTGGTCATTATTATCGAGTTCGGCTTTCGCTTGAGGACAAGTGCGGTTTAAGCTAGGCGGAGTTGATACATCCATTTTGCATCATGATTTCCTATTGAATATCTTCAAGCATTATTTCACTTTATGATGAAATACTTATACCTTTTCTTTCTTTTCTACAACGTTTATACAATGAGGGAAATCACTGAAAACCAGAATTTTGGACCCAAAAAGCTATGGAAAAGGGCCAGAATTTTTCTAGACTCCAAATGACCTGAAAAATCATAAAGAATTTTTGTAGTATATATAAAATTATTGGAGCAAAGAACTACCAGGGGGCCCACCTCCTACCAGAAGGCAACACAGCGCGCCACCCCTCGGTGGCGCGCCCTGCTGCTTTGTGGGTGCTACAGGTGGCCTCTGGTGTCCATCTTCTGCTATATAAAGGGTTTTGACCTACAAAAAAGAATAAGAGGACTGCTTTTTGTACGAAGTGCCACAATCTCGAGGAAGAACCTAGACGCGAGCACTTTTTCTCTCCGGTAGAGCGATTTGATAACCCACAAGTATAGGGGATCAATTGTAGCCTGTCTCGATAAGTAACAATGTCGAACCCAACGAGGAGCTAAAGGTAGAACAAATATTCCCTCAAGTTCTGTCGACCACCAATACAACTCTACACAAGCTTAACTTCGCTTTAGCTAGAACAAGTATGAAACTAGAAGTACTTTGTAGGCGTGATAGGATATGTTTGCAAGAAAATAAAGAACACATAAATAAAAACTAGGGGCAGGTAAGATAAAGAAACAACTAAGTTGGTCTAAGTAGAGATCTTTTTGTCACAAGAAGGTTATTTGTCCCTAGGCATAAGCTAACATACTTTCTCTACTTGGATCATATGCACTTATGATTGGAACTCTGGCAAGCATCCGCAACTACTAAAGATCATTAAGGTAAAATCCAACCATAGAATCATAAGGTATCAAGTCCTCTTTACTCCCATATGCAACAACCCACTTACTCGGATTTATGCTTGTGCCACTCAAGCAACCCACCATAGGCAAATCATGAACACATTGCAACACCCTACAGAGGGGATCCCTCATGCTTGCGCGACACGGAGAGCACCATAGGACGACACCAATAATAAAACATGCAACTCAAACCAATCATGATAATCAATCAACCCATAGGACAAAACAGATCTAGTCAAACATCATAGGATAGCCATACATCATTGGGAAATCATATATAGCGTTGAGCACCATGTTTAAGTAGAGATTACAACAGTGAGAAGAGGTGTTGAACCGCTGCATAGACGTGGAGAGAGTTCATGATGACAGCAGCAAAGTTGTTGGTGTAGATCACCGTCACGATGATGGCCCCGACGGCGTTCCGTTGCCACTGGGAGAGAGGGGGAGACAGCCCCCTCCTTCTTCTTCTTACTTGCGCCCACTAGATGGGAGGATGGTTTCCCCCCTGGTACATGGCCTCCATGGCGGCGGAGGGGCGGGAGCCCCTCCGAGATTGGATCTCTCTCTGTGTTTCTTTCTGTTTCTTCCTTTCTCTGCGTTCCAGATTCTGATGTTTCATCGTTTCTTATAAATCCTGGAGATCCGTAACTCCAATTGCGCTGAAATTTTAACATGATTTTCTTCCAAATATTAGCTTTCTTGTGGTGAAAGAAGGGCACCAACCGCCTTAGGGGGTGGCCACAAGACAGTGTGGCACGCCATACCCCCCAGGACATGCCCCTGTGGCTTGTGGGCCCCTCGAGCACCGCCGTGTGTTGATTTCACTTCCCAAAATTTACATATATTCCATAGAAAATCTCCATAAGTTTTTATCCCGTTTGGACTTCATTTGATATGAATTTTGTGCGAAACAAAAAACATGCAACAAACACGAAATGGTAGTGGGCACTGGATCAATATGTTAGTCCCAAAAATAGTATAAAAAGTTGCCAAAAGTATATGAAAGTTGTTGAATATTGGCATGAAACAATCAAAAATTATCGATAAAACGGAGACGTATCAGCATCCCCAAGCTTAATTCCTCCTCGTCCTCGAGTAGGTAAATGATAAAAAAGATAATTTTTGATGTGGAATGCTACCTAGCATAATCTTGATTATATAATCTAATCATGGCATGAATATTAAGACACAAATGATTCAAAGAAATAGTATATCGTTTTACATTAAGACAATAACACTTCAAGCATACTAATAAAGAAATCGTGTCTTCTCAAAATATCATGGCTAAAAGAAAGTTATCCCTATAAAATCGTATAGTCTCGCTATGCTACTTCTTCATCACACAAAGTATTAAATCATGCACAACCCCGGTTTTAGCCAAGCAATTGTTTCATACTTTAGTATTCTTAAACTTTTTCAACTTTCACGCAATACATGAGCGTGAGCCATGGGTGTAGCACTATAGGTGTAACAGAATATGGTGGAGGTTGTGGAGAAGACAAAAAGAAGGAGATAGTCTCATATCAACTAGGCGTATCAACGGGCTATGGAGATGCCCATCAAGAGATATCAATGTGAGTGAGTAGGGATTGCCATGCAACGGATGCACCAGAGCTATAAGTGTATGACAACTCAAAAAGAAACTACGTGGGTGTGCATCCAACTCGCTTGCTCACGAAGACCTATGGCAATTTGAGGAAGCCCATCATTCGAATATACAAGCCAAGTTATATAATGAAAAAATCCCACTAGTATATGAAAGTGACAATATAGGAGACTATCATGAAGATCATGGTGCTACTTTGAAGCACAAGTGTGGAAAAATGAATAGTAGCATTGCCCCTTCTCTCTTTTCTCTCATTTTTTTTTGTTTTTCTCCTTTTTTTGGTGGGCTTATTTGGCATTTTTTATATGGGCTTCTTTGGACTCTTTTATTTTTCATAAAGTCCGGAGAATCATCCCAACTTGTGAGGGAATCATAGCTTCCATCATCCATTCCTCACATGGGACAATGCTCTAATAATGATGATCATCACACTTTTATTTACTTACAACTCAAGAATTACAACTCGATACTAGAACAAAAGATGACTCTATATGAATGCCTCTGGCAGTGTACCGGGATGTGCAATGATCTAGCGTAACAATGACATCAAAAACATGGAAACATCATGTTAGCTATCTTACGATCAGGCAAATCAATATGCAATGATGGTGCGTGTTATAATAAACGAAACAGTGGAAGTTGCATGGCAATATATCTCGGAATGTCTATGGAGATGCCATAATAGGTAGGTATGGTGGATATTTTGAGGAAGGTGAGTGTAATGCACCGGCGAGAGTTAAGCGGTACTAGGGAGGTTAGCAAATGTGGAAGGGTGAGAGTGCGTATAATCCATGGACTCAACATTAGTCATAAAGAACTCACATACTTATTGCAAAAATTTATTAGTCATCGAAATAAGGTACTACACGCATGCTCCTAGGGGAAGGGTTGGTAGGATTTAACCATTACACTATCCCGACCTCCACACAAAGGATGACAATCAATAAAAAAATCATGCTCCGACTTCTTCACATAACGGTTCACTATACATGCATGCTACGAGAATCAAAAACTTTAACACAAATATTTCTACCAATCCACAATTACTCACTAGCATGACTCTAATATCACCATCTTTATATTGCAAAATTATTGCAAGGAATCAACCATGTCATATTCAGTGATCTACAAGTTTTATGTAGGATTTTATGACTAACCATGTGAATGCCCAACTCCCGTTAACTCTCTAAATAGATATAAGTGAAGCATGAGATATTAATTATTTATACAAAAGATAGGCCCACGTTCTAACAAATATAAGTGAAGAAAAAGAGCATTCTGCAAATGGCGGTTTTCTATGTGTAGAGAAACAGGCAATCCAAACTTCAAATGATATAAGTGAAGCACATGAAGCATTCTATAAAGCCATACGTAAAAGATATAAGTGAGGTGCAAAGAGCCTTCTATAAATCAACCAAGGACTTTGTCATAGCAGCATGGTACATTATTAAAATAAAAATAAAAGCACACCACCCTCCAAGATTTACGCATATGATGTGACGAATAAAAATATAGTTCCAAGTGAAATTACCGATGGTTGTTAGAAGAAAGAGGGGATGCCTTCCGGGGCATCGCCAAGCTTATTTGCTTAGGAGTCCTTGAATATTACCTTGGGGTTCCATAGGAATTCCCATGCTTAGTCTCTTTCCACTCCTTATTCCTTCATCCATCGTGATCTCGCCGAAAACTTGAAAACTTCAATCACACAAAACTTAACAAAACCCTCGTGAGATCCATTAGGAATAATAAAGCAAATTACAACTTTAAGTACTGTTGCCAATCAATTCATATTTTCTTTTTTCATTGTATCTACTGTAATATAACTTTTCCATGGCTTATACCACCGATATAATCGATAGTTTCATGAAAACGAGCACAATAATGCATCAAAAACAGAATCTGTCAAAACAGGATAGTCTGTAGTAATCTGTACATTCACCATACTTCTGTAACTCTAAAAATTCTGAAAATATGGAAGAAATAAACAATTAGCATAGCAGTACTGTGTAAAAATTTCAGAAACTTCTGACATTCCAGTAAAAAAATGTAAATTCACGCACTACAACCTAAGTTTCTGTTTTTGAACTCCACACACCAAACAAGCAATCTAATCATCCTAAAGGCAAATCTTGGCACATTATTTTTATAATATAGTGGATTTATAAAAGGGGATAATTATTTTTGTTGAAAAGTTTCTGTAATTAAGATTCACAAGGTTTCCGTGGGCATGAACAAAGTTCAAGGCATGCTCCCATTTTGAAAATGCTCGTCTCTCTCACTTTCACTTTTCTTTTTGAAAAAGTTTTAGGTTCCCCTATTTATTTTTGTTTTGTTTATTAAACTATATAAAAGAACACAATAGAATAAAATGAATCTCTAAAACTTCCAGGTTGTCTTCCTGGCAGCGCTTTCTTTAAAGCCATTAAGCTAGGCATAAAGTGCTCAAGTAATTGATCCACCCGGATCCCAAGGTATATCAAAGCCAATTTTAATTAGCAATGATTTGTAATTTAAAAGTGAGCACAAAGTAACATATATCACACAACAACAAAGTCTAACTCTCTTCCTATGCATCGGCATGTCATAAAAGAACAATTCATGCACACAAAGTAAAGGCCAATGCATAGTATTAACAATTTATTGCAATTTTGTCGATTGGAAACATAGAGAGGCGGAGATGTAGTTCCTCTCTCATAATAATTGCAAGTAGGAGCAACAAGCACATGCATATTATATCTATCAAAATCATCATGTGTAATGATAAAAGGCAACCCATCTATATAATCCTTAATAAGTGCAAACTTCTCCAATATAGTGTAGTTGGGAGAATTCAAAAAGATAATAAGACAATCATGTGTGGGTGCAATAGCAACAATTTCATTCTTAAAATAAGGAACTATAGCAAGTTCATCTCCATAATCATCATTCATATTGGCATCATGGCCACAAGCATAACAAGCATCAAGTTCATCAAAAAGGGATATTTCAAATGAATCTAAGGCATCATAGCAATTATCATAGCATTCATCCTTTGGTAAGCACGAATGGAAATTAAACAATGTATGAGTTGAAGAGTTACTCTCATTAGAAGGTGGGCACGGGTAGCTAATCCGCTCTTCCTCCTTTTGTTCTTCGCTCTCCTCCTCATCTTTTTCATCCAATGAGCCCACAATGTCATCAATTTCTTCTTCCATAGATTCCTACAAAATATTAGTCTCTTCTTGGATAGAGGAGACTTTCTCAATAAATCGATCAATATGGGCATTATATTCATAATTGGCATAACAATAGCGAAGCATAGCTAAATTTTGAGATCGTTAAACAACATCATCATAATCTTCATAAACAAAGCTTCAATTTCATAAGCACCTGTAAAAGCAACAAACTCTTCTATTTGTTCCACAACATAGTAATCATATATACCATTAGCATAAGAAACCAAGGCTTCATTATCATTAAATTTACATGAAAAAGGAATGTGTTTAGCCTTCATCCTAGAGCAACAAGTAATATCATATATCAAGCATAGATTCCAAGCATACCATTTCAACATATGAATTTGATCCCATAACAGTTTCCCTTTTTGAGTTAAGTGATAATTCCTAAAGTATTCATGTTGATCCAACGTGTCTCCCATTATATAATTGAATGGGGTTTTCTCATGATTAATAAAGTAGTGCGTAATATCTTCCACATAATGAGCATGGAGGGTTTTAGGAGGTCCCCCATCTCCATGAGTAGCAAGTACACCTAATTTTTTTTGTTTTTTCGTGTTCCATAACCATAACTAAAGATAGTGAACAACTTAAACAACAAATAAAATCTACTTAGTGATAAAGCAAACAAGCACACCCGAGGATATTCACCCCACGCTATTTCTCCCTGGCAACGATGCCAGAAAAAGGTCTTGATAAACCACAAGTATAGGGGATCAATTGTAGCCTTTCTCGATAAGTAAGAGTGTCGAACCCAACGAGAAACTAAAAGTAGAACAAGTATTCCCTCAAGTTCTATTGACCACCGGTACAACTATACGCAAGCTTAACGTTCGCTTTACCTAGAACAAGTATGAAACTGGAATTACTTTGTAGGCATGATAGGATAGGTTTGCAAGAAAATAAAGAACACGTAAATAAAAACTTGGGGCACCTAAGATAAAGAAACAACTAAGTTGGTCTTAGTACAGATCTTTTTGTCATAAGAAGGTTATTTGTCCCTAGGCAATTGATAACTAGACCGGTAATCATTATTGCAATTTTATATGCGAGAGAGGCATAAGCTAACATACTTTCTCGACTGGGATTGTATGCTCTTAAGATTGGAACTCTAGCAAGCATCCGCAAATACTGAAGATCATTAAGGTAAAACCCAACCATAGCATTATAAGGTATCAAGTCCTCTTTACTCCCATATGCAACAACCCACCTACTCGGGTTTATGTTTCTCTCGCTCAAGCAACCCACCATAGGCAAATGATGAACACATTGCAACAACCTACATCGGGGATTCCTCATGCTTGCGCGACACAAAGAGCAACATAGGACAACACCAATAATAAAACCTGCAAATCAAACCAATCATGATCATCAATCAACCCATAGGACAAAACAAATCTATTCAACCATCATAGGATAGCCATATATCATTGGGAAATAATATATAGCGTTGAGCACCATATTTAAGTAGAGATTACAACAGTGAGAAGAGGTGTTGAACCGCTGCATAGAGGGGGGGAGTTGGTGATGACGGCGGCGAAGTTGTTGGTGTAGAGCACCGTCACGATGATGGCCCCAACGGCGTTCCGGTGCCACCAGGAGAGAGCCCCGCGTCCTTCTTCTTCTTCCTTGGACTCCCCCTAGATGGGATGAGGGTTTCCCATTTGGTCCTTGGCCTCCATGGCTGTGGAGGGGCGGGAGCCCCTCCGAGATTGGATCTCTCTCTCCGTTTCTGCTTTTTTCTACGTTCTACATTCCGGCGTTTCACCATTTCTTATATTCCCGGAGAGCTGTAAATCCAATTGGGCTGAAATTTTAACAGGATTTTTATCCGGATATTAGCTTTCTTGCGGCGAAAAAGGGCACCAACTGCCTTACGGGGCAGCCAGAAGACAGCCTGGCGCGCCCTACCCCCCAGGTGGCGCCCCTCTGACTTGTGGGCCCCTCGGGCACCGTCTTTTGTTGATTCCACTTCCCAATATCCACATATATTCCATAGAAATCTCCTTAAGTTTTTATCCCGTTTCGAGTTCTTTTGATAAGGATTTTCTGCAAAACAAAAAACATGCAACAAAGAGGAACTGACATTGGGCACTGGATCAATATATTAGTCCCAAATATAGAATAAAAAGTTGCCAAAAGTATATGAAATTTATAGAATATTGGCATGAAACAATAAAAAATTGTAGATACGACGGAGATGTATCACGATTCTGCCATGGAAACTTCCCTCTACAAGGGGGAAATCGAAGCCATCGTCATCACCAATGTTTCCTCCTTCGTGGGACCAATCTTTATCTACATCTTCACCAACACCATATCATCTGAAACCCTAGTTCATCTCTCGTATTTAATCTTTGTCCCAAACCCTCAGATTGGTACCTATGTGTTTCTAGTAGTGTTGTTTACATCTTGTAGTTGTTTACATCTTGTAGTTGATACTAGTTGGTTTATTTTGTAGAAGATTATATGTTCAGATCCTTAATGATATACAATACTCGTGGGTTATTGAACATGAACATTCTTTGTGCGCAGTTAATTTCATTCTTGAGGACATGGGATAGACCTTGAAACAATTAATCATATAATGTTGGTATTTCCTGTAAAATGGCTTGTTTCTTATGAGGGGGCCCACTAGTTTCCCCCAAGGCAATAAGGTGGATACACCCCCTAAGGAATGCCCTGTTATGTTTGGACAACTCTATGGCTCCGATTAGCGTGATTCCAACACTAAAAAATCCGCAATGATGATAATCAAGTTACCTTTTAACCTTGTAGAAGGACCACCTTAATCAAATAAGATTCAACTAAAGTGGGAGAGTAAGACAATCGCCAACCACTTTATGCAAAACAAGTTGCATGTTATTGAGTGGAACCAGTGTCTTGTGTGGGTAAAAGTAAGGTTGGTCCGAGTTGCTTCATCCCACAATACCGTCGAATCGAAATAAGACAAGGGAGGTAGACAATCTTAACATCAATGCACACAACCACTTTGTGTTCTACTCATGCATATCATCAACACATAGAGCAGTTCGGGAACGAGGCATGGAAAACAAACAAAATTCCTATGAACAACCAAGATCGATCTATGGAAATGCATATCAACGAGAGGGAGAGTGTGTTTACGTACCCTTGTAGATCATAGATAGGAAGTGTATATAATGCAGTTGATGTAGTCGTACTCACCGTGATTCAATCGTAATCTGATTCGATCTAGAACCGAACGGACGACACCTCCACGTTCACAAATGTAGTTCAATGACGTCTCCACCTCCTTGATCCAGCAAGCGAGGTCATATTAGTAGATGGGATCGCTGGCATCATGATGATGTGGCGGCAATGGTGGTGGTGCTATCCCAACAGGGCTTCATCGAGCACTCGCGAAAACAGGACCAAGGAAGAAACGGGAGAGGGAGGGCTGTCGTCGGAGTGTGGAAAGAGGTGCAAGGCAGCCTTCCCAGCCCTCCTCTATTTATAGGGGTAAGGGGGAGGGGCGTGATGACCCACAAGTATAGGTGATCAATAGTAGTCCTTTCGATAAGTAGGAGTGTCAAACCCCACAAGGAGCACAAAGAAATGATAAGCAATTTTCAGCAAGGTATTCTCTGCAAGTGTTGTGAGTAACAATGATACATAGTTTTGTAGTAAGATAATTCATAACAAGTGACAAGTTATAATAGTGGGGAGTGTGCATAAAGATAGCCCAATCCTTCTGTACCTAAGGACAGGCTTGAAATAACTCTTATATGAAGCAAGCGCTCCCGAGGACACATGGGAATTTCTGTCGAGTCATGTTCATCATGTTGAGTTGATTCGTGTTCGCTACTTTGATAATTTGATATGCAGGTGGACCGGTCTTACTTGAACAAGCAACCCACTTATGATTACCCCATCTTGCAAGCATCTCAACTACGAAAGAAGAATTAAGGTAAATCTAACTATAACATGAAATGTGTGGATCAAAATCACCCCTTTATGAAATAATACATAAACTAGGGTTTAAGCTTGTGTCACTCTAGCAACCCATCATCTACTTATTACTCCACAATGCCTTCCCTTAGGCCCATAACATGGTGAAGTGTCATGTAGTCGATGTTCACAAGACACCACTAAAGTAAGCGACAACATGCATATCATCAAAATATCAAATGAATATAAACTTCACATTATTACTTATAACAAGACTTCACGCATGTCCTCGGGAACAAAAGTTACTACTCACAAATCACCACCATGTTCAAGATCAGTGATGTAATAATGATGATTAAGGATGTGAACATAATATCATTCACGAAGTAAACCAACAAGCATCAATTGCAAGATGTAATCAACACTACTAGTAGCCCCCACGTACCATTCTGAGGTTTTGAGATAAAGATTGAATGCAAGAGATGAACTAGGGTTTGAGATGAGATGGTGTTGGTGAACATGTTGATGATGATTGGTCCTCCCATGAAGGAGTAAGGATTGGTGATGACGATGGCTTTGATCTTCTCCTCTCGCACAGAAATTTCCCCAGCAGAATCACTCTATCAAAGAGGAAAGGGCCTCTGTTTAGGTTTCTGCCTAGAGACGATGACACTTCTTCCTGAATGTTACTTAATTTTTTTCTAGGTCAAACCCCATCTTATAGCAGAAGAGCGAGGCCAGGGCACCTAGGAGATGGTCCCAAGCCATTAGGGCACGCCGAGGGGGTGGCCTCCCTCTGGTCGCTCTGTTGGCTTGGCATCAATAGGTGGCCCCCTCTTGTTTATTTTTTCTCCAATAACTCACATATATTCCACAAAAATTCTCTATGGAGTTTTAGGTCATTTAGAGTCGAGTGAATTTTCAGGCTTTTTCTTGGTTTTTACATCGAGAATTCCTGTTTCGAGCAATTTCCCTCTTTGTGATGTACCTTGTAAATTCAAAGAGAAAAGGCATAAGAACTGTACCATAATGTGGAATAATAACCAAAATTATCAATAATAATTCATGATGCAAAATGGGCGTATGTACTCCCTCAAGCTTAGACCTCGCTTGTCCTCAAGCGAAAACCGAACTCGATAATAATGACCACATAATTTGAGAGAGAGGTGTCGATAAAAACAGAATACACACATGAGAACATCATTAATATTGACATGGCAACAAGTTCTTCATCACATGAATTCTCACAAAACAAGTAACGATTTATTCACAATTATTGAAGCATGAAGCATAAACTTTATTGACAATCAACAAACTATGTTCTTAGTCACTGAGACAATCACAATTCATCATATTTCAGAGAAGAGTCTATGTAAGAGCTTTAATTTTAGCAAGTTTACATGCTCAACTATCATTTATTCTTCTATGGTTGGTGATACGCATTGCATATTTTTGGAGCTAATGTTTTTATGGGACACATAGGAAGATAGAGGCTTTATTGTTTTTGCCACCCAACTCATTTACCTCTGATAATGTCAAAAATAATGACTCATGATCACCTACATCCAACTAGATATATATATCTGGATCTTCCCGCAACACAGGATGCTTGCCAACTAGAGAGTTAATAGGTAGGACTACGGATAAACATTATTGACTCTTGCATAAAAGTAAATAGATGAAAGTAAAAGATAGCCCTTTGCAGAGGGAAGCAGAGGTTGGCATGCGCCTTTTTAATTTATCATATGCAAACTCTGAATGTAAAGGAATGTCACATTATATTGCCCCTTATGATAGCAAACTTTATTATGTAGTATGTCAGTTTTATTTCTTTGCCCTCACAAAATCTTACAAAGCTTATTTTCCCTTAAAATAAAAGATGATACATGTTTAGGAGCAATTTTTATTGCTTTTTGCACGGATGACAACTTACTTGAAAGATCTTATTTAATCCATAGGTAGATATGGTGGATTCTCATGACAAGAAACTCGGTTTAAGGCTTATGGTGCACAAGTAGTATCTCTACTCAGTGCGAATTTTTGGGCTATCAAAGGATCTAAAGCAAGCAGACCATGTTAGAAGATCCATGACAATATAAATTCTATGTGAATGTAAACAAACATAACCATTACGTTATTCCTTTCCAACATCAACACTTAGATCATTATATAATATTTGGTGGGGGCTCTCAGTCATAAAAGATGTCCAAGATAGTGTATTTCGATGTGAATCACCTCTCCTATATCATAATTTTGCATGGATTGTATCAATGAATTATGCTATGTTTGTTTACTCCCAACAACTTCTATCTATCATACTTTTTCTATGTAAAGTCATTACTCCCCATGGGATTAGCATATGATTCTTCCTTTTCTTTGATTTCATTGCTCTCATTGATGCATGAGAGTACAACAAGAAAGCTCAAAGTAATCTTTATTATATAATTCTCACACTCGATTACAATGATAGATAGATCTCAATGCAAACATTATAAGCAAGACAATATTTAAATTTTATTTCTCCGAGTTACGCATAACGAAGGATTGAACTAAGATAGACGTTATTGTTAAAAGTGATGGTGATACAATACCGGGGCACCTCCCCAAAGCTTGGAACAAGCTAAGGGTGGTGCACAAACCCATGTACTCAAGTGTCCTTCTTGGGTGATGGCGGTGATGGTGTAGTAGGCTTATTCTTTGCAATGGATAGTAGGGTAGATTCTAACTCTCTCGTCTCATGAAGTAACTGCTGAATCATTGTGGTGTTCCTTTGCACCTCCATCATAATATGTTTGTTTTTCGGCAACAAAGAGCTTTTCCGTACATCACTTTCACTTGGACAGGATATGTCCCAATTGGATGGTATATGAGAGAGAGAAATATTCTCAACTCCATAATTATGAATCAATTTGTGGAAGTTATTTGCATGTAACCTGCCAAGGGGTCTCCTCAGGGTGGATTTACCTTGTACCTCTTGAGCTAGCCAAGCTCTCCTTTCCAACGGTGGACAAGGGTTAGGGGAAGTAGATATGCCCTCTAGCATACCAGGCTTCAAGGTAAGGGGATGCACTTCCATGGAATCTATAGGTTCCTATCCTATGATGACTTCCTTTGTCCCCTCTCGTTCGAGCTCCATATGTAGAAGCCAAGCCTTGTCCTCGATGTTGTTCGAGGAGGACAATGACATAGCTTCCACATCTTGAAAATTTTGTCACACAAACAACCTGAAATTAGAACACAGGAGAAACTTGCGATGCAGTGGTCAAAACATACAAGAGTATATATAATGAATGTTTATAGGTCAGAATATGAGTCAAGGAAGAAAACGGAGTCTCGGAGGCACACGAGGTGCCCCCCAGCCATCACGGCGCGCCCAGAGGCTGTCCATGCCCTGTTGGCTTGGAAGTCCCTTGTGGGTCTCTTGGATAGTTTATATTTTTGAATTTTTTCTAAAATACCAAAATCAACAGAAAATATTTTTAAGGAATTTTTGGAGTCGGTTTACTTACCGTATCATATATCTACCCTTTTTAGGTTTCTAGAGTGTTCTGGAAGGTCTTCCTTATGTGTTCTTTTGATGTTATCACTTGGATAATATTGTCTCGACATTAATTGGTGTATCAGATATGTAATGTTTAATTCTTTGCCCATTTAGCACTGTTGGGTTTGTGCCCTCGGAGTTGTTGATCTTGATAGCACCGGCGCAATAAATTTCTTCGACGATATAATTCCCTTCCCATTTGGAGAGAAGTTTACCTACAAAAAAATATGAAACGAGAATTGTACAAAAGAGCAAAGTCTCCTGCATTGAATTATCATTTTTGTATTCTCTTGTCATGCCATCTTTTAACTTCTTCTTTAAACAACTTGGCATTTTCATATGCTTGTGTCCTCTATTCATCTAATAAGCTAATATCAAATAACCTCTTTTTACTGGCAAGTTGGGAATCATAATTAAATTCTTTGATTTCCGGATCAGCTTTGTGTTCTAACTCAACCGGTAAACGACCTGATTTTCCATAGACCATTTTATATTGGGACATCCCCATAGGAGTTTTATAGGCAGTTCTATAAGCCCATAAAGCAACATCAAGTTTCTTAGACTAAATCTTTCTAGATCTATTAACAGTATTTTGCAAGATCAAATTTATTTCTCGGTTAACATCATATTTAGCTAGAAATTTTGGAAACCATGAATAAAATGTGAACCACAATCAGTCATTCAATATCAGGGACTTCAAACCTTTAAAAAATAACATCTTTAAGAATTTTAATAGAAATGTTGGGATCAACACTACTAGTTAGAATAACTTCTACCCACATAGTAATGTAATCAACAATAACTAAAATATGAGTATAATCATTAGAGGAAGGAAAAGTTCCCATAATCTCAAAACCCGAAACATCGAATGGTTCAATAGCAAGTGAATAATTCATAGGCATTTCCTAACGTCTAACAATGTTACCAATTCCTTGGCGTTCACCACAAGAGAGTACATACTTACGAGCATCTTTGAAAAGAGTAGGCCAATAAACACCAGACTGTATTACCTTGTGTGCAGTTGTGTCACCAGCGTGGTACCCTCCGTAAGCCTCGAAATGACACTTCGGTGTGATCTATTCCTGGTCATAATCAAGCACACGGCCTATAATAACACCACCTACTCCTTCTTTATAAAGATGTGGGTGAACCCAAAAGTAATATCTCAAATCAGAGAATAATTTTTTTCTTTTGTTGGTATGTAAAGCTAGGTATTATATATTTAGCAACAATGTAATTAGCATAATCTGCATACCAAGGAGTACCGCGGGAAGCATTTATAACATCTAATTTCTCATCAGAAAAATTATCATCAATAGGAAGTGTCTCATCAAGAACATTTTCCATCCTAGACAAATTATTTGCTACGTGATTTTAGCTCCCTTTCTATCAAAAATATGCAAATCAAACTATTGAAGTAAAAGCACCCATCTAATTAGTCTAGGCTTAGCATCTTTCTTTTCCATAAGATAGTTATATCAACATGATCAGAGTGAATAGTAACTTTGGAATCCATGATATAAGTTCCAAACTTATCACATACAAACACAACTGCAAAAAAATTCTTCTCACTAGTAGCATAATTTCTTTGGGAATTCTCTAGAGTTTTACGAGCATAATGGTTAACATTCAATTTCTTGTCTACTCTTTGTCCTAGTACATAACCAACAACATCATCACTAGCATCACACATAATTTCAATGGATAAATTCCAATTAGGAGGTTGTTAAAGTGGAATCATGCCCTTATATCATGTTTTGATGTTGATGACAATGTAAATGGAGAAGAGTAATGGTATTTGTGAAGTAAATCTCAGGTATTAGTCCTCAAATGGCAATAGGTGTGGATCACGGACACGTGGAATTAATATGGCTTAAGAAAGAAGGAACAAAGAGGTTTATGGATCTCGTTTTATTTTGTTCTCAAGTGTAGGGATCTCGCACTATTAAGAGGGGATCGATAGGGTTAGTAAAAGACATGCTAAAGTCAATGCAAGCTCCTTGCCACTTCTAAACTGCACCCACTATTAACACCAAAAAGATGTTCTTATCTGATGGTCGGATGTCCGTGACGTGTGCGTGATGTCCGGGTGTTCAACAGTGGTTGGATGTCCGCACGGTGCCCCGGATATCTTGTCCCCCTCCTATCCACAGAGCATTTATTTCCACCTGATATGGGCTGGATGTCCCGCACCATGCCGGATATCCTGTCCCCCGGATATCCGGGCCTCCTGTCAGAAATCCGACGTGCATACACACTACAGTGATGTCTTGATGGACCGGTACGCCGGATGTATGGGTCTTCTCAGGTTGGCCGGACGTCCGGGACACCCCCTATATGTCTGGCTCCCCTGCTTTCCTCTCTGGCTCTGTATTTCTCGTGTGATATTATCTTCACGTTGGATACTCCGGCCCATAGCCCAGATGTCCGGCAAGTTCCAACCACTTACTCCACAACGACCATATTCTCACTACCACTATATATAGACCTCCTACCTCAAGATAATGTTGACCATTCACTTTGACCTAACACTAGAACACATACTTTTCTCTCTCTCATCCTCATACACCAAATCCAACATCCCAAAGGCATCCAAGAGTATTTCTGAGAAGTTCTCAATCAAGTGATAGATCCACTCCTTCCCCTTCTCTTGACCAAAGGAATATGTGATTTGAGAAAGTCTTGAGCTTTTCCCCATCATTCTTGTTACTCTTTGAGGTTGGAGACTCCAAGGCGATAGGAGTTCTTCGGTGAGTAATCAACCATCATGATTACCCTCGGAGAGTGTGTGAGGGTTTGGATACCACCCCAAGGTCTAGCACTAGTTGTTGAGAAATGCCTTCGTGGTATTGTCCCAAGGAGAGAATGGGGGTGAGCCTTCGTGGCATTGGTGTGCCTTCATGGTAACATCCACCTCTCTAAAAAGTGACGTAGCTTCCCTTCAAGGAACTGAACATCGGCATACATCCCTGCCTCTCAGAATTGCGGTTATTCCTAACCCTAACTCCCTACTTGTGGTTACTTGTCTCTTGTAGTTACTTGTATTACATTGTACTATCCCATCTTATTACTTGTTGGTTTGGTAATATACTTTGCACCGTTATCACCTTACAAGTTGATAGGATTACTTTCATATTCCACAATATCGCCTAAAATTGCTAAGTAACAATTAAAATTTGGAATTTTAGATATTCATACCCCCGCTAGATCCATATCGATCCATTCAATTGGTATCAGAGCCTCGTGCTCTAATCTTTTAGATTAACCTCCCTAGAGCGAGATTGATAAGGATGGGAACCCCTTTGTTGCAGTTCCTCTTGAGAAAGGTACACCTTCTTCAGAAGTGCACAAAACCTTCGCCTTTGAGGATTTAAAAAGGGACCTTGCTAAGCAAAAGGAGGAGCATGATGTTTCTATTGAGGCCTTGGTCAAAATGAGGTTGGATGTGTTGGCTGAAAAAACTTCATCACGTGAAAACCCATTGGGTGTGATTAAGAGACCAATTGCACCTCTTCCAACTTTTGGCCAACAACCTCTAGGTATTGATAACATTGGTGTTCCATGGTTATATGCAAAATCTATAGTGGATAAACCAAAATATAATGCAGGGGGCAACCTCCTTTACTTGAACACACTGCCGATTTTACTTTGTGGAGAGTTAGTATGCAGGATCATCTTAGGTTTGCCAATGATGAGATGGTGGAGATCTTGTAGAAAGGCTACAACCCCGTGAACCCCACGGATACCACACCGGGTGAAGCATATGACAAGCACCTCAATGACACCGCGATTATGCTCATAAGAAAGGGCATGTCTCACAAGCATAAGATGTCCTACATTGACCTCTCCAATGCAAAGGTACTATGTGATAGCATTGTGATGACCAAGACAGGAAAATCTTCACTTTGTCTTGCATAATATGAGATTGCAAAATTGTCATTACAATATTTTTGCATGGAGAAAGGTGAGAACCCCAAGCACCTCCTTGCGCGATTGATGCACTTGCTGCCGACATTGAATCGTATGATTGTGACAAGCTCCAAGATGGATTCAACTTGACCAAATAGTTCCTTGTAGATAAATTGCTAAACTTACTTTCTCCATATCACGATCAAATGGTATGGGACATAAGAATAGAGCACAGTTTCAAGGACTTCTCTCCCGACTTTGTCATTTCAACCATCCAACTATTTGGAGAATCAAAGGCCAATGCTACAAGATGCCTTCCATGCATGGTTCCTCATCACCTAAGCCAAGCATGTAAGGTGTCGGTGTACTAAAGAACGAGTCCTTTAGTACCCTGACTTATGCACAAACAACAACATCCTTCGGCCCAGCAAGCCTTGATGGAAGAGATTACAACCAAGGCAACTGCTCGCCACAAGACCAAGCCACTGGCAATCCTCCTTGCCGGCTAAGAAGACCCGACAACCACCACGTATGGAAAGAAGCTTGCTCCCTCACCATCGCTCCACCTAATCAGGCTGATTGTCACCGTCAATGGGGTGTCGAGCGGGCACACAGTTAGGTGAGCCTTGTCGGGGCACATGGCAGCTCACTAGAATTGCCGTAGCTTTATTGACACCAGTCCCAATAGCGTGGCAGAATAATAAGAAGTATGTAAGTGAACTACATAGAAGGAGAGGCCATCCTTGCCGGGGAGCAACGCCAGCGCGTCACCTCACGATGCATTTAATACTCCTGTCCTAATCCGTCCGGGTTAGGTAGCTTCCACTCTAGCATGTCAGTAGTTTGATCACTGTTACATCCGTCGTACACCCTTGTACATTTACTATTTTAGCCACTGTGGTAACCCTTTTCACCTATAAAACGAGGTCCATGGCTACCTTTACAAAGGTTGAAACCCTGCTCGATTGCATGTGTAGTAGCACTATCGAGCTTCTTGTCGGGCAGCTGAGCTCCTTGTAACTTGAGCAATACAATACACCCCAAAACACTGGATGTAGGGTTTTATGCCTTCGAACGGACCGAACCTGTCTAAACCCTAGTGTGTGCGTTGGTTGGTGTCCCTCCTTGCATATGTAGATCTCCATGGTTGAACCGCAAAGGGGCCTCGCTGGTCCCATAGATTGTCATACATTGACATCTTTCACGCGCCAGGTAAGGGTCACATGTGTGAATATTCACAAGCTCGTGCGTGTCTTCATCATCTTCTTCACCAAAGCCCATGGCTCCCAAGAATAACAAGGGCGAGTCGGAGGCTGTCCCATCTTTGTCCAAGCTGCCCTTGCAGGCGGCCACATGTGATGCTGATGGAGGCAAGCACCATACTCACCGCACTGGTGAGAGCAGCCACAACACGACACGGAGCTCCATGAGTCGCGACATGGACCTAGACGTCGTGGCATCCAAAGATGCACCGGTGACTTCCAAACACAACACTGTGGAGACAGCGGTAGCAAAGACGGTGGCAGCGGAGAAACATCTATCACGCCCCTCACAAAGCAACCGCGACTGTCTGGTTTTGTCACGGCAGATGTCCTCGTACAAGGACTTAGGTGTGAGGCCATCGCAACCATGTGGCGGCTTGAGAGGGGTTGGTCGGAATCGAGAGACGCGAGTTTACCCAGGTTTGGCCCCTCCGATGGAGGTAAAAGCCTATGTCCTGCTTGTGTTTTATTGATGAAGATGATGATCTCGACTACAAGGGTGCAGACTCGGCACCTCTATTCTCGTGGGTGTCTAATCTGTCTATCTCATGTTTTGTCTTGTCTAAACCTAAGTTGTGAATTTGTCTATTGAGATGTCTAAAAAACCTGACCCTCTTGGGGTGTCTCGCCCCTCCTTATATAAGCTGAAGGGGCGGGTTACATATAGAGTCCAAGTCGGATTTAGGCTTAACCTATTATAACTCTTCATCACGGGCTTCTCTTCGTGGGCTTCTGAGTCCCAGGCGGCTTATGACCGGGCTACTTACAACTGGGCTTCTCTTCGTGGGCTGCTAAGTCCCTGGCGGCTTACGACCGGCCGGCTTACAACCGGGCTTCTGAGTCCCGGGCGGCTTACGACCGGGCGGCTTACAACCGGGCTTCTGAGTCCCGGGCGGCTTTCGACCGCGCGGTTTACGACCGGGCTGCTGAGTCCCGGGCGACTTACGACCGGGCGGCTTACAACCGGGCTTCTGAGTCCCGGGCGACTTACGACCGGGCTGCTGAGTCCCGACGTCTTATGACCGGGCGGCTTACAACCGGGCTTCTCTTCGAGACTCATCTTCAGGGACTCGTCTCTGGAACTTGACTGTCTAACGGGTCAAAACTGTCTACCGAGTTATAACTGTCTGCCCAATCATAACCGTCTGCCGGATCATAACTGTCTGTTGGGACATACCGCGGGGTATATCCCCGACATTAGCCCCCGGGTTAGCTTGAATTTATTCATGGTAAGCTCCTGAAATAAGAATAGCAAATATGGTAAGTGACCGGCTCTCTCCCTTGGCCGGTTTATGAAGTGGCTCCTCAGAAATACAGTCTCTTCTTCATATGAATGAGCCGTCTTCACAATCATCTTGTGATACGTCTCCATCGTATCTATTTTTCCAAACTCTTTTGCCCTTATTTTAGACTCTAATTTGCATGATTTGAATGGAACTAACCTGGAGTGACGCTGTTTTCAGCAGAATTGCCTTGGTGTTATTTTTGTGCGGAAATCAAAGTTCTCCAAACGTCCTGAAAATTTACGCGGAGCATTTTTGGAAAATATGAAAAATACCTGCGCCAAGTTCCACCTGAGGGGGTGGGCCAGTGGGCCACAAGTCCTGCCTCCGCCACCCGCTGGTGTTGGTGGGCAAGCTTGTGGGGCCCACACGGCTCTGCCGCCCCCAATCTCAGGTCTATAAGTTCACTTTCGTCCTAGAAAAAATAAAAAGAGAAGATTTCGTCACGTTTGCGATACGGAGGTGCCGCCACAACCTGTTCTTCATCTGGAGGGCAGATCTGGAGTCCGTTTTGGGCTCCGGAGAGGGGAAATCGTCACCATCGTCATCATCAACCTTCTTCCCTCTCCAATTCCATGAAGCTCTTCGTCGTTCATGAGTAATCTATTCGTAGGCTCGTTGGGCGGTGATGAGTAGGATGAGATCTATCATGTAATCGAGTTAGTTTTGATGGGGATTGATCCCTAGTATCCACTATGTTCTGAGGTTGATGTTGCTACTACTTTTCCATGCTTAATGCTTGTCACTAGGGCCCGAGTGCCATGATTTCATATCTTTAATTATTATGTTGTCACCAATATATGTGGGTTTTAGATCCGATCTTGCAAGTTGTAGTTACCTACTATGTGTTATGATCCGGCAACCCCGGAGTGATAATAACCGGAACCACTCCCGATGATGACCATACTTTGAGTAGTTCATGTGTTCACCAAGTGCTAATGCGTTGGTCCGGTTCTTTATTAAAAGGAGAACCTTAATATCCCGTAGTTTCCTTTTGGACCCCGCTGCCACGGGAGGGATGTACAATAGATATCATGCAAGTTCTTTTCCCTAAGCACGTATGACGACACACGGAATGCATGCCTACATCACATTGACGAACGTGATCTAGCCACAAATCTCCCCGTGTTATAAATGTTGCATGATGAATATCATCCAAACAAATCACCGACCCATTGCCTACGAGTTTGTCCTACTGTTGCTCTGCTGTTACTACTGTTGCTGCTCCTGTTACTTGTCCTGCTGATGCTGCTGTTACTTGTTTTTCTTTGCTGCTACTGTTGCTACTACTGTTGCTTGCTACTGTTGCTACCACTCCAACAAAATAGGCATGTAGGGTCATTTTTCTTTTGACGCTTTTATTTACGTACCATTATTCAAAATCAATTTGTGCATACAGACGTTTTCTGAGACGGAAAGAACATCGTCCCTTGATTCCCATACAACAAAATCAGGTGGTTCAGAATATTTTGTTCAACCACCACCGACCCTAATTCCCATCGATCGTGCGAGATGGGCTAAAGAAAATAACTACCATAAAAGAATCGCTGGCCTGTAAACCTAGCACCGCTATGCCACACCGGCGCCAAGATCCCGCTCCTCCCCACCCCGAACTCTCTGTCACAGGTCTACCCCCCTCCCCCGACGGTCGCCAGTAGCAGGCCCGGGGACGCCGGCTTCCAGGCAGTGGCCCAGCCCCATCCTGGCCGGCTCGACCTACAGCTCCGGCACAAGGTGCACTCCATCTCGAAGGGAAGATGACGGGGGTGAAGTGGGCACGGAACTGGAGATCGCCACCTCCTCCTACTAAGATCGTAGCGAGATATGACCCGACTGGAAACATGGTAGAAGAGGAACAAGATCGGCGAGGAGAACGAAAGGTACTGATGTTTTAGGCACTCGTTTGTTATTGTGTTCGCTGTCCTTGTTATTCAGGCTTTGATTGAGATCTACGTCTGTGTAAGTTGCTTCTTTATTTGCTCGCCCACTAAATAATTGTTATAAGAGACATCTTAATTAGTTTTCTGTGATCCTTGGGTGAAAACATGTCTGTCCCTCTGACCACTCCCACCGATCCCTCCACTTGCTCGGCAACCGTCCTCTGTGTTCCGACATCCTGCAACCGTCCTCTGTGTCTCTGAGAACTCGACCTCTTGCGACCAAAAAATCTTCCAAGCATCCTCCGCCATGTGAAGCTTGTTTCCATTAGGTAGGATGACCTCGTGCTTGCCACTGTCAACCAGCAGCGAGGTGCCGTGTGATTTGGAGGCCATAAGAGATCTTGCGCGAGTGCACAAGGCGGCAAGTTCACCTATATGTAAGTCGATCTACTTTTTACCAGTTGTTCTATCAATTCATTCCAAGTAAAAAAAAGGAGCAGCTACCTAGATGCGTACTTGATTGTGGAGGAGAATCTTGACATTGTACTTACTCCTACATTATCTTAATCTCTATTATTAAGATAGGACAACACTACTTTGTCTGTTTTTCTTTTCTGAATTCTTGTCTTTTTACTAATTAAACTACCACTTCAATGTAAAGTCGATTTTACACATAGCTTTCTTTCCTGTGTGCTCCCAAATTATTGGCACTCACGTATGCAGTTGTTTGATAAAAAGTCTCTTAGAATATCCTGATAGAATAAGGTGGTCAGTGTTCCGTATTTGTCTTTTCATACAGTTAATAATGCTCATGTATCAACTATCAAATCACCTTCACCCCCTCCCTCTCCCATGACATAAATTAGGAGCTTTGTGACCAGGTTCTAATATTTCCTAGAATTAACATGGCTTCTACTATAAAGGGAGAGATCAACGGATACATGGAGTTTTTCATCTGCGGATACTTTTCTCATGTTGTGTGATAAAGAGCACCGTGGATCGATATATTATCATGTTTGGTAAGATTTAAGCATATGCGATAATGCGAAACATCTGGGTCACATGTGTTGCATTCAGTCTGGAGCAGCTAAATGGCGTCATGCTCGCTTACATAGATATTGTGTTAGACTGAAGATTATTATATGAACTACCATGAGACTTAAAGTCTTTTTATTGTAACCAGTCCCCTTATGTAGAGCTAGTATTAAATCTTAGTGATTATTAGTGTCAACAATCATTAGAATTCTGTCCCTGTATGTTAAACTGTAGTTATCTCCATACATATATATATATATACTTTGTATGGTATGTACTTTTTTACGGGTTGTGTGGTATATACTTACTTAGTTAATTGTTTCTATTTTTCTTACAAATACACATAAGTCATTCTCACCTTAGCCAATCCATCCATGACATGATGATCTATCTTCTTTTTACAATATGTATTTATGCTTCATATGGTCACATGAACTTCTGCAGTGCACAATTGCTTGATGTGGTACCGTTGTACGTAATAGTTTTATTCTGATGACTATATGTTCAGCAAAGGAAAACTTACTGGTAGAAGTTCCAATGAATTTATTTGTATCTCATTGGCTTTCTTTGCAGAAGAACCTCTATGTGCAAATTTTGAAGGCAGACACCACAAGGATAAACTAGAGAAGCGGAGAAAACAAGGAGCAGACAACACAAGGATAAACTAGAGAAGCAGAGAAAACAAGGAGCCATTGTTCCATTATCAACATGTTGAAACTACAAATCGTATAGACATGTTTCAACTAGTTAGTGACATTTTCAATTTTTTTACAGGTGATGTGTACAATTGAGTTAGTAAACTACTGCTACTCTCAGTAATACAATTTCGTGCGATGCAGTACAATTTTCGAATATTTTCTGATATGTAAATGAGAGTCCAATTATTCAATATGAGCGAGTACTTCTATTAAACCCAATTGATTTAAAGAAATATACAATAAAAAATAGGATATATGCAGTGGCATCTAGCTTGAATTTATCAATGCGTCTATATGGGCATAAAGATGCTCTTTAAACGTCTCAAAACTATGTAGACACACTTTGTAAGAACGCTTGTAAAACGCCTCATTATCATGTAGACACGCTTTGTAAGAACGCTTGTAAAATGCCTCATTATCATGTAGACACGCTTCCTCAGCGTCTCAATGATCTTTGAGACGGTGCATGAGGAGACGCTCCTAGGACGCTTTAACGAGCGACTCTAAAATCTGCTAGAGATGATATATTGCGCCTTTAGCATCTATATTTAGCGCCTCTACATGTCATTTTTGTTGTAGTGTACTTGCTACTGCTCTCTCTACTGTTGTTCCTTGCCGCTATTATTACTCGTTACACTGCTACTACCTGTTACAATCTTGATCGCTGGTCGTTGACGGGAACTGACAATTTCCGTCCACGAGGCAACTTGGCGCCATTGATACAATCGTTAGGAATAGTCTGTCGTCAACAGATTGTTTCTGACACCGTTGTTATCATACTACTTTGCTGTTACTACTTTTCTTGCAGATACTAATCTTTTAGGTGCGGTTGAATCAGACAAATTCAGCTGCTAATACTCGAGAGTATTCTCTCACCTCCTGTCTGGCGTACCAACAAATTTGGGTCGAATACTATACCCTCGAAAACTGCTGCGAACCCACGCGCTTGTGGGCCGTCAACAACATTCTTCTAGTTTCATTGCCGGGGAGTGCTAGTAGCATTCTTCCAGTGCCGTTGCAAGGGAAGGTTTGTTGTCACAGAATCATCTTGCAGGTCCATGTCCTTTGCAAAATAAATACATATGCCATTGAGTCGTCCTCCAATGCTTTGGTTGATGAAAATTTGGGGAATAAGAAATCCACACAATGCTGAACCAGCTTCTCTTGCTTCGGCGGGTTATGATTGACAATGGCGGGTCATGATTACAAATGGCGGATCATGATTGTTGGTAACACCCCGTCAAACAAGTGAACTCCAATTGACTTGATCAAACTATTGGGGATAAATAAATCCGTGTGATGTTGAGCTGGTCTCCCAATACTGCACCTCCATGACGAAATGAAATGTGCTTTTCAATTTTTCGATATATCCATATTACCTGTAGCCCCCAAGGCCTGGGTCATCAGTGTGTGATGGGCCGGGTCTTCAATTTGAACCTCATGATCTATGAAACAACTTAGTGTAGTAGCCGCCAAGTGCCGGGTTGTCTTGCCTGCGGCAACCTGGGACTTTAGAAATTATGATCTGAATAGTGTAGCCCCCAAGTGACGGGTCGATTGCTTGCGGTGACTCGGGACTTCCACGTTCTTCTCCTTTGAAAATAAAACATCATATGATGTAGCCCCCAAGCGCCAGGTCATTATGCAATAATGAGCAGGGACTTTCTAAATCCGATGATGGAACCTTGAGCAGCAATGTGTAGCCCCCAAGGACCGGGTCATTATAAAAATGATGAGCCGATTCTTCCTTGAAACCATACTTGAATAAAAAGCAACCTGTAGCCGGGTCTGTTGATGATGTGATGATTTGAAAAGAAGATTGCATTAGCCCCGAAGTGTCATGGCGCATGCTTGCAGCGACATGGGACTTTCATACTATGATGTAATCTTGATTTGAATAATGTAGCCCCCAAGTGCCGGGTTGTGTGCCTGCAGCAACTTGGGACCATGCCTTCCATTGTAGAATTATATCCACTCTCATTATACCTTTGTGATGAAAGAAATCCTTGATCGTGGTTGCAATGTGATCCAGAAAATATATTATTCAGAAATCCATATGTCGGAGAAATCCATAAGTGTTGTAGTTTACTACAAAGCACAAGTTGAAAAAAATCCATGAGCCAGTCAATTAGATGACCCGGCATTATATGTGGTAGGGCGGCTCTTTGACAATAGTGAATTCTTCCGAGCTGCTTTAAAAACCCCAATCATTTAACACTAGTTATGATAAACCATGATGAAAATCCAGCCAAATTGGTTGTTCAAAGATTTATTTGCACCTGCAAGAATTTATGCTTTGACCCGGTTTGAAGACCGGCATGATATGTATGTATGATGCATGATGCAATGCGAGATGATGCATGTATATGACCGAATAGTGTTGGTTACACCATAGCTGGCTGATACGTCCATTTTGCATCATGCTTTCATGTTGATATTTATCGCTTTATGGACTGTTATTATACTTTGTGGAACCTTACTTATGCCTTTTCTCTCTTATTTTGCAAGGTTTATTTTAAGAGGGAGAATACCGGCAGCTGGAATTCTAGACTGGAAAACGAGCAAGTCTGAGTCCTCTATTCTGCACAACTCCAAATGCCCTGAAAATCAACGTGGATTTTTTTTGGATTTTATAAAAAAATACTGGGCAAAAGAAGTGTCATAGGGGAGCAACCAGGGGCCCACAAGCCTGGTTGCTGCGGCCTACCCCCTGGCCACGACAACAGGGCTTGTGGGCACCCTGGTGGCCCACTGGCCCCCCTCTTTTCCTATATGAAGGGTTTCATCCGGAAAAAAAGCAGGGTGGACCTTTTTCGTGGATTCTCCGCCCCCACGAGGCGGAACTTGAGCAGATACAATCTAGAGCTCCGGCAGGACGATCCTGCCGGGGAAACTTCCCTCCCGGAGGGGGAAATCGTCGCCATCGTCATCACCAACAGTCCTCTCGTCGGAGGGGAGGCATCTCCATCAACATCTTCATCAGCACCATCTCCTCTCCAAACCCTAGTTCATCTCTTTTAACCAATCTCCATCCCGTGACTCCGATTGGTACTTGTAAGGTTGCTAGTAGTGTTGATTACTCTTTGTAGTTGATGCTAGTTGGATCACTTGGTGGAAGAGTTTATGTTCTGATCCTTGATGCTATTCATTACACCTCTGATCATGATTATGATTATGCTTTGTGAGTAGTTACTTTTGTTCCTGAGGACATGGGATAAGTCATGCTAATAATAGTCATATGAATTTGGTATTCGTTCGGTATTTTGATATGTTGTATGTTGTTTTTCCTCTAGTGGTGTTATGTGAACGTCGACTACATAACACTTCACCATATTTGGGCCTAGAGGAAGGCATTGGGGAGTAGTAAGTAGATGATGGGTTGCTGGAGAGACAGAAGCTTAAACCCCAGTCTATGTGTTGCTTCGTAAGGGGCTGATTTGGATCCACTAGTTTAATGCTATGGTTAGACGTTGTCTTAATTCTTCTTTCGTAGTTGCGGATGCTTGCAAGAGGGGTTAATCATAAGTGGGATGCTTGTCCAAGTAAGGGCAGTACCCAAGCGCCGGTCCACCCACATATCAAACTATCAAAGTAACGAACGCGAATCATATGAACATGATGAAACTAGCATGACAGAAATTCCCGTGTGTCCTCGGGAGCGTTTTTCCCCTTATAAGACTTTGTTCAGGCTTGTCCCTTTCTACAAAAGGGGTTGGGCCACTTGCTGCATCGTTGCTACTACTTGTTACTTGTTACTTTTCGCTTGCTACGTTTCACCTCACTACACCATCACCCGTTACCGCTACTTCCAGTGCTTGCAGTTATTACCTTGCTGAAAACCGTTTATCAGAGCCTTCTCCTCCTCGTTTGGTCCAACACTCTTACTTATCGAAAGAACTATGATTGATCCCCTATACTTGTGGGTCATCAAGACTCTTTTCTCGCGCCGTTGCCGGGGAGGGAAGCGCCTTTGGTAAGTGGAATTTGGTAAGGGAACATTTATATATTGTGCTGAAATTTATTGTCACTTGTCACTATGGAAACTATTCCTTTGAGGAGTTTGTTCGGGGTATCTTCACCACGAACGGAAGCACGAGGAGTTGTTCCTCAACCTGAGGTAACTACTGAAAATATCTTTTATGAAATTCCTTCGGGTATGCTTGAGAAACTGTTGGCTAATCCTTTTACAGGTGATGGATCTTCACATCCAGACTTGCATCTAATCTATGTAGATGAAGTTTGTGGTTTATTTAAGCTTGCAGGTTTGCCCAAAGATGAGGTAAAGAAGAAAGTATTTCCTTTATCTTTGAAGGATAAGGCGTTGACATGGTATAGGCTATGTGATGATACTGGATCACGGGACTACAATCGATTGAAATTGGAATTTCATCAAAAGTTTTATCCTATGCATTTAGTACATCGTGATTAGAATTATATTTATAACTTTTGGAATCGTGACAGGGAAAGCATAGCTCAAGCTTGGGGGAGGCTTAAATCAATGCTATATTCATGCCCCAATCATGAGCTCTCGAGAGAAATTATCACTCAAAACTTTTATGCTCGGCTTTCCCATGAAGATCGTACCATGCTTAACAGTCTGTGTACCAGTTCTTTTATGAAGAAGGATATTGACCACAAGTTGAATTTATTGGAAAGAATCAAACGTAACTGAAGATTGGGAGCTTGAATAAGGTAAGGAGTCAGGTATGAATTTCCAGTTTGATTGCGTTAGATCTTTTGTTGAAACAAACACTTCTAGAGATTTTAGCGCTAAGTATGGACTTGACTCTGAGATAGTAGCTTCTCTATGTGAATCTTTTTCTGATCATGTTGATCTTCCTAAAGAGGAGTGGTTTAAGTATCATCCTCCTGTAGAAATCAACATAGTTAAACCCAATCTAGTTGAAGAGAAAGTCATTGCCTTTAGTGATCCTATTGTTCCTTGTGCCTACATTGAGAAACCACCTTGCCCTGCTAGGAAAAAGGATTATTCTAAAGCTCCCACTGTGATACGTAGGGGTTACATTAGACCACTTGCACCCCCTGAGGAAATTAGAGTTGAACCTAGTGTTGCTATCATCAAAGATCTATTAGCCGAAGACATAGATGGGCATGTTATCAAATTCTGTGAGGACTCCGCTAGAATAGCTAAACCTCATGCGAAAGACAAATACAAACATGTAGTTGGCCTGCCCATTGTTTTTGTCAAGATAGGAGATCACTGTTACCATGGTTTATGTGATATGGGTGCTAGTGTTAGTGCAATACCCCGGTCCCTTTATGATGAAATCAAAGATGAGATTGCACCTGCTGAGTTTGAACCCATTGATGTCACTATTACGCTAGCTAATAGAGACACTATCTGCCCTCTGGGAATTGTGAGAGACGTAGAAGTCTTGTGTGGTAAGACGAAGTATCCTACTGATTTCCTCGACCTTGCTACTACACAAGATAACTTCTGCCCCATCATATTTGGTAGACCCTTCCTCAACACTATCAATGCTCACATTGATTGCATTAAACAGGTTGTCGCTGTTAGTTTCGAGGGTGTGTCTCATGAATTTAACTTCTCCAAGTTGGGAAGACAACCCCATGAAAAAGAGTCGTCTGGTAGGGATGAAATCATTGCTCTTGCCTCTATTGCCGTACCTCCTACGGATCCTTTAGGGCAATATCTGCTAGAGCATGAAAATGATATGCCTACGGATGAAAGAGATGAGATAGATAAAATTGTTTTAGAACAATATCCTATTCTCAAGAATAATCTGCCTGTTGAACTGCTTGGGGATACTCCCCCACCAAAGGGTGATCCTGTGTTTGAGCTAAAACAGTTACCAGATACTCTTAAGTATGCCTATCTTGATGAGAAGGAGATATATCTTGTTATTATTAGTGATCACCCCTTGAATCACGAAGAGAAGAAGTTATTAAAAACTTTGAAGAAGCACCGTGCTGCTATTGGATATACTCTTGATGATCTTAAGGGTATTAGTCCCACTCTATGTCAGCACAAGATTAAAACCGATCCTGATTCTAAGCCAGTTGCTGATCATCAACGGAGATTAAATCTGAGGATGAAAGAGGTCGTGATAAAAGAAATATTAAAGCTTCTAGAAGCAGGAATCATTTATCCTGTTGCTCATAGTGATTGGGTAAGTCTAGTACATTACCTACCTAAGAAGGGAGGTATCACCGTCGTTCCTAATGATAAGAATGAATTAATCCCACAAAGGATTATTACTGGCTATAGGATGGTGATTGACTTCCGGAAACTGAACAAGGCAACCAGGAAGGACCATTATCCTTTGCCGTTTATCGACCAAATGCTAGAAAGGCTATCTAAACACACACACTTCTACTTTCTAGACGGTTATTCAGGTTTCTCGCAAATACCTGTTGCACAATCTGATCAAGAGAAAACCACCTTCACATGCCCCTTTGGTACCTTTGCTTATAGACGTATGCATGTTGGCTTGTCCAAAGCACCTGCCACCTTTCAAAGATGTATGATGGCTATATTCTCTGACTTCTGTGAAAAGATTGTTGAGGTTTTCATGGATGATTTCTCCGTCTACGGTTGTTCCTTTGACGATTGCCTCAGCAATCTTGATCGAGTCTTACACAGATGCAAAGATACCAACCTCGTCTTGAACTGGGAGAAGTGCCACTTCATGGTTAATGAAGGCATCGTTTTAGGACACAAAATCTCTGAGAGGCGCATTGCAGTTGATAAGGCTAAGGTTGATGCAATTGAGAAAATGCCTTGCCCCACAGATATCAGAGGTATACGAAGTTTCCTAGGTCATGCTGGTTTCTATAGAAGGTTCATTAAAGACTTCTCCAAGATTTCTAGGCCTCTTACCAACCTCTTGCAGAAGGATGTTCCTTTTGTTTTTTATGAGGATTGTGAGGAAGCTTTCGAAATACTTAAGAAGGCCTTAATAACCGCACCTATTGTTCAACCACCTGATTGGAACTTGCCCTTTGAAATCATGTGCGATGCTAGTGATTATGCCGTTGGTGCTGTTCTAGGACAAAGAGTTGACAAGAAGTTGAATGTTATTCACTACGCTAATAAAACTCAAGAGAGTGCCCAAAGAAACTATGCCACTATGGAGAAGGAGTTTTTAGCAGTCGTGTTTGCATGTGAAAAGTTCAGATCTTATATAGTTGACTCCAAAGTCACTATTCACTCTGATCATGTTGCTATTAAGTACCTCATGGAGAAGAAAGACGCTAAGCCTAGGCTAATCAGATGGGTTCTCCTGCTACAGGAATTTGATTTGCACGTTGTTGACCGAAAGGGTGCTGATAACCCTATAGTAGATAACTTGTCTAGGCTAGAGAATGTCCTTGATGATCCACGACCTATTGATTTAAGCTTTCCTGATGATCAATTGAATGTCATCCGCACATCACATAGTGCACCGTGGTATGCTGATTACGCAAACTATATCGTAGCCAAATACATACCACCCAGTTTCACCTACCAGCAAAAGAAGAAATTCTTCTTTGATTTGAGACACTATTTTTGGGATGATCCTCACCTTTATAAGGAAGGACTAGATGGTGTTATTAGACGTTTTGTGCCTGAACATGAACAGGGACAGATCATGCAGAAGTGTCATTCCGAGGCTTACGGAGGACACCATGCTGGAGAAAGAACTGCTCATAAGGTATTGCAATCAGGTTTCTATTGGCCCACTCTCTTCAAGGATGCCCGTAAGTTTGTCTTGTCTTGTGACGAATGCCAAAGAATAGGGAATATCAGTAAGCGTCAGGAAATGCCTATGAACTATTCAGTTGTCATTGAACCAATTGATGTCTGGGCTTTGATTATATGGGACCCTTCCCGAGTTCCAATGGGTACACTCACATCTTAGTTGCTGTGGACTACGTCACTAAGTGGGTAGAAGCTATCCCCACTAAAAATGTTGATCACCACACCTCTATTAAGATGCTTAAAGAAGTCATTTTACCAAGATTTGGAGTCCCTAGATATCCGATGACTGATGGCGGTTCACACTTCATTCATGGTGTTTTCCGTAAGATGCTCGCTAAGTACGATGTCAACCATAGAGTTGCATCTCCTTATCATCCTCAGTCTAGTGGCCAAGTGGAGTTGGGTAATAGGGAGATCAAATTGATCTTGCAAAAGACCGTCAATAGATCTCGAAAGAATTGGTCTAACAAACTTGACGATGCACTATGGGCATATAGGACTGCTTATAAGAATCCCATAGGCATGTCGCCGTATAAAATGGTTTACGGTAAGGCCTGTCATTTACCTCTTGAGCTGGAACACAAAGCTTATTGGGCAATCAAAGAGCTCAACTTTGATTTCAAACTTGCTGGTGTGAAGCGGTTGTTTGATATTAGCTCATTAGATGAATGGAGGGCCCAGGCATATGAGAATGCCAAGTTGTTCAAGGAAAAGGTTAAGAGGTGGCACGATAAAAGAATACAAAAACGAGAGTTCAATGTAGGTGATTATGTCCTGTTATATAATTCTCGTTTAAGATTCTTCGTAGGCAAGCTTCTCTCTAAATGGGAAGGTCCCTACGTTGTCGAGGAAGTATATCGTTCTGGTACCATCAAAATCAATGGCACGGAAGGTAATTTTCCTAGGGTGGTAAACGAGCAAAGATCAAGCATTATATCTCTGGTACTCCCATAAATGTTGAGACCAATATCATCAATATCATAAATCCAGAGGAGTACATAAGGGATGTTTATCAGCCTGTTTCGGACCCTGAAAACCAAGAGGTATCTGTTTCGGTAAGTAATTGGACTCCGAAACTTTTCCAATAGGAAATTTTCTCCGTTTTGGAATTTATGGAAAATTATAAAAAGAAAAAGCAGTCCGGGGAGCGCACATGGCGGCCACAAGCTTGGTTGCCACGACCTCCCCCATGGCCGCGGCAACATGGCTTGTGGGCACCTCGTGTGCCTCCCAGACTCCGTTTTCTTGCAGAGCACTCCTTCTGGTCCAGAAAAAATCATTATATATACGCCCGAGGGTTTTGATCTCCGTATCGCGCAGTTTTCCCCTGTTTTCGTTTCGAGCTTGGTTCTGTTGTAGATCTAGTCCATCATAACTTCCCCAAAAGCTCCTAAGGACAAGATCTTCGAGAAGGTCATCAATCTGTACCTCACGGAAGTGCTGAAACACCCTCAATCTATTAAGATGAGTGAGGGGATGTTGCACATCCGTGATGTTGAGGGGCCTAAGAAGACCGGAAGCGTGGAGACGAGGCTCGAAGCAATGGAGCAACAAGTCTTCAAGTGCCAAGGGATGGTGGAGCGTGGACTCAACGCCAACCACATGATGATCACGGAGTTCACCAGCAATCACAAGATGGATGCCATTGACATTGGGAAGCACCTCTCCAGGCTCTATGACAGGGTTGATCAACTCCAGGGCCAGGTCTATGACCTGCAGAACCAAAACTGTGAGTATGAGTATAGATTTAAATCAATACGGTTGGCTGCAGATTTGAGGATTTCGGCGACTCGCTCATCCTCCCATGATGGAGCACCTATGCCTTGGAAGACGGAGGATCACACTACTTCAACAACACCACCACCATCACCACCAAAGGAAGACAACTAAGCATTGGTATGGGCAATCCCCTTGGCTTTTGCCAAGCTTGGGGGAGTTGCCCTGGTATCGTATCACCTTTATATCTTTTGCTTTTACCTTTGTTTTAGTTCTTTCCTTTTCAGTTTTTATTTCTTCTCTTAGTGGATTAAGTCTTTAGTGTTTTAGTTTGAGTCTTTTGCCTTGTGTCTCCCCCGATGTATTCAGGCTTGCGAGCTATATAATAAAGAGTATCTTAGTCAAGGGCTTTGTTTTGTGACGTGATCAAAAGTATGAAAAGAACTATGGCATGAAAGATCATGAGATGATCCTATGGAAAGTGACAGCTTCACATATAACAAGTATGATGATTGAAACTTGTTGAGAATAGACCAACATAGACCCCAGTCATTGTTGCAATTAATAAGAAGTAATAAGGAAAGAGAGGTTCACATATAAATATATCATCTTAGACACTTTCTATAATTGTGAGCACTCACCAAACTATTACATGCTTAGAAGTATATGTTGGATAAGGAAGACAACATAATGAATTGTGTTTGCTTGGTTCCAAACAATGTTATATGATTAGAGATCCCTTAGGATGTGATGATTGCTTCCACATCATATTAGCCAAAACTCCCGCACCAAGTAGAGATACTACTTGTGCATCCATAGACCTTCAACCCAGTTTTGCCATGAGTGTCCACCATACCTACCTATGGATTGAATAAGATCCCTCAAGTAAGTTGTCATCGGTGCAAGCAATAAAAATTGCTCTCTAATATGTATGATCTATTGGTGTGCGGAAAATAAGCTTTGTATGAACCTGTGATGAGGAAGACATAAAAGCGACAGACTGCATAATAAAGTTCTTTATCACAGGAGGCAATATAAAGTGACGTTCCTCCGCACTAAGAGGACACACATCCAAACCTCAAAAGTGCATGACAACCTCTGCTTACCTCTGCGAAGGGCCTATCTTGTACCTTTACTTTCTGCCCTTGTAAGAGTCATGGTGATCTTTACCAATTCCTTATCTAGCCTTTTTCTTGGTGAACGTCATATGCTTGGGAAAGATCTACACTCATATATCCACTTGGAGCTGAGTACTTATGCTTTATTATTGTTGACTTTACCCTTGAGGTAAATGGTTGGGAGGCAAAATTATAAGCCCCTATCTTTCTCTGTGTCCAACCGAAACTTTGGTATCATGAGTACCACGTGAGTTGTAACAATTGTGGAAAACGAAAGAGATGATTGAGTATGTGGATTTGCTTTGCAAGCTCTTATTTGACTCTTTCTGATAATATGATAAATTGCAATTGCTTCAGTGACTTTGGACGGTTGTTGGCCACTTCTCGGTAAGGTTTTTGTTTCATACTTTGCTTTGTGAAGGAATTGTTACTTTCCCTTTAGAATCTCTATGATGTATTGCTGTTCTATGTGTGTTCATGATGCCCTCATGTCTATATTTTGTTTTATCGACACCTTCATCCCTAAACATGTGGACATGTTTTGGGTCTTGGTTTTCGCTTGAGGACAAGCGAGGACTAAGCCTGGGGGAGTTGCTACGTCCATTTTGCATCATGCTTTCATGTTGATATTTATCGCTTTATGGACTGTTATTGTACTTTGTGGAACCTTACTTATGCCTTTTCTCTCTTATTTTGCAAGGTTTATTTGAAGAGGGAGAATATCGGCAGCTGGAATTCTGGACTGGAAAAGGAGCAAGTCTGAGTCCTCTATTCTACGCAACTCCAAATGCCGTGAAAATCAACGTGGATTTTTTTTGGATTTTATAAAAAGTACTGGGCGAAAGAAGTGTCATAGGGAAGCAACCATGGGCCCACAAGCCTGGTTGCCGCGACCTACCCCCTGGCCGCGGCAACAGGGCTTGTGGGCACCCTGGTGGCCCACTGGCCCCCTCTTTTTCTATATGATGGGTTTCATCCGGAAAAAATCAGGGTGAAGCTTTTTCATGGATTCTCCGCCGCCACGAGGTGGAACTTGAGCAGATCCAATCTAGAGCTCCGGCAGGACAATCCTGCCGGGGAAACTTCCCTCCCGGAGGGGGAAATCGTCGCCATCGTCATCACCAACACTCCTCTCGTCGGAGGGGAGGCATCTCCATCAACATCTTCATCAGCACCATCTCCTCTCCAAACCCTAGTTCATCTCTTGTAACCAATCTCCGTCTCGCGACTCCGATTGGTACTTGTAAGGTTGCTAGTACTGTTGATTACTCTTTGTAGTTGATGCTAGTTGGATCACTTGGTGGAAGAGTTTATGTTAAGATCCTTGATGCTATTCATTACACCTCTGATCATGATTATTATTATGCTTTGTGAGTAGTTACTTTTGTTCCTGAGGACAAGGGATAAGTCATGCTAATAATAGTCATGTGAATTTGGTATTCGATCGGTATTTTGATATGTTGTATGTTGTTTTTCCTCTAGTGGTGTTATGTGAACGTCGACGACATAACACTTCACCATATTTGGGCCTAGAGGGAGGCATTGAGGAGTAGTAAGTAGATGATGGGTTGCTGGAGTGACAGAAGCTTAAACCTCGGTCTATGCGTTGCTTCGTAAGGGGCTGATTTGGATCCACTAGTTTAATGCTATGGTTAGACGTTGTCTTAATTCTTCTTTCGTAGTTGCGGATGCTTGGGAGAGGGGTTAATCATAAGTGGGATGCTTGTCCAAGTAAGGGCAGTACCCAAGCGCCGGTCCACCCACATATCAAACTATCAAAGTAACGTACGCGAGTCATATGAACATGATGAAACTAGAATGACAGAAATTCCCGTGTGTCCTCGGGAGCGTTTTCGCCTCATAAGACTTTGTTCAGGCTTGTTCCTTGCTACAAAAGGGATTGGGCCACTTGTTGCACCGTTGCTACTACTTGTTACTTGTTACTTTTCGCTTGCTACGTTTCACCTCACTACACCATCACCTGTTACCGCTACTTTCAGTGCTTGCAGTTATTACCTTGTTGAAAACCATTTATCAGAGCCTTCTCCTCCTTGTTGGGTTCAACACTCTTACTTATCGAAAGGACTACGATTGATCCCCTATACTTGTGGGTCATCACCGGCTCAGTGAGTCTCGGCGGGTAAGACGAGCTCTCAAGGTTCTAGTGGTACCCAAAAGAGGTTAAGTCGGCTTAGTAAGTCACGGCGGCCGGTTGAGTGAGTCACGGCAGGTTATAAAACTTTTATGAAACCTTGTGGCAATGCCACAAAGATAGTCATAAAATTCGTCGGCTCGATGAGTTGCGACAGGATAGGACGAGTTTGCAGAACTCTAGTGCTACCCCAAGAAGGCTTTTGCAACAGCCCAAGTTATTTAGACCGGCTGATCAGGCGCGAGTCAGGCTTCAGTGAAGCAGGTTCCATGAACCAATGGTTTGTCTATTTTCCATGCGTGGGCTCTTGCTAGTACCTTTCATGTTTTAACCAAGGCAAGTTCAGGGTCGAGAAGCGGATTGACTCGCCGAGAATACATGGGACCATAGGGCGATTTGTCCCACACACAGTCCAGTATAACTATTTGTAATGCGTTAATTTTTCGCTAGCCAAGAGGGTATTCAGGCTGAATTCAGTGAGTGGAAGCCCCGAAGTGACCTATGATTAGGGAAAAGCCAGACATAGGATTGCAGAAGCGTATACACTCTTACTGGAAAACAATTGGGAACTAGTAGCCGCCAAGTAAGCCGACTTAATCCTCAAAACCTTATAAGGCGCCCATGTTTGAACCGTGCAACGTGGCAACTTTGGTCCTATTTGGCTTACCAGTATCCAGTTTTCAAATAAGTGCAGCATGGCGACTTATGCTCTTTGATACTGATAGCGTCCATGCTTGGACGGCTTATGAAACAATAAAGACTCATGCTTTCAAGAAGCTGAAACGGCACAGACCCCGAATTTCGTGGGCGCCAGCTTTATTGCGGTAACGACCCGGGGTTCTTGAATTATTCATCCCAATTGAGTCTGCCGAGCCATGTCCATGTAGCCCCCGAGTCTTAAGTTGACTCAAGAAGGCGGCTTGAGAGTCTTCATACTTGTCTGTGGCATAAGCCAGCAAAGAAAGATGTTGGTTCCCGCTGCATCTCCAAGATATAAAGCCACTTTTGTAACGAAGAATTACTCTGATGTGTTGATGTAAGTTGTACCGTGAGGACGGCGGCTTGCGCACTTATGTTTGGGCGGCTTTTATAAGTGAGCACTTCATGATATGTTGACGTCATACGGACCGTGAGGACGGTGTATTGCATCCGTATGTTGGGCGGCTCGTAGAGGCGAGCACTGCACCGACAGGTTGATGTAAACCGGACCATGGCGGAGGGTCTTGCACGCATCTGTTGGGCGGCTCGTATAGACAATTACTGCACCGACATATTGAGTTGATTATGAGAGCTGTCTTGCAACTTGATACAGATGCGAGAGTCGGTCGCGGCGTTGTAAGCCGCCTTGGTTGCATGGACGTGAGAGTTGGCCGCGTCGTTGTAAGCCGACAGTGCGACACGGACGAACGCTAGTCCAAACTGATGTTGGTGCACCTCCATCTTCGTCGCATAATGCCATTTTTGTGTGAATTGTCCTGTGTAAAAATATATTGCAGGTCAGAGTAACTATTCAAAAAAAAATTAATATGCATTAAATAAAATAGATCGGATGGATATCACCTGATTTTTTGGACGATAGGTGATCCGTTTATAGCAACCGTGGACAACCTCTAATAATTTTAACTGTGATTTAATCACTCTGCCCTTCTCTTTGAAAAGGTCATCAATCACAGCAGAGACCACGATGAAGGTGGCTTGTCGTAGCGGCGACAACGACTCGAGGCGAGACCATGGATGTTAAGGCAAAGGCGGCTTGCAGTGGGAGCGCGGCGTCTCAAGACGAGGCCGAGCACAGGCGACTCAGCATGAGGAACTGTCGCGGTATGCCGGGACTTGTTGGTTGAAGCGAGGCAGTGGGTATGGAGGCGAAGCTCGCGGCGAACCGGTGGCAGTCAAGGTTAAGGCCGTGGCGACTTAATGCGTGTGGTGCAGGGAGACGACGCAAGATGTGTGACAGCGGCAGCAGGCGAGGGAAAAGCCAAGCAGTCGGGACGACTCGTAGCGCGCGACATATCGAGTCGGCATGCCACGGTTGAGGTGGATTTGGCCGGGGCTTGGCGTAGTGGTGCATGGCGGCATGCGATGGGTGGATCCTCGTCCCTGGTGACTAGCTCCGTGCATGATGAATGGCAGAGTTGAGACGGCCGGCCCGAGCAAAGGCAGGTAGACGCGGGTGCGATGATGGCGGCAGATGCGACGAAGCAGACGGAATCCATGGCTAGGCCGTCGCGGGTGCATTGACTTGAGGCAACGAGGGAGAGGGTGAGATGATGCCGGCTTGGATTTGGACGGGCACGACAGGGCGAGGTGACGCATGATCGGGACCGGCTCGGATGCGCGTCGACATAGCAAGGCCGACTCGGAGTGAGGCGAGGCTCGGAGGCAGGGTCGATGGTGTCGAGTTCGGATCTGTAACTTCATATTCTTCTCGAGGCCATGGTCTTTTTCTGGCGATGGCGGCTCAGCGGTGTGGCGAGGCAACAGCGGCTCAGCGACGGCCAAATGGAGCCGAGGCGAGGCGACGACAGCTCAGCCGGTGGCGAACGAAGCCAGGGCGAGTCAACGGCGGCTCAGGGGCGGAGAGCAGACGCGGTCAGACGGAGCAACGCACATCATCGGCGAGTCAACAACGGGCGGCTTGAGGATGACGACCACGAGCATCGGCGGGTTCTGGATTAGGTCGACGAATTGACCATGGACGAGGCAATGGCGGCCGGCGAGCGCGGCAGCACATGCGAGGCGGCTCAGAGTGGACGCTAACGGCGGGTCAGCGCGGGCACATGCTCGTGCGGGACAAGACATGCTGGAGCCGAACATCGGCGACCGGAGCGGTGCGGGCGCACGAGGCGAGGCGAGGTGGAGATGGCAGCTCGGAGTGAAGCAACATGGATGCGCCTTCAGGGGGCCATGGCTGCGAGGCGGCCGGGAGAGTGTCTCGACACAACGGAAGCGAGTCGCAGCGACGGAGGTGAGTCGGAGGCGGCGACTTGATGTGCGTCGACAGAGGTACGCCACTTTAGCGCGGGGCCGACAAAGGCGAACTCACGGTTGAAGCGGAACGAAAAGCAGAGGCACCCACGACGGCGGCTTGGACCATGGAGCGGTCCGCACGCAATGCAAGGTGCTAAGGCCACGGAGACGACTAATTTGGTGGTGTACTTGTTGCACGCATACCCATGTAAGCTTTCCTTCCAGGTCCCCCTAATGTAAATCCTTCAAAAATAACTTTTCTTCAACCAGCAGATTGTAATCTTCTCGATCCCTCGGAGAAATCCCTCCAACAGCACAATACCACCGTGCGATCAGCCCCATGGTGGGCGCCAACTGTCGTGGTATTTTCGCGGCAGATGTCCTCGTACAAGGACTTAGGTGTGATGCCATCGGAACCATGTGGCGTCTTGAGAGGGGTTGGTTGGAATCGAGAGACGCAAGTTTACCCAGGTTCGGCCCCTCCGATGTAGGTATAAGCCTACGTCCTGCTTGTGTTTATTAATGAAGATGATGATCTCAATTAGAAGGGTGCAGACTCGACACCTCTAATCTCGTGGGTGTCTAATCTGTCTATCTCATGTTTTGTCTTGTCTAGACCTAAGTTGTGAATCTGTCTATTGAGACGTCTAAAAAACCTGACCCTCTTGGGGTGTCTCGCCCCTACTTATATAAGCTGAAGGGGCAGGTTACATATATGGTCCAAGTCGGATTTAGGCATAACCTATTATGACTCTCCATCACGGGCTTCTCTTCGTGGGCTTCTGAGTCCCGGGCAGCTTACGACCGGGAGACTTACAACTCGGATTCTCTTCGTGGGCTATTGAGTCCCGGGCGACTTACGACCGGGCGGCTTACAACTAGGCTTCTGAGTCCCGGGCGGCTTATGACCGTGTTGTTGAGTCCCGGGCGGCTTACAACCGGGCTTCTGAGTCCCGGACGGCTTACGACTGGGTTGCTGAGTCCGGGGCGGCTTACAAGCGGGCTTCTGAGTCCCGGGTGGCTTACGATCGGGCGGCTTACGACCAGGCTGCTGAGTCCCGGGCGGCTTAAGACCAGGCGGCTTACAACTGGGCTTCTCTTCGAGACTCATCTTCAAGGACTCGTCTCCGAAACTTGACTGTCTGACGGGTCATAACTGTCTGCCGAGTCATAACTGTCTGCCCAGTCATAACCGTCTGTCGGGTCATACCGCGGGGTATACCCCCGACAGCGACCAATGCGTTCGGAATGATGACGATCCCGGGCGTCGCATGGATAAGGCCCATGTGCGTCAGTCATAGGATGTGCAGGGACAAGCCCATCATCAACCTCCTCGCGAGTTCAGGTAGCATACATCAGGATGGGTAGCGCTCTTCCTGACTCCGTGAGGAGTAAGAGCGTCACCCACGCCTCACATCACACCATGGCGAAGACAAGGAGGAAGCTTTGGTGTAACCTCACCTACTACTGAACTTTCCACCCGCGCCAAAGATGATGGAGGAACGGAGAGTCACCATCCAGATCCTACAAAGCTTTGCCAACCACAACAAGCTAGACGATGCATGGCCCTCGCGAATGGGACATGCAACACCCACAAGGACCACTGATGGACAAGGCGCTTGTGAGGCGCCCACGATGCTGTCACTTCCGCATCAGCAACAACCACCCCGCCGACTGACGTACAAGACGATATGTCCTTGGAATCACCAGACTAACGATAACAATAAGATCAATACCAAGTCTTGAAGGGCTAGCGGAAAGAGGACTCCCTCACCACCATCAAGCGGCCCGGGATGCGTGGTGTTAGTCAGATGACCGTGTTTGACCAGGCGATGACGATCCTGCATCGGTGGTTCCCAACATCCTACCTTACAAGCTAGGCTGCCCGACGTTTACACGTGAGCCGTGGGAAGTCCGCTAGCCCTCCAACAAGACCTTCAAGCCATAATTATCGGACAAGTACGATGGCAAGATCAGTCCATCGGAGTTCCTTGGCATTTACACTATTGTGGTACAAGCTGTCACGGAACACAATGAGAAAGTGTTCGCCAACTACTTCCCATTGGCGCTCAAGCCCAATGTTCGGAGTTGGCTGATGAACTTGCCGGAAGGATCCATTTCCTCTTGGGCGTATCTGTGCAACCAAATTGTTGGCACATACCATGGGGGGCACAAGCTCACACGACAGCCCAGTGACATGCACGTGCTTCCCTAAAGGGATGGAGAATTGCTTCGCAAGTACATACAAAGGTTCAGCTATGTGCAACACAACATTTTTTACATCCATCCAACGGTAGTGATTGTCGGTTCCACATCAACGTGCGTAATAGGAGGATGTGTGGGGAGATGAGCATAAACAAGGTGCATGATATCGCTGAGCTTTACACTCTGGCTGACAAATGCGCATGTGTTGAGGAAGGGAGAAGGCTCCATGGAGTAGATGCCGGCGCGAAGGTCGACTTGGACGATGAATACACGTCCAACTCAAAGAAGAAAGGCCGGAGCCGCAATCACAAGCACAAAGGCAAGACTGTTATGCCCGTCAAATGCTTCGGCAACTCCAACGCTGGCAAGAAATACAAGACTGATGGCTCGGACAAGGAGGTTGTTGCGTTCTCCGACGAAGATGAAGTCACGACAAGCGAGAACCACAACATGCCATACTACAAGATTCACCTCACCATGGCCCACAACATCACCGACTGCCTCCAAGTCGATCAGCTTGCTGAGAAGCAGAAGTAGGAGTACGAAAGGCGGGGCAAGAAGGAGGGGCAAGATGGCGCCAGTGGTTCCGGCAAGAAGAACCATGGCAGATGCAGTGGTCATCGCGGCAAAGCCAAGCAGCAAAAGGAGAAGCGTGCTAGGGGTCGCGACAAGAAATCTCATGATGAGGATAGTGATGTTGAGGATGAAGAAGGATCCAAGGGCAGGAGTTCGAGAAGGCAGTGGATGTCATGTGCATTGACAGAGGCGCATATTTGCACTCCTCTCGTCGGCACCTCAAGTAGTGGGCACGCAAGATCAATGCAGCAAAACCGGTAGTGGAGGCACCAAAGGCCCTCAAGTGGTCCAACGTGCCCATCATCTTCGATGTCGTAGTCCACCCTGACTCCACTAGTACCGTCGGGTTCTTGCCGCTATTGGTTTTACCATTCTGGAACCTCCACGTGACGAAGATGTTGGTTGAAGGTGGGGCTGGCTTGCACTTGATCTCCCCCGATGTGATCAAGCGGCTATAGATCCCTGACATGGATCTCAAGCCCACAGGCACATTCCACGGGATCAACCTACGAAGAAGCCAATCCGAGGGAAATATCACCCTGTCGATGGCGATTGGCAGCAAGCTCATCTTTAGGACACGAAAGGTTACCTTTGATGTCACCAAGATACTGCTGCCATACAAAAAAATTCTAGACTGCCTCACTCTGGCAAAGTTTATGGCGGTGGCCCACTATGCATACAATACCTTGAAAATACGAAGGCCGAGGGGCATCATCACAGTCCATGTCGACAAGAAGAACGTAGTTCTCTATGCAGACAAACTCTACCAGGGGGTAGTAGCACCATCTGCCAACAAGGCACCTACTCCTACCGACAAAGATCCAGGGGGGAAGAATAACAAGAGTTCCCAAAAGACTCATGACGAGGAACCCTAGAAGCATGTCACAGAGTGCAGCACATCCGACAAGGACTTGCGAGAGAGCTGTGCCGCCAGGAGCAAGAAAACCAAGGTGACCATCCCCAAGATGGCGAGGGCGACACTTTCACCATAAGTGCCACCCTGGACAGTAAATAGGAAAGCGTGATCGTCTCCTTCCTTCGGGTGAATGTCGAGGTGTTTGCATGCCAACCAAGTGACATCCTCAGCATTCCAAGGGAGGTGATTGAGCACCAGCTTGTTGTTTGTCCTCACGCATGCCCCGTCAAACAAAACATCGGGAAGCAAGATCTAGATCGGCAAGAGTTTATTGCCAAAGAAATCAAGAAATTGGAAGGAGCAGGCTTGATCAGAGGTGTGATCCACCCCACGTGGCTAGCAAATCGAGTGGTAGTGCACAAGGCAAACGAGAAGTGGAGGCTTTGTATCGACTTTACTAATATAATAAAGCTCATCCAAAAGACCCCTTTCCCTTGCCGTGAATTGATAATATAGTGGACTCAATCACCTGCAGTGATTTGCTTTCCTTCCTTGACGCCCATTCTGGCTATCATCACATTTTCACGGCCAAGGAAGATGAAGAGAAAACCACATTCATCACCCCATGTGGTACATACTGCTTTAAGCATATGTCTTTGGGCTGAAGAGTGATGGTTCAATGTTTGCAAGGGCCGTCCAAATTGGTTTTGAGCCACAACTGCACAGAAATGTGGAGGCATATATGAACGACATAGTAGTCAAAACCAAGGACAAGGCCACGTTGATCCAAGACTTAGAAGAAACCTTTGCAAACTTGCAATAGATCAAATTGAAGTTCAACCCTGAGAAGTGCGTGTTTGGAGTCCCATCTGCAAGCTCCTCGAGTTCTTTGTGTCGAAGTGCGGGATTAAAGCTAACCCTACAAATATAGAAGCAACCGATCAATTGGAGGCATCGAAGCGCATCAAGGATGTGCGCCGCTTGGCGGGTTACATTGCCGCCATTAGTAGGTTTATTTCTAAGTCGACAGAATGCGCCCTGCCTTTTTTCAACATCTTGAAAAAGGTGGGTCCGATGAAATGGACTTCGGAAGTGGAGGCAGCGCTACAAGACTTGAAGAAATACATGCCATCAACACCAATACTAGTTGCGCCTAAAGCACGAGAACCATTGTTGTTGTATTTAGCAATAACGAAACAAGTGGTTAGTGATGCACCAGTGGCGGAGAGAGAAGTTGAGGATGAATATGCGACAACCCCTGAGCTGGTAACTAGCATGCCTGATTCAAACCGGGCAAGCGAATGAACCACGAACGCAAGTATAAAGCAAGAAGAAAATGAAAACATTATGCAGAAGAAAAAGATGGTACAATGACGAGTATACTTTGCGAGTTCCCTTTTGCAGGGTGCTAGATATGGATATTCTCGAGTGGTCTTCTCGTGGCCTCCCGGAAGCTGCACCACTACTTCCAAGCATACCACATTACCGTCGTCACTCGCTTTCGACTACAGTGCATCTTGAGGAAGCCACAAGCCACTGGCAGGATTGTTGACTTGGTGCTGGAGCTAGCCAGCTTTGACCTGAGCATTGAGAGCACGTAACCGTTCAGAGAAGGGCCTTGGCCAAGTTCATTGCAGGATAAATGCCAACTCAAAATGAAGAAATTCCAGAGATAGCCCTCCATGGCAAGGAAGTACTAGAGGAATCTATCATGTATTTTGATGGGGCCTTCTCATTGCAAGGCGCCGGTGCGGGTGTTCTCCTTCTTGCATCCACCAAAGAGCAACTCAAGTACATTGTTCAAATTCATTTTCCCCGGGAGGTGTCAACAAACAACACAATTGAATATGAAGGATTACTAGTCGGCCTGCGGATAGCGGTTGACCTTGGCATTAGAAATTTGATATTGTGGGGGATTCATAATTGGTAGTACGTCAAGTAAACAAGGATTATCAAAGCCCTTTTATGTAAGCATATGTCGATGAAGTGATAAAGTTAGAAGAGCATTTTGATTGTCTACAAACAGAGTACATCCCACGTGGAGAAAATAGCATTGTTGATAACTTGTCAAAAGAAGCTGCTCAAAAGCTACCTATGGAACCAAATTCTTTTGTACTTTGACTGACTGAACCATCTGTCACGCTATCAACACGACAATAAAAGAAAAGAAAAAACAATTCTTGCGACTACTTCTGAGTAGAGCTACTAGCCACTGCCAAGAAAGTTGTTGGAAATGAAAAGATGCTTGCCGGAGAGTGATACGTCTCCATCGTATCTACTTTTCCAAACTCTTTTGCCCTTGTTTTGGACTCTAATTTAAATGATTTGAATGGAACTAACCTGGACTGACGCTGTTTTCAGCATAATTGCCTTGGTGTTATTTTTGTGCAGAAATCAAAGTTCTCCAAACGTCCTCAAAATTTACGGGGAGCACATTTGGAAAATATGAAAAATATCTACGCCAAGTTCCACCTGAGGGGGTGGGCCAGTGTGCCACAAGCCCTGGCTCCGCCACCACCCCGCTGGTGGCGGTGGGCAGGCTTGTGGGGCCCACATGGCTCAGCCACCCCCAACCTCAGGTCTATAAGTCCCCTTTCATCCCAGAAAAAATAAAAAGAGAAGTTCTCGTCGCGTTTACGATACGGAGGCGCCGCCACCACCTGTTCTTCATCTGGAGGGTAGATCTGGAGTCCGTCTTGGGCTCCGGAGAGGGGAAATCGTCGCCATCGTCATCATCAACCTTCTTCCCTCTCCAATTCCATGAAGCTCTTTGTCGTTCGTGAGTAATCTATTCGTAGGCTCGCTGGGCGGTGATGGGTAGGATGAGATCTATCATGTAATCGAGTTAGTTTTGATGGGGATTGATCCCTAGTATCCACTATGTTCTGAGATTGATGTTGCGACTACTTTTCCATGCTTAATGCTTGTCACTAAGGCCCGAGTGCCATGATTTCAGATCTGAAATTATTATGTTGTCACCAATATATGTGTGTTTTAGATCCGATCTTGCGAGTTGTAGTTACCTACTATGTGTTATGATCCGGCAACCCCGGAGTGACAATAACTGGAACCACTCCCGGTGATGACCATAGTTTGAGGAGTTCATGTGTTCACCAAGTGCGAATGCGTTGGTCCAGTTCTTTATTAAAAGGAGAACCTTAATATCCCGTAGTTTCGTTTTGGACCCCGCTTCCACGGGAGGGATGGACCATATATGTCATGCAAGTTCTTTTCCCTAAGCACGTATGACGACACACGGAATGCATGCCTACATCACATTGACAACGGGAGCTAGCCACATATCTCTCCGTGTTATAACTGTTGCATGACGAATAGCATCCAAACAAATCACCGACTCATTGCCTACGAGTTTGTCCTACTGCTTTTACTTGTCCTGCTCTGCTGCTGCTGTTACTACTGTTGCTACTGCTGTTACTTGTCTTGCTCTGCTGCTGCTGTTACTACTGTTGCTACTGCTGTTACTTGTCTTGCTCTGTTGCTACTGTTGCTACTACTGTCGCTTGCTACTGTTTCTACTTGCTACTGTTGTCACTACTGATGTTCCTTGCCACTGCTATTGCTCGTTGGACTGCTACTACCTGTTACAATCTTGGTACACTGGACGTTGACGGGAACAGACAATTTCCGTCAACGCGGCAACTTGGCTCCATTGATACAATTGTTAGCAATAGTCTACCGCAAACAGATCGTTTCTGACACCGTTGTTATCATACTACTTTGCTGTTACTACTTTGCTTGCAGATACTAATCTTTCAAGTGTGGTTGAATCTCACAAATTCAGGTGCTAATACTTGAGAGTATTCTCTCACCTCCTGTTTGGCTTATCAACAAGTTGGGCCGAATACTCTACCCTCGAAAACTGCTGCGATCCCACACGCTGGTGGGCGTCAACAACATTCTTCTCGTTTTGATTGCCGGGGAGTGCTAGCAGCATTCTTCTGGTGCCGTTGCAGGGGAAGGTTTGTTGTCATCAGCATTCGTCTAGCTATTGCCAGAGAGTGCAGTCATCATTTTTCTAGCACCGTTGCCGGGGAGGTATTGCTATATTCTTTGAGTCACTTGGGATTTATATCTGCTAATCACTATGAAGAATCTGAAAGGTCCGAAGACCAAAGTCTTGCCCTCAACTACGAGGGACGGTAAGGAATTGCCATCTAGCTCTGCACTTGATTCACCTTCAGTTATGAGTAAGTTTGCGACATCACCTTCTGCTAGAAATCTTGATATGTCACCTGTGCTTGATGATGCTTATGATGGTACTGCTAGAGATGCTATGCTTGATACTATGCCTGATACTGCTAGAGATGGTATGCTTGATACTGCTTTGCCTGATGATGCTAGAGATGTTATTTTGCCTGATGATGCTATGCTTGATACTGCTAGAGATACTACTTTGCCTGAGGTTCCACTAGGGGTGTTCCTTGATGCTCATATTGCTAGAGTTACTACCAATGCTCGTGATTCTTCTGAAACTGCCGATACTATTGAGATAGAACCTGCTTTTGCTCCTGCTAGATCTAGCTCTCCTAGATATGAATTGCCTGATATACCCGAGGGTTACGTTATGGAGGGGGAGATTTCTGAGGATTTTATTGCGTGTAAGGATGCCTACGACGCTGAGAAATTACTTCTCAAGTGAAAGGAAAAATCTCAGGAAGCTAGGATGAAATATGAGCCGAAGTTTGCCACTTCACGTATCTTTATCACCGATAAGGATTATGAATTCTCTGTTGATCCTGTGATAATCTCTCTAGTCAAATATGATCCTTTTCACGGTTATGAGTTTGAGACGGTCGAAGCCCATCTTGCCAAACTACACGATATAGCCACCCTTTTCACTAGTGAGGAGAAGATCCGCCACTACTATATCCTTAAGCTGTTTACTTTCTCTCTAAAGGATGACACTAAAGCCTGGTTCACATCTCTTGCTCCTGGATGTGTGAGTAGTCCCCAGGATATGATCTATTACTTCTGTGAGAAATATTTCCCTGCCCGTAAGAAGCAAGCTGCCTTGCAGGAAATATACAACTTTGCTCAACTCCAAGAAGAGAGTCTTCCACAAGCTTGGGGGAGGCTCGTCCAGCTACAAAATGCTTTGCCTGATCACCCTCTTAAGAAGAACGAGATACTTGATATCCTCTATAACGGACTTACCGATGCCTCTAGAGACAACCTAGATAGTTGTGCCGGTTGTGTTTTTAGGGAACGAACTGTAGAACAAGCTGAGACCCTACTGAATAACATCCTGATCAACGATAATGCTTGGACTATTCCCGAACAACCTCCTAAGCCAACTCCGAAGAAAATAGGTATTCTATTCCTCAGTCCCGAAGATATGCAATAAGCCAAGAAATCTATGTAAGAGAACGGCATTAGATCTGAAGATGTCAAAAATCTACCACCTATCGAAGAGATCCATGGTCTCGATAACCCAATACACATAGTAGAAGTGAATTCTCTGCGTAGGTTTGATGAGAGTGATATTCCTTTTGACAAACCCGCTAGCCTATGTTTTGATGAATTTGACAACTTTGTTGCCAAACAACAGAGTTTCAATGATTATGTTAGCAAACATTTGGAACAAAGTACTCATATGCTTAGCCATTTAAGTGCTTGTGTTAACAGAAATGTCAATGATCTGAAGCTTCTGAGTAAACATGCCTCTATGATTACTACTCAGGTAGAACAAGTACTTAAAGTTGAGAATGACCTTCTCAATGAATTAAATGACAACTCTGTCAGAGTCATTACTAGAGGAGGCAAAATGACTGAGGAACCTTTGTATCCTGAAGGTCATCCTAAGAGAATTGATCAAGATTCTCAAGGAATCAATGCTGATACACCCAGTCATCCTAAGGAGAAGAAGAAGGATGATAGAAACCTACATGCCAGTTCACCAAATACAGTCACACCTGAAGAACCTAATGATATTTCTGCGTCCGATGCAGAAACACAATCTGGTGATGAACATGAACTTGGTGACAATATGGACAGTGATGTTCATAATAATGCTCAACCTAGCAATGATGAGGATGTGGAGATTGAACCTATGGTTAATCCTGATATACCACAACCTAAGAAATACGATAAGAATGACTTCACTGCTAGGAAGCATGGTAAAGAAAGAGAGCCATGGGTTCGGAGACCTATGCCCTTTCCTCCTAAGCCATCCAAGAAAAAGGATGATGAGGACTTTGAGCGCTTCGTTGAGATGATAAGACCCATCTTTCTGCAGATGCGGTTAACTGATATGCTCAAGATGTTTCCGTATGCCAAGTACATGAAAGATATCGTGACTAATAAACGGAAGATACCAGATCTTGAGATCTCCACCATGCTTTCCAATTACACTTTCAAAGGTGGAACTCCTATAAAACTTGGTGATCCCGGAGTGCCCACTATACCTTGCTCCATTAAAGGAAACTACGTAAGAACTGCCTTATGTGACCTTGGAGCCTGTGTTAGTGTTATCCCGCTCTCTCTTTATCGTAGACTTGAGTTGGATAAGTTGACACCCACTGAAATTTCTCTGCAAATGGCCGACAAATTGACTACTTTCCCTATCGGCATTCGCGAGGATGTGCCTGTTATGGTTGCTAACACCACTATCTTAACAGACTTTGTTATCTTGGATATTCCCGAGGACGATGCCATGGCTGTCATCCTCGGAAGACCCTTTTTAAACACTGCAGGGGCTGTTATAGATTGCAACAAAGGCAATGTCACTTTCCATGTCAACGGTAATGAGCACACAGTGCACTTTCTGAAGAAACGATATCAAGTACATTGCATCAATGCTATCGAAAAGACTTCATCGATTCTTATTGGGAGCTTTGAATGCCCTATTCCTCGTGTCAAAATGAAGTATGATTTGCTTGTTGGGGAGATACATATCCCCATTGAGGTGACTTAGTGGCTATCGGAAAATTCTTCGTTCTCTCTTCTGATTCGAGAAGTTTTTGTCATAAGGACTTGATCAATCCCATTGACGGATTTCCTTCGATGACCATGAAACGGATGAATCAAAGAATCACGTACCTCTGTTTTGAGCTTTCATTTTCTTTTGCTTAGAAGAAAAATGATAGAATTTGTTTAGTTTTTCCTGTTTTCTGTTTTAGCGTCCCGGAGAAAAATACCTCGAAAATAAAAGTTCTCCGATGGTCCTGAAAATTTAGTATGATTTTTTCTAGAATTTTTGAAAATTTCTGGACCACAGAGCTGGCGTGGGGGCCACAAGCCCTGCCACCGCCACCTACCCCCTGGTGGCGGAGTGCAAGCTTGTGGGGCCCACAGGGACCCCCTCCACTCATTCCAGCTCCCAGCCTCTTCTTCCACCTCCAGAAAAAATTGTTTCACAGCTCTAACCCGTGTTCTTGCTCATTTGGCTGTGATTTTCGATCTCCTTGCTCAAAGCACCATTCTCTGAACCGTTTTGGGGAAATTACTCCTTGGTAAGTGACTCCTCCATTGGTCCAATTAGTTTTTGCTCTAGTGCTTTATCCTTCGCGCATTCTTGCTACCTTGGTGACCCTGTTCTTGAGTTAGAAATGTTGATTTTAGCTGGTCCCAAGTAGTTTTAGCGCGTGATACGGTCTCTAGGCACTAGTAGGAGTAGTTGCTACAAGTTGGATTAATCCTTATTCACTTTTCTTTCGAAGTCTCTAAAAATTTCAGAATTTTTCAGATCTAGAAAAAGGAAAAGATGAGGAGGTTGTTGAGAGGCTCTTCAAGCCGTAACCCCAAGGAGGATGAGAAGAACCACCCCAAGTACGTAGTTCCTCCAGTCACAGAAGTTCGAGCGTGCGAGTTGCCAAGTGATGAATTTTTGCGCGCCGCCGGACTTTATGAAGACTTTTATTACTTGGTGGAGAACGCAGGTCTTACTGCATTCGTTGAAGATAAGTACTCACAATACCTCCTCCTCACCAATATTTTCGTTCAAAGCTTCAACTTTTATCCGAGGAAGAATCCTCCCATGGTTGAGTTCATGATATACGATGTCCCCCAGTGCATGACGCTGCAGGATTTTTGCAATGTATGCAAATTACCTTATGTTGGGGATATCCATGACTCTCGTCCACGGGACTTGGAGGATTTTATTGGTTCTATTGCTGTTGGAGAGGAGAGAGGAGTGTCTCGCGCTAGAATTGCTAGCATACATTTTCTTGTGCTTCGTTACTTCTCACTATTTGTGGGAAAATGTTTGATTGGCCGTCTATGGAGGTATCTATGCTATCCGTCTTGCCAGACACTTTGAGATACCCATTAGACTGGGAGAGGAAGGAGAAATGCTTCTCCCCGAAAAATATCTGGATTATGACAACATGGTTCACCATGATTTTCTCGATAGAGATGCTAGTAGACGGATGATGTATAACCTGGTATTTAGTCAGGGTACTCGAGAGACTATTACTTTGCCTGCTCCTTCTTTGTTCGATCTTCATGCAGGCAGGTACACTATTATGCCCTCGGACATCTACGCATATTCGGGCTTGGCCCAACCACAGGCGCCCGTGCCCGAGCCGCTAGTCGAGTACCAGACGCCAGTTTATCAATGGGAGCCAGAGGAGCTGACACGGCAGTGGCATCCACAGTCTGCTCCGGAGTATCCTGGAGCTAGTGATTTCCCACCATGGGAGTATACCAAGCTAGGCCAAAAGCCTAAGCTTGTGGGAGTACGTGTTCTCATCGACTTTACATTCATGCTTATGCTTTCACTTTGTTAGCCGGTGTTCACACTTTGCCACTTTTGTTTTCTTGTTTTCTTGTTTTGTGTCCCTTTGAGAAAACCCAAAAAGATTTTTCTTTCTTCTTCTGCTTGTTGGGAGCTTTCCCGTGTAAATAGTTTTCTCTTTCTTTGTGTCAAGGTAGAAGATATTGGTTACAATGTTTATTGGTTCTTACATGCTTACCTGTTTAGTTTTCAAAGAGCCATATTACTTTGTCTTCTCCTTTGTGTTTGCCTGCAGATTCAGCTTAGTCCAGTGCGCTTATTATTGTGCACATCGTTCGATCTTGCAAATGAAAGGCAACAATGATGATATATGATGAAGTGACTGAGACTGAAAAGCTGGTATGAACTCTATCTATTTTGTTTTTGTAAATATGACTAGCTTGTCGACCCAGATTTAGCTTTGTTGTGAGAGAACCATGTTGGCAATGACAACTTAGAGATCATAGTTTCCGATGCCATGCTTATTTAGCTGAGAGCTTATAATGTTTTGTCTTTAATGCCAACATAGATTTTGGGATGACTATGATGTAGTATGATAGGATGGTATTCTCCTTTGAATGTTTCAAGTGGCTTGACTTGGCGCATGTTCATGCATGAAGTTGAAACAAAGTCAACATAGCCTCTATGATGTTCGTGTTCATGGTGATTTATATCCTGTTCATGCTTGAATTTAATGTTAGTCAAACTCATTGCATCTTGATGACTGTTGTCGCTCTCTAGTTGGTCGTTTCCGAGTCTTTTGCTAGCCTTCACTTGTACTAAGCGGAATACTGCTTGTGCATCCACTTCCATAAACCCAAAAGTTTTTCCATGAGAGTCCACCATACCTACCTATTTGCGGTATCTACCTGCCGTTCCAAGTAAATTTGCATGTGCCATTCTCTAAACCGTCAAGAAATAATCTGTTTTGCATGCCCGAACCGCTCATGTGGTGACAGGGGGCTATTGGTATCTTCCATGCTAGGAGTGTTATCCTCGACATGTGTTTATTCACTGTCATTCACGAGAAAGGGGCTGGTAATTGGAATGCCCAGTTACACGCTTAAATCGAAAACATAACTGTAAAACAAGACTCCCCCTGGATTGATGTTAGTATGGACGGTACCCGAGGATTCGGCTAGCCGTGGAGTGTGATTGATTGGTGGTGGGGGAGTTAAAACTTTACTTTTCTGTTTGGGAACTACCAATAGCATGAGTAGCATGGAAGAGATTGAGAACTCTTGGTCATTGCGTTGACAATGAAAGCATGCCACCCTAAATTATTGTCTCTGTTTTCAAATCTTGAGCTCTGGCACCTCTGCAAATCAATGCTTCCCTCTGCGAAGGGCCTGTCTATTTATTTTCCTATTGAGTCATCCTCCTCCTATATAAGCACCAATTAGAGAGCACCTCTGTCATTTTTATGCTTTGCTTTTGATTGATATTGAGTATGACTATGACTGGATCTTCTGCATTTACGTTTTGCGGTCTCAGAAAGAGCTAGCGAGATGCCACCTATTCATATTGCTTCATGCTTGTTTTGATTGAAGTGTTGGTATTTGGAACTCATTATTATTTGCTCGTTAGTTGATTATGCCATTGGTATTAGTTTACTGTGATACCTTTGTGTCATTTGCTTATGTGGTTAACTTGTGACCTTGCTGAAATTCTGGTTATGAGTTAGACATAGTTGCAACAACAAGATCAAACAGATTTTGTCAAAGTTTTTCTTTCTCTATCAGTTTGTCAACTGAGTTGCTTGAGGACAAGCAAGGTTTTAAGCTTGGCGGAGTTGATACGTCTCCATCGTATCTACTTTCCCATACTCTTTTGCCCTTGTTTTGGACTCTAATTTGCATGATTTGAATGGAACTAACCTGGACTGACGCTGTTTTCAGGAGAATTGCCTTGGTGTTATTTTTGTGCAGAAATCAAAGTTCTCCAAACGTCCTGAAAATTTACGGGGAGCAGTTTTGGAAAATATGAAAAATATCTGCGCTAAGTTCCACGTGAGGGGGTGGGCCAGTGTGCCACAAGCCCTGGCTCCGCCACCACTCCCCTGGTGGCGGTGGGCAGGCTTGTGGGGCCCACACGGCTGTGCCGCCCCCAACCTCACGTCTATAAGTTCCCTTTCGTCCCAGAAAAAATAAAAAGAGAAGTTTTTGTCGTGTTTACGATACGGAGGCGCCACCACCACCTGTTCTTCATCTGGAGGGCAGATCTGGAGTCCGTCTTGGGCTCCAGAGAGGGGAAATCGTCACCATCGTCATCAACAGCCTTTTTCCCTCTCCAATTCCATGAAACTCTTCGTTGTTCGTGAGTAATCTATTCATAGGCTCGCTGGGCGGTGATGAGTAGGACGAGATCTATCATGTAATCGAGTTAGTTTTGATGGGGATTGATCCCTAGTATCCACTATGTTCTGAGATTGATGTTGCTACTACTTTTCCATGCTTAATGCTTGTCACTAGGGCCCGAGTGCCATGATTTCAGCTTTGAAATTATTATGTTGTCACCAATATATGTGTATTTTAGATCCGATCTTGCAAGTTGTAGTTACCTACTATGTGTTTTGACCCGGCAACCCCGGAGTGACAATAACCGGAACCACTCCCGGTGATGACCATAGTTTGAGGAGTTCATGTGTTCACCAAGTGCTAATGCATTGGTCCAGTTCTTTATTAAGAGGAGAACCTTAATATCCCGTAGTTTCCTTTTGGACCCCGCTGCCACGGGAGGGATGGACAATAGATGTCATGCAAGTTCTTTTCCCTAAGCACGTATGACGACACACGGAATGCATGCCTACATCACCTTGACGAACGGGAGCTAGCCATATATCTCTCCGTGTTATAACTGTTGCATGATGAATTTCGTCCAAACAAATCACCGACCCATTGCCTACGAGTTTGTCCTACTGCTTTTACTTGTCCTGCTCTGCTGCTGCTGTTACTACTGTTGCTACTGATGTTACTTTGTCTTGCTCTGCTCCTGCTGTTACTACTGTTGCTACTGATGTTACTTGTCTTGCTCTGCTGCTACTGTTGCTACTACTGTCGCTTGCTACTGTTGCTACTTGCTACTGTTGTCACTACTATTGTTCCTTGCCACTGCTATTGCTTGTTACACTGCTGCTACCTGTTACAATCTTGGTACGCTGGACGTTGACGGGAACCGACAATTTCCGTCAACGCGGCAACTTGGCGCCATTGATAAATTGTTAGGAATAGTCTGCCGTCAATAGATCGTTTCCGACACCGTTGTTATAATACTACTTTTTTGTTACTACTTTGCTTGCAGATACTTATCTTTCAGGTGTGGTTGAATCTGACAAATTCAGCTGCTAATACTCGAGAGTATTCTCTCACCTCCCGTTTGGCTTATCAACAAGTTGGGTCGAATACTCTACCCTCGAAAACTACTACGATCCCATGCGCTGGTGGGCGTCAACAACATTCTTCTCGTTTCGATTGCCGGGGAGTGCTAGCAGCATTCTTCTGGTGCCGTTGCAGGGGAAGGTTTGTTGTCATCAGCATTCGTCTAGCTATTGCCAGAGAGTGCAGTCAGAGAGCAGCGAGCTCCAACACACCCAATGTCCTTTGTCGTAGAAGCTACTGCTCCCGCAGTGGAAAAGATGCCTTTGGTCCTTGTCGTCGAGCCGCAAACTCCAACATGGGCGCAACAAATTGTCTAGTACCTACCAACAAGAGAACTTCTCGAAGAGAAAGAATAAGCTGAAAAAGTAGCCCCGCAATCAAGCATATGCCAATTTGTTAATAACAATCTCTATAAGAGAAGGCCAAATGGGGTGAAATTGAAGTGCATTTCTCGGGAAGACGTACAACAGTTGTTGGCGGAGATACATGAAGGGATCTGCGGCTCCCACATTGGGTCTCGTGCCCTTGGCAAAAAAGCATTCCGACAAGGCTTCTATTTGCCTTGGCGGCGGTCGCTACATGTGAAGCATGCCAGTTCCACGTCAAGCAAATTCATCAACCGGCACAAGCCCTCCAAACCATATCACTCACCCCGGGCGGAGAGGATCATGGAATTGGTGATGGAGGATGGTTGGTGATGACGAAGACTGAAGGTTCCCCTCTCCGGAGCACAAAATGGACTCCAGATTAGGCCTCCTCACGAAGAACACGAGGTGGCGTTAGCTCCGTATCGGCAAACGCGATGAAACTTCCTCTATGATTTTTTCTCCAAAAATGGGAATTTATAGCGCTGAAATTAGGTTCAGTGGAGCCACGTTGCCCACTACATACCAGGCCGTGCTAAGGGGTCCTGGCGTGCCCTGATGTCTAGTGGGCACTTGTGGCCTCACCTTCGATGGATCTTTGTTCCAGTATTTTTTAAATATTCCAGAAAAAATCTCCAAAAAGTTCCATTCCATTCCAAGAACTTTTGTTTATGCACAAGAACAACACCATCATATGCTGAAAACAACGTTAGTCCGGGTTAGTTTCATTCAAATCATGAAAGTTAGAGTCCAAAACAAGAGGAAAAGTAAATACGATGCAGACCTATCAACTCCCCCAAGCTTAACCCATTGCTTGTCCTCAAGCAATTCAGTTGACAAACTAAAAGTGATAAAGAAAAACTTTTACGAACTCTTTTGTTCTTGTTTACATATATATGCTTAGAGAGAACCCATATTTTCAGCATAAATCATAACTAACCATATCGATAATAACCCTTAGAAACTATATTAGCTCATATCAATGGCATAATCAACTAGCGAGCAATAATAAGATATCTCAAACATTAACAATTTGTCAAAATGATCATGATATAATATTACAACAATGGTATCTCAGTAGTTCTTTCTGTGACCGCAAAACATAAATGCAGAGCACCTCTAAAGTTCAAGTAGCGACTAGACATTGTAATTGATGGTAAAAGAGATCCAGTCATGCTGCAAACAAAGATTAACTAGACACAAAGCATGAGGATGACAACAGTGCTCTCAGATCTGGTACTTAATTGAGAAGGTGATAACTCAAAATAAAAACAACATGAAAGTAAATATAATGTCCCTACGCAGAGGGAAGCAGGGATTTGTAGAGGTGCCACAGCTCATAGCGAAAATAAGAGATAAATTATTTTGGGAGTTGCACCCTACGTGTCAACGTTATGACCAAGAGTTATCGATAACTTCCATGCTAAACAAATTACCGACAGTTGTCTAGGTGAATCCATGGGTGTCATCCATACCAACAACATCGAGGGGGGTTTTGTTTAATTAATTGTGGTTTGCGATTCGGGATTGGGAGTCCCTTTTACCAGCCCCTCTCGTGCAAGGACGAGTGTATAAACACTCATCATGAGAATAACCTCCTTAGCATGGAAGATACTCACCGCCCTTTGTCGCTCCATGGGTGGTCCACGCACACAAAAGAGAAGATCATTTGAAATATTAGAGGTGGCACATGCAAATTTACATGGAACGACAGGGTAATACCGCATATAGGTACGTATGGTGGACCCATGTGGAATAACTTTTTTCGAGGATTTTGATGCACAAGTAGTATTCCCGCTTACACGCAAAGGCTAGCAAATAGGTTGGGAAGCAACAAGCTAGAGAGCGAAGACGGTCATGAACATCCTTTATGAATAATTATCATTGCACACTAGCATGAGTAGGATATAAACACCATGAACAAAAATATCATGGAGACTATGTTGGTTTTTATTTAACTACATGTGTGAACATGTGCCAAGTCAGTCCACTCAAACATTCAGAGGAGGATAGCATATCATCATACTACATCACAACCATTTTAATGCATGTTGACATCCAAGATAAATTATTATCCACTCCTAGCTACTTAAGCATGGCATTAACAACTATAATCTCTAATTGTCATTGCAAACATGTTTGGTCATAATACGCTGAATCATGAATACTAGTCTAAACATATTTACAAAAACAAAAACAAGTTGAGTTCATACACACTTTTCTTTGTGAGAGTCACTTCATCAAATATCGTCATTATTGCCTTCCACTTGCACGAACGAACAATATGAAAATAAAAATAGTGTAAGAGTGCCATGGACAAATTTGGAATATGCAAAAAAAATTGGAAGGACAAGGTAAAGTAATATGCCTCTTTATTAGATCAATTACAATGCATATAAGAGCCACTCAATATTGTCATCATTGTCTTCCCCTTGGGTATAGCTCAAAGAAGGGAAAATAAATTTAGAGAAACACACTAAAATATTTTTGGTGTTTTTAGTTTTTCAAGAAGCAAGCAAATTAAAGAAGGAAAAACTAAAACGAGAAAAACTACTTACACGAGAAAGCTCCGAACGAGTAAAAGAAGAAAAGAGAAATATTTTTGGGTTTTCTGTTACTACTATAACTAAATTACTCTAGAAAGAAGAACCAAAAAGAAGTGAGAAATATTTTTAGATTTTTTGCAAGTTTTGCAAACATACAAGAAGAAAGCAAAAACTAAATCTAAGAAGGATATCACCATGCAAGAGTGTGAACAACAAGAATATACAAGCATGAATTTAAACTTGTTGGAAACACATACTACCCCAAGCTCAGGGTTTTGGCCTAGCTTGGTATTCACGAGTCGTAGTAGCCTGGGTATTAGTGAGTGTGGTAACTCACGGAAGCCCTTGGTGCAGCCTCTGCGGCCTCACGGGAAGCCTCCACTTCCGCATTGTACTCGTGCGCCTCCCTGCCATAGGCATGATATCTTCCTTTTTCCTCATAATCAAAGAGGGAAGCTGCATGCAAAATAAAAGTCACAATAGATTTCTTATTAAACATTAGTTTGAAGTAATAATTAGTAGCAGTGGCCTTTATGAACTGATGGCGCTTCGTGGCCTCAAATTCGAAATGTTGAGTAGGAAGAATATGGTCACTAGTCCATGGTGACACGCCACACTTCTTAGCTAAACGAGAGGCATAAATTCCGCCATAAAAATTGCCACAGTCAGAATTGCATTGCAATCTGTGTGCTAAGACTGCTCCAAGATTATAGCATTTAATTCCTGTTAATGCAGTATGCAGGAGACTCAAGTCTGGGGCACATAAAGTACTACAATCTTGCTTGCCCACTATGCATTTTCCATTAAAGAGTGCGAACTATCGAATAGAAGGAAGATGTATACTATTCATTCTACCTTGAGTTACTCCCCTGTCTTCGCTGATGCATAGACTAGTTAAAAATGTCTCATATTCAGATTTGATGGTTCATCTAACGAACCCCAACGTGGAATTTCACATGCATAGGAGAAATCATCTAGAGACACAGTGAAGGCATTTTCATAGAAGTTAAAGGGGACGCTGAATTCTCGAGGATAAAATTTAAACTCCTTACTGAAAGTTTCAGTAAGATGATAATGTTGCCTGCACTTATCGGTGATGAAGGGTGAAATCTCACTATTATGAATGCATCTCACAAATTCTTCCTTAATGCCTGCACCCAACATGAAGTCATCACTTGGCCAAAGGTATGATTTGGCGAGAGCTTCTGGCACCGAACTTTCACTTGGCTCAGCATAAAACTGTCGTATCGAAGTCTCACTAGATGATGCCTCCGGGGACTTCTTCCTCAAAGAACTCCTTTTGAACCAGCTCATTATTCCTACATACAAATCTCTGCAATTTTTGGGTCACAAACTGAAGTTAACAAAACTTCACAAGAATGATAACAACTACTCATAGGAATGCCCGCAGCCTAAAACAAGCATTCAAACTACTTGGAAATTCAAGAATTCAACATGTAAGCTCACCTACAGCAGCACCTAAACTAGCTAATTACTTCTAAGATAAACCACTAAAGCCAAAACTAATTGGAGGAGTGGGGGAGTTACATACCAAGGAGAAATCCCCCAAAACATTTGTAGAAACGGAGTTTCGAGTAAAGAGATCGAAATCCATGGGTTTGAGAGCAATAACACGAGAGAGAGAGAGAGAGAGCTAGAAGTATTTTCTCTAGAGGTGAGTGAGGAAGGGGGTGAAGGAATAAGTGAGGGGATCCCTGAGGGGCCCACTAGACACCTGGCCGTTCTGGGGGCCTTGCGCGCCCTGGTGTCTAGTAGCCACCTTGAACACCCCCTGTAGTGTTTTTACTACCAGATATTCTCAAATATTCAGAACAAATTCGAATAAAAGTTTCAAGTCATTTGGAGAACTTTATTTTTGGGCACTTTTTTATTGCATGGGAAAAAACAAAAAAGAGGATAATAATGACTTCTTATTGTAATTAAATAGAAATAACAGGAAAAGTACAATGGATACATAGAGTTGTGCCTACTGAATTCATCGACCTCACGCCTCTTGAAAATGATTAATTAACAAGGTTGATCGAGTCTTATTAACAACCACTTCAAATTAGCATGATCCCGAAGAATTTTTGTAAAACACTAAGTTACCTCAATGGGGATGTGCGTATCCCCAACAATAAGTATCTGATATTTATATTTGGCTATAGGTGGAGGTAGTTTAAGACTTTCATTTATGGTAGTCGGTTATTTCTCAATAATATTAACACCATTCAATTGAAATTGTTTCCTCGGAAAATGCATCGTATGTTCTTTACCATTGACATGAAAAGTAAACTTGCTTTTGTTGCAATCAATAACAACCCCTGCAGTATTCAAAAAAAGGTCTACTAAGGATAATTGGCATGTTGTCATGCTCGGGCATATCAAGTATAACAAAGTCTGTCAAGAGAGTAACATTTGCAACAACAATGGGCACATGCTCACAAATACCAATATGTATGGCAGCTTATTTGTCAGCCATTTGCAATGAAATTTTAGTAGGTGTGACTTTACTCAAGTCAAGTCTCTTGTATAAAGAGAAAGGCATAACACTAACACAAGCTCCTTGATCACATAAAGCAGTTTTCACATAGTAATTTTTTATGGAACATGGTATAGTTGGTATTCCTAGATCTCCTAGCTTTTTGGGTACTCCATCCTTAAAAGTATAATTAGCAAGCATGCTAGGGATTTCAGCTTCAGGTATTTTTTTCTTTTATTAGTGACAAAGTCTTTCATGTACTTAGCATAAGGGGCCATCTTCAAAATATTAGTTAAACGAGTACGCACAAATACTGGCCTAAGCATTTCAACAAAGTGTTAAATTCTTCATCGTCTTTTTTCTTAGTTGGTTAAGGTGGATAAGGCACGGGTTTTTGTGCCCATGGCTCTAATTCTTTACCATGCTTTTTATCAATAAAATTTCTTTTCTCATAACATTTATTCTTAGGTTGTGGGTTATCAAGATCAACATGAGGTTCTATCTGAACATCATTAACTGATTCTGTCAAGTTGAGCATCTACATGAGCATCATCATTATCATTTTCATTATCACTAGGTGCATGTTCACTACCAGATTGAGGTTCAGCATCAAAGATAGAGATATCGTTAGCACTATGAGAAGGTTTCTCTAATTCAGGTTCACTAGAAGTATGCAAGGTCCTATCATTTTTATTTTTCTTTTCCTTCCTAGAAGGACTAGGTGCATACATATTACTTCTTTGTGAATCTTGTTCAGTTCTCTTAGGATGACCTTCTGGATATAGTGGATCTTGGGTCATTGTTCCTCCTCTAGTCATTACTCTAACAACACGATCATTCATATTATTAGTCATTCATGAAAAAGCTCACTTTGGGATTGTGCAACTTGTTGTAGTTTGGTTTTGACCATAGAAGCATGTTTACCTACACCTCTTGCATCATTGGTGATTCTAAATAACAAGTCACTTAAGATAGCAATCATATGAGAGTTTTGTTTCAGTTGTTTCATGGCATAGGAATTGAAATGGTCTTGCTTTATAATATAATTACCAAACTCATATAAGCATTGACTAGGAGGTTTATTATAAGGTATGTCACCTTCATCAAACTTTAGGAGCGAATTTACCTCCACCACCTGTGGTGGTGCTTGGAGACCATGTATTTCTTCTATAGGTGGTAAATTCTTAACATCTTCAGCTTTAATGCCTTTTTCCTTCATACATTCCTTTGCCTCTTGCATAGTTTCAGGACTAAGGAATAAAATACCTCTATTCTTTGGAGTAGGCTTAGGCGGTGGTTCAAGGAGTGTCCATTCATCATGATTCTCAATATATTATTCAATAATTCCTGAGTTTGTTTGACAGTTCGTTCCCTGAAAACACAAGCACCACAACTGTTAGAGCATATTTCTCCATGTGTGGTTTTCGTAATTGATGACAATCCCTATGGACTAATGGTTGCCTTAAGGTATATTCGAAGGATTTGTCCATGGGCACTTCTTGAAGTCCATCTGTTGGTTTCAAGGAGATTATATGATGATCAAAGTGGTATTCAAGGTATTATCCAAAGAATGGTCATAAAGACACAAGGTTGATCAAGACTAACTCAAAGAGTGAATCAAGTTGATCAACACATAAAGCGTACAAGATGTACCGAGGGGGATTAAGTGATCACATGGTATGGTAATAATTGTCCATTACGCTTTGTGTACTAACCCATGGTCTTCATGAGAGTTCTATGTGGGGTTAGGTGTGTGTCCATGGGCGTGCGTCAAGAGTAAGATCTCATACAACCCATGTAGGACAAAGTCAAATGGTGATATTCATCAAGAATATTTGCACGTATTAGCAGTTGAGTTGTCAATTCAACCACACTTGTAGATTTAGTATGTGTAGCACAGTGATCAGTAGCACAGTAATACGATAGTTTGCATAGCACTGGTAAAGTTAGCAGGAGTAACGGTGACAGTAGCAGTAGTTTTGTAGCAGCTGTAACAGGAGTAGCAACAATAGTAACTTAGCAAGTTGATCAACACATAAAGCGTACAAGATGTACCGAGGGGGACCAAGTGATCACATGGTATGGTAATCATTGTCCATTACGCTTTGTGTACAAACCCATGGTCTTCATGAGAGTTCTATGTGGGGTTAGGTGTGTGTCCATGGGCGTGCGTCAAGAGTAAGATCTCATACAACCCATGTAGGACAAAGTCAAATGGTGATATTCATCAAGAATATTTGCACGTATTAGCAGTTGAGTTGTCAATTCAACCACACTTGTAGATTTAGTATGTGTAGCACAGTGATCAGTAGCACAGTAATACGATAGTTTGCATAGCACTGGTAAAGTTAGCAGGAGTAACGGTGACAGTAGCAGCAGTTTTGTAGCAGCTGTAACAGGAGTAGCAACAATAGTAACTTAGCAAGCACAATATGTGGAAAACTTGTAGGCACTGCATCATTGATATTGCTCGATAATATTCATCATATAACAGTCACAACATAGGACGACACAGAACTAGCTCCCGTTCATTGATATAATATAGGCATGCATTCCGTAAATAGTCATACGTGCATATGGAAAACAACTTGCATGACATCTTTTCTCCTACCCTCCCGTGGCAGCGGGGTCCATAAGGAAACTAAGGGATATTAATGCCTCCTTTTAATAGAGAACCAAAACAAAGCATTAACACCTAGTGAATACTTGAACTCCTCAAACTACGGTAATCACCGGAAAGAATCCGAATTATTGTCACTTTGGGGTACACGGATCCTAACACGTAGCAGGTGGATATAACTAGCAATATCACATTAGGAACATAGATATAATGATGAAAACATAAATGGTTCAGATCTAAAATCATGGCACCCGGGACCTAGTGACAAGCATTCAGCATAGCAAAGTCATAGCAACATCTATCTCCGAACATAGTGGATACTTGGGATCAAGCCCTAAAAAAATTAACTTGATTACATAATGAATCTCATCCAGCTCTTCACCAACTAGCAAGCCTACAAAGGGATTACTCACTCCCGGTGGAGAGCAACTTGGAATTGGCGATGGAGGACGGTTGGTGTTAACGAAGATCGAAAATTCCCCTCTCGAGAGCCTCAAACAGAGTCCAGATTAGGCCTCCCAATGAAGAACAGGAGGTGGCGGCGGGTTCGTATCGTGAAAGGCGATGAAACTTCCTCTCTGATTTTTTTTGTCCGAAAATAGGAATTTATAGCGCTAGAGTTAGGGTCAGTGGAGCCACGTTTTCCCCACTAGACACCAGGCCGCGCTAGGGGGCGTGGCGCGCCCTAATGTCAAGTGGGAGCATGTGGTCTCCAGTCGAGTGGATCTTGGTTCTAGTATTTTTTATATATTCCAAAAAAAATCTCCAAAAAGTTTCGTTCTATTTCGAGGAATTTTATTTCTGCACAAAAACAACACCATGGTAGTTCTGGTGAAAACATCGTCAGTCCACGTTAGTTTCATTCAAATGATGCAAATTGGAGTCGAAAACAAGAGCAAAAGCGTTAGGAAAAGTAGATACGATGGAGACTTATCATGACACCAAGTGGCCCCGTTTAATGTGGTTGTCCTAATCCGTCAGGGTTGGGTAGCTTCCACTATAGCATGTCAGCAGTTTGGCCACTATTATATCAGTCGTACACCCGTGTACATTTACCATTGTAACCAGTGTGGTAACTCTTTCACCTATAAAAGGAGGTCCACTGATACCTTTACAAAGGTCGAAACCATGCTCGATTGCATGCGTAGTAGCACTCTCGAGCTTCTTGTGGGCCTAGAGTTTTATGTCTCTGAGCGGGTTGAACCTATCCAAACCCTAGTGTGTGTGCGCTCGGTGGTGTTTCTCTTTGCATACGTAGATCTCCATAGTTGAACCACAAAGGGGCCTCGCTGGACCGATAGATTGTCGTACCTCGACATAAGGGATGATGGTGTTAGTGAAGAAGAAGAGGAAGATGATGAAGAAGGTTATGAGATTGACTCGGATGAGGGCTCTCACATGAAGACATGGCTCTCTTTATGAAGAATTTTAGTGTGGGAAAATTCATGGGAAGATTTGTAAAGAAGAAAGTAAGTACTTGCTACAATTGTGAAGAAACCAATCACTTCTCAAAAGAGTACCCATATGAGAAGAGAAAAGACAAACCAAGATTTTCGAAGACATCTGTGAAGAAGTTGCCCAACCCACTGAACTCCAAGTTTAAGAAGAGAGATGGGAGGGAAATAGTTGTCCAAGATGAGTCTGATCCCGATGATGTTGGAGGTGTTTATGGTGTAGCTCAATACACTCGAACCATGTTCATACTTGTCAACAAGAGTGGTGATGTCGTCACATAGAACTACATGAAACACTACACGTGCAACGCACACAAATATCACATGACAAAGGTTGTGATAGATGATGAGGAGGGTCAACCCTCCCCGGACAAGGTAAAGTTAGCACCATGTCCAAACACTCTTATACTTACTCCTACCACACCTATTGATGATTATCTTGATGCGGAGGATCATGGTCATCAATGTGACATGAATAATGCTATGTTTGCTCAAATAAACAAAGTCATGTGCTACCTCGAAGGAAATAAGCTCATTATGCTTCGTATGCTTATGAAGATGGTGAGAAAGCACACCATCGCTATTAAGTAACTCGAAACCCTTATCATTAAGGAAAAGGATTAATGTGAAACCCTTGAGTGGAAAGTCCTATATGAGGAAGCGCGTAATAATGAATTATGCCTAAAGATTGGTGCAAACATTCATATGCATAGTACAGAACTTGCCTCCTTTAAAAGGGCTAAAAGTGCTCATAAAGTATTAACGAATGATAAAAGTAAGCATGAAGAGTCTCATGTCACTCTCTCTCAGGATTGTGAGCTCTTACAATTGTCTCTCAAGACAAAGGAAGAAAAGATCAAGAACCTTACAAATAAGTTTGATGAACTCAAGCTCACTTCCCATGAGACACTTGGCAAAGCTTACTCCTCACCTATTACAAATGTTGATTCTTGTGCCACTAATCCAAATGGTGACCTAGCAATTGTACTTGAGGAGAACCGGTTGCTAAAGGCTCAAATTGGGAAAGGGATCATGTCATGTGCCCAAGGACAAAAGAACCTCAATGAAGTGTTGAGTCAACACAAAGAGGTAGTGTCCAAGCAAGGACTTGGATTTGATCCAAGCACAAGCAAGAAGAAGATGGCAACAGAAAAGTGTTCCACACCTCTCAAGTATACATTAGGACTTGAAGGGCACAAGGAGAAAGGAAAGGGTGAAGTTGACAAGGTTGTGCATAGGAAGGCCACTAGGGGGCTGCCTACTTCCAACAAGCCAAGAGAATTTATGCCTCCATTGTATGTGCTTCTTAAGACAAATATGGAGATGTCTATGCTCAACCTGTTGGTCCTCGGAATGCTTTTCGTTTCTATGCAGTTTTGGTTCTTAAGACCCTTGTTACTAACATGAGAGGTCCCATTGTAAAATGGGTGTATCTAACCAAGAGTTAAAATGTGTGTAGGTTGCCTTCTCCGATGGAGTCAAATGGGTGATTGATAGTGGATGCACCAACCATATGATCAGAGATAGCACATTGCTCATGAACTTCATGGAAGCTATTCGACCCATCATAAGCATTCTATTTGGTGGAGGGTCTAAAGGACACGTACTTGGGTTGGGTAAGGTGGCTATCACCAATGACATGTCCCTTACAAATGTCATATTTTTCCAATCCCTTAAATATCACGTGCTTTCCATTTGTCAATTAGCTTCTGATGGTTATGATACACTATTTGGACTAACTGATGTGAAAGTCTTCAAGAGAGACACTCTTGAAATTGCCTTTGTGGGGGAGTTGGATGGCAAGATTTAGCTGGTTGATTTCCTAAAAGAGAGCACATTCCATGCAACTTCCCTCGTAGCCAAGGCCAAAAAGGGGTGGTTGTGGCATCGCCGGCTAGGCCATGTCGGCATGAGAAATATTCAAGATTTCTTAAAGGGTGAAGACATCCTTGGACTAACCAATTATCTTTTGAGAAATATTGTGTGTGTAGTGCATGCATAGTCGGAAAGCAACATCAACCAAAGCATCTCCCCAAGAATATAGTATCAACCTCAAGACCTTTGCAGCTCCTTCGCGTGGATCACTTTGGGCGTCCTTCATGGGGTAGTCTTGGTGGGAAGAAGTATGGACTTGTTATTGTTGATGATTACTCAAGATACACATGGGTGTTCTTCCTCAAATCCAAAGACTAGACAAAGTTCACTTTCATTAATTTTGCCAAGCAAGCTCAACGCAACTTTGATTAAGAAATATTGGCAATAAGAAGTGACAATGGCTACGAATTCAATAAATACACCTAGGAAGAGTTTCTCAATGATGAAGGAATTGAGCATCAATACTCCTCACCATATACTCCACAACAAAATGGGGTAGCCGAGAGGAAGAACTGTACACTTGTGAAAATGGCAAGGTACATGTTGGATGAGTACAAGTCACCACATAATTTTTGGGCTGAAGCTGTCAACATCGCATGTCATTTATCAAACCATCTCTTTCTTCCCAAAATCTTAGAGAACACCCCATATGAGCTCCTAACCAGAAACAATCCCAATGTAAAGTACTTCCGGGTGTTTGGGTGCAAGTGCTTCATTCTTAACAAAAATGAACGGTTAGGAAAATTTCAATCCAAAATAATTGAAGGTATATTTGTTGGTTATGAATCAAACTCTCATGCCTATAGGATCTATGTAACACCCCCGGTGTCATGCTACATCAATCTCAAACTAATGGTGCCATGTCATCAAGTTTAACTAAGCCAAATTTCCACATGATAAAATTAAAGCCAAATTCACATTTAAAATAAAGTCAAGTTTTTTATTTCATGGAGCTGTCAAACAAAATTGTTGGTAGATTTGAAAATAATCCCTAAGAAATTGTAAAAATATAAAAAAGCACTTTTAGATTCCAGGTTTGTCCGTAGCTTCAAATATGTTTTCCATCAATTTGAAAAAAATGTTTAAACAATTCAAATACCATGAATCTTTTTGAACAATGACACTATATTGCCATTGAATTATGTCCAAAGTTTGGGTCATAACAAAATTCTTTTGGTGCGCCAATTATCTACAAAACAGAAATAGAAAGAAGAGGCAAAAATAAAGAAAAGAAAAAGAAACTCCACTATGCACTTGTAGCCCACTGCTATAGTGTACAACTCGGCATACCACCACGATCTCTCCTTCAACTTCGTGTTGCACGAGGCAGATGAGGGGCATGGAAGGCATGTGACCGCCGTGGCCGTGCCCTGGCCACGTGTCGGCCATCCTATAGACCCCTAGTGGATAACAACACCCCGGCGACACCCTTGGATGAACCCTAGATACCAGTTCCCCCCACTTGCTCACTATCCTCACTCCTAGCCGTCGTCCGAGCTCGGTCGTTGATGTCCCATCATCGATCCCACGATCACCAGCCTCCCCTCGTCACGCCAAGGTGTCCAGGAGCTACGTTTGGCATCGAGCCTATTCCCCACCACGATCGCCGCTTCACAACGGTGAGTTCGTCGCGTTCGGTCGCCCCCGACCTCCTGACCTCGTCCACGAAAACCTGGGTGATCCCCTCGCCCGATTCCTCTCATTTATCGTCTTGATTCATCGCCGTTGTAGTTGTACCCCCGAGCTCCTGGTCGTTGTTGTTTTGATGATTGTCCCAAGGCATGGTTGGCGTTGCTACCGCTTATCCGCTACCTACTGCTCTCCTTGTTGTTATTGTTAGAACTTGCCCCTCCGGCTACGCTGCTGCTGCTGCTCGTGGCCCTACCTGCTGGCTTCTACTTCTACCGCTCCTCCCGCACACCCACGTTGGCCGCTCGCTTCGCCACCCGCACCTGCAATCCGTTATACGTCTCCAACGTATCTATAATTTTTGATTGTTCAATGCTATTATATTATCTATTTTGGATGTTTTATATGCATTAATATGCTATTTTATATTACTTTTGGGACTAACCTATTAATATGGAGCCTAGTGCCAGTTTCTGTTTTTCCATCTTTTTGACTATTGCAGATAAGGAATTTTAAATGGAGTCCAAATAGAACAAAATCTCCGGAATTATTTTTCTTGGACCAGAAGACATCTGCCAGACGGGAAGAAGGGGGCAGGAGACCTGCCGGGAGGCGACAAACCTGCAGGGAGCGCCCTAGGGGCGCCCCTGACTTGTGGCCCGCCTACAACTTTCCTAACCCTAATCCTTGGCCTATGAATTCCCAAATATTCTCCCATTACGGAAACGAGACCAAAAAATACGTTTCCGCCACCGGGAGCCTCTGTTCCCGTGAGATCCAATGTGAGAGCCTTTTCCGGTAATCTGCCGGAGAGGGATTTGATTACGAAGGGCATGTGTATCAACTCCATTGCCCCTCCGATGATGCGTGAGTAGTTCAGTCCAGACCTATGGGTTAGCTAGATGGCTTCTTCTCTTTCTTTGTTCTTCAATACCAGGTTCTTCATGATCTTCATGGAGATCTATCCGATGTAATACTCTTTTGAGGTGTGTTTGTCGAGATCCGATGAACTGTGGGTTTATGTTCAGATTATCTATGAATATTATTTGAATCTTCTCTGAATTCCTATATGCATGATTTCATATCTTAGCAAGTCTCTTTGAGATACTAGTTTGATTTGGCCAACTAGATTGGTAATCCTTGCAATGGGAGAAGTGCTTAGTTTTGGGTTCAATCTTGCGGTGTCCTCACCCAGTGATAAAGTAGGGGTAGCGAGGCACGTATTGCATTGTTGCCATCGAGGATAAAAAGATGGTGTTTTCATCATATTGTGTGAGTTTATCCCTCTACATCAAGTCATCTTACCTAATGCGTTACTCTGTTCTGCATGAACTTAATACTCTAGATGCACGCAGGAGTCGGTCGATGTGTGGAGTAATAGTAGTAGATGCAGAATTGTTTCGGTCTACTTGACACGGACGTGATGCCTATATGCATAATCATTGTCTTAGATATCTTCATAATTATTTGCTTTTCTATCAATTGCTCGATAGTACTTTGTTCACCCACCGTATTATTTCCCTTCATGACAGAAGCCTCTAGTGAAACCTCTAGCCCCTGGGTCTATTTTCCATATTATACTTTCAGATCTATAAACCAAAAATATATTGTTGTTATTTATTTACTTTTGTTTTACTTTTAGTTCTAGAAATATTTTATCTATCTCTATCAGATCTCATCCTTGCAAATAACCGTGAAGGGATTGACAACCCCTTTTTGGCGTTGGGTGCAAGTGTTTGATTATTTGTGTACGTGCTAAGATTGGGGCCTTGCTTGTTTCTCCTACTCGATTGGTACCTTGGTTCTCAACAAACTGAGGGAAATACTTATCTACTTTGTTGCATCACCCTTTCCTCTTCAAGGGAAAACCAACGCAAGCTCAAGAAGTTGCAATCCGCAGCCTTGTGCTCGCCCGTTTGCAGACCGCCCGACTCGCCTCTGCCCTGCCATGCAACCACGGATGCCTAGCACCTTCCCGCGTGCGGCGGCCCCCCTCCTCCTGGCCGAGCTTGTTGCTCGGCGTGCACGTTCCTCTTGCCACCCGCTATCGTGCATCCTGTTGGTACCTACTACTACGGTGTTGCTAGCCGCTGCTGTTGCGTGCCATGCATAGCGGCTGCCAAGCCTCCTCACCGTGCCCCCGCGCATGCCCTGCCATCACTGCTGGTTGCTAGCGTTCGCCTCGCGCGGTCTTGCCGTCATCTTGGGCCACTACCAATGGGATCGGCCCGTGTTAAATTAGTGGGAGCTAATCCCCCACTTCACTCTAGACCCCCTACTAACACAGTATGACAGAGGGGCCCCACCTCTCAATTAGACTTTTTAAGTAGTTGCCCCCTTGGTTAGTTAACCAGTGAACTCTTGACTCTAGACTCCTGACTCGGCAGTCAACAAGCCCCACGTGTTAGCCGCTCCTGAGTGTGTTGTTGACCCAGTCAATAGGACCCACGAGTGAGCCATGTGTGGCATGGCTGGGTACACTTGTGTGTACACATAGGGTTTTGCTATTTTATTTTTGAATTAATTTAAATCCAGTAATTTAAAAAAATGCTTAAATCTTTGAAAATTCATATAAAATAAACCGTAAGTCGGATGAATATAATTTAAATATGAAAAATAATCAAAAAAATATAACGAAACCGAATACCCAATCCATATAGGTGTCGTACCCATCTAACATAATGAACCTGAATATTTTGCATCGGGATCATGTGTCCGAAAAATACATGGAGCTGGAAAATATCGCTCGATATTTTCCCCCTTCTTTTAAATTGCTTCGGTATGTATTAGAGCATGTCAGCCACACATCTTGTCATGCCATTGCATTTGTGTTGCATTTGATTGCTCCGTTATTTATTTGTTTCCCCTCTCTTGCTTCATTTCCAGTTGACCCCGAGAGTGTTGTTGATATGGTGATCGACTAATTCACCATCAAGGGTCTGTATCTCTTTGCAGAGCAACCAGGCAAGCAAGCCCCCACACACTTGATCAACCCTATATCGCACATTTATTTTCCCTTGTGCTTGCATTAGAATTTGCTATTGTATTTGATTGCTCCTATTCTGATGCATATCCTGATTTTGTAACATGTGGGTTTTAGCTACCTCCTTATCATATATGCTTAGTATAGGTTGGATAATGAGCCAGCAGTTACCCATCTCCTTGTCCTTGGTGCCCTGCTACATTACTGGAAGATTCGATCCAAGGGATCAACGAGCCAAGCCCATCACAAGACCGCACCCCCTCCTTAGCTATACGACGCTACAGGACTACTATCGAATGTCGACGATGATGGAAGATTCAATCCACCTGATTGACGAGCCAATATCGTCACATCATCGCACACCCTGTGGATGGAGGTCGCTACACGACTACTATCGAATGTAGACGGTGGTACCTTCTAGTTCACCCTAATGGTTACAACAAATGGAAATCCATCGAGGGTGATTCTTTGGAATTCCCACTTGATGACAAGGACACCTTCTTACCTTTACTTGTTGCCCCCTTTACCCGTGTAGTGATACTAAAGGGACAGGTAGTACCACCCTGGTTGAGGTGGACCTGAGTTCCAGACAGTCTCTTGTGAGTCGGGTTGACCTGGAGGGTACCTGCGATATAATTACACAGGATGGCAGGGCATTCTTTGCCCTTGTCGTAAGTCCGCGAGATGGGGTGACATGATCGGGAGGACCGATGATTGTTTCCATGAGCTACCAAGACACTAATGGGTTTGGATATGTGACTTTAGTAGGCCTCTGGCTTTTATTGCACTAGCCACCACATCAAAATAAATATGGACACTCTTCATCATACATTCTCCTAAAAGCTCTTCACACATCACAGTTGAGCGGCACGCGCCCGGGTGGCCTGTGTAAGCACCATCTTTGTATAAAGAGGTGCCAGCACTAACACCGTACGTCCTTGCAACACGCAGGATTGCAAAGGGCGATTGGACCATGACCCGTTCGCATTTAGGATGTAGACCGGCGTGTGGCGTGTCTGTTGAGCCTGGGTAGGACTATGGTGTGTCGATCAGCCAAGGCCGGGCTAAACCTACGAAAGTGTCTCCGGTCGGAGTTAATTGAGCGTGTTGGGCAAGTAAATGCACCCCTGTAGGAAAGTATATCTATTCAAATAGTCGTGTCCACAATAACAGAGGCTGAGAGAGTATCCTGATCTACTACAACTAGAACTGGATACTTGTGTTAATAAATTTTAATGTTGGCTCTAGGATCTCTTCCTCGCAAGGAGTCAAGGAAGGATCTCTCGGCCTTGCTATTGCATGCTTGAATATGATTTGCTAAACTGAACTCTTCTAATGCTGCAAGACACTAAAGATGCTAGTCTTTAATAGGACTAGGTTTTTCCCTTCTCTTAGGGCATTTCTGTAGTTCAGTCCAAAGATATAGTTCCATTCCTCTGATAGGGATGCATACTTAGCATAGATCTATTGTAAGTCTTGAAAGCACTTTCATTGAGTACTCACGGTTGCTTTGCTCCCCCTTTTTTACCTCCATATGATTGCCACAATCAGATGACGGAGTCCGGGAGCCAGCTGACCCCCCCCCCGATGACTGCTTCTACCTCGATGGAGCTTAGTATTGTGTGGAGGTTGCTGACTAGTTAGGAGGCTCCCGGGCAGGAGGACTTGCCTTTTCGATCCATGTTGATTTTTTTTGTTAGCCTTCTTAAGGCAAACTTGTTTGTTAAAGGTCTATACTCACGTATTGTTGCTTTCGTTGACTTGTTTGTACTCGAGCTTATGTATTAGAGCCCTCGTGGCCCTTGGCTTATAATATAAATCTTGAATTATTTTATTTGTGTCTAGAGTTGTGTTGTGATATCTTCCATGAGTCCCTGATCTTGGTCAGATGCATTTACATGTTTGGTTAGCGTAAGATTAAGGCACGACATCACTGTCTACAATAAATCCAATGGATGCATTATAGAAACTTGTGACGTAGTGTTTGATGAATATAAGGGATTCATGGGGAGCAAGTTGATCTAAGTTATGTAGGTGATGTAGACTCGTTTCAATATATTTTGACCATGGTTGTAGGTGCTCTCCTTCCAATGGAACATGTTCCTCGTGGAGATGTAAACACAAGCACCACTCATACTCAAACTACTTCTATGCCAACATCACCACAAGATCCTGTCTCTCAAGAGGATCCCATAATTCAATAGCAACAACAAAATCATCATCAAGTACAAGAACAAGAACAAGATCACCATCAAGTATAAGAACAAGAACAAGATCATCATCAAGTACAAGAACAAGAACGAGAACATACACATAGTGATGATGATGAACCTTAGGGTGATGGTGAACCTCCACATATCATGCATGAAGAAGATGTTCCATCACACATTACCGATCCATATGTTGAAGATGTTGTTGACGGGAATGAAGTTTAACCATGTGAATTATCTTAAACTCCATCGTGCCTCGAGTGGTCGGTCGTGTTGATACTGATCAAATTCTTACTGGCTTATCGGAAGGTAGAGTCACTCGTAAACAATTAATGTACTTTCGTGCTCACTTCTCGTTTGGCTCTAATGTTGAGCCACTCAAGGTACAAGATGCATTAACGGACAACGATTGGCTTGTTGCCATGCAAGAAGAGTTGAACACCTTTGAACGCAACAAAGTGTGGTTTATAGTCAAAAGGCCAACTAAGGAACACAATGTTATTGGAACAAAATGGATCATCGAGAACAAGAAAGATGAGAATGGCGTAATCATCAGAAACAAGGAAAAATTAGTTGCATAAGGGTACTCACAAGTTGAAGGTTTGTACTTTGATGAGACCTTTGCTCCCATCGGCCGTCTTGAATCAATTCACATTTGACTTTCTTATGTCGTTTCCAATGGTTTTACTTTACCTCAAATGGATGTGAAGAGTTCTTTTCTTAATGTTCCTCTACATTGATGACATCATTTTTGGTTCACCTAACATTCATTTGTGCAAGAAGTTTGTGGCCTCCATGACCAAGACCTTTGATATTTCACTCAATGCGGAGTTGAACTTCTTTCTCGGTTTTCGAATTCAGCAATTTCAAGTAGGATTTTTCTTGTCCCAAACCAAATATCTCAAGGACCTTCTTGAGAAGTTCGGAATGACAAATGCAAGTCCATGCAGGACACCCATGCCAACCAAACTTGTTCTTAATGAATATACAAACGGTATCCAATTTAACCCTATCGGGCCCATGGGACCATGGGTACCCTCGCCCGTCCGTGTGCAGCCCGAGGCACAATGCCCTGCACTAGTTCAATTTGGCCCGATGGTGGGCCCAGCAAGCAAGACCCTCGCGAGGCAGGCGTCGGGGAGTCGACATCAAGGGCCATGAGGGGGGACTCACCTCCAAGGTGCGTCCCAAGGCCACCTCAGGCGCAGCAGAGCGGGCCAGTCAAGGGCAACCAGGTGGGGCCGCATGGTCCATCCCCCTCACGTGGGTGATGCAAACCATGCACGCAGCGCACGGGCGGTGTCAACAAGCACACATGGAGAGGCTTTCCTCTTTGGTGCTATGGGGTAAAGCCAGCTCGCGGGTTCCCAAATCAACCCCCAAATGTTTCCTACTTGGTGCGAGAGGACCATGGCCGGGAGCTCGGCATGGCGGAGGTCACCCCGAGCCTACCAGTGTGTCATGGCGAACAGCTTTAGCACACGAGGACCACCTTTGTTAGGGTGGACTGTAGTCATGTCCCCTTTCAAGATGGCTGTTGTGGCAACCCTTCCCGCCAAATGCAATTATTGGGGGGAAGAGGACCAAGGCCTGTATAAGAGAGAAGCCCCGCCTTTGTAGCAAGGGATCCGACCCCGAAGCTCTCAACCACACCCTAAACTCCACTAGGGCATGAACCCACCTTGTACTCTCTCTCTCTCTCTCTCTGTCTCTCAACAGCAATCCAGACAAGCACGAGTAGCGTATTACACCGTGAGGTGGACCGAAACTAGGTAAGCTATCTGTGTTGTTGTTCATTTTCATTAGCTCGAGTCATCGGAGAGTCGTAGTGAAGTCGAGAGGTGGAACGAGGTAAGAGGGCGAGCGCACCCTAGATTTCGAACCTTTCCAGGTCTGCGGATCCCCGATTCCGACATTTGGCACGTCAGGTCGGGGTGCACAGCCATCCTCCTGTGCTGGTTTCATCTCCACCCTCACCGACCCCATGGTCATCGCTCGTCGCGCGCGCCCCGAGCGCTCGACATCAGGTGGCCATCACCGACACACCGACGTCGCAGCCGCCACCGTAGTTGCCCGCATTGCCCGCGAGCAATTGGGCTTCTCGTGTCCCCCAATGCGGCAAGGCGGCCGCCCCACTGCATCCCCCGCGACGTTTGCCTCGCCCTGCATCCACATGGGAGACCTGAACGTGCACGATGCGCTGCTCATGGCAAGCGAACTGCTCCGCCTACCGCCCGACGGATAGGGGATACGACGCCTGGGCAGACCACATCGCCGAACTCGTCACCGTAACAAAGAGGGCCTTAGCGCCCTACGTCTCGCTTCGAACCCCGGCGCCAGAGACGTCGGGCTCGTACAGCGAGCCATCTCCACTACTATACTGCGACTCGCTTGGTCCCTAGATCGATGAGCCCCGACAGGGTTCACCTGGTGCTGCAATCCTGCTCCTCAGGGTCCCGGTAACTGTCTTTGGGCCACCCTCGGACCCCTAAGTATGCACACCCGAAAGAGTCGACGGGATATTCTGCGCTTACCACAACATGCACACGGAGGACTACAGAGCGGCTGGGTCTTCCCCTAGCAAGTGCACCATCCGGTGCAAGGCATGCGTCCGCGCTGACAAGACAGGGGGTGTCTTGGCACGCACTAGTACCATGGAACTCGCGCCCCAAGCAAGCGTCCGCTTCCCTCCGGTATAGGAGGACACGCCCAGCGCCCGCGTCAGCTCGGGCTCAGGGTCTCCCATCTGGGATCCGCCTAGCTATGTCGGTATGACGAGTGGGCGCTCGGGAACTGTGGCGACATGTTATTCGGAAACTAATTTCCGAAAAACAGGCCTTTGTGTTGAGCAGCCCCAGGACTATTGTTAGCTGGTGGACACTCACTTGATATAGAAATCCCAAGAAAATTACAAAATCTGGGTTACAAGACCACGAAGGTCCACTGATTTGGACAAAAGACAGAGGCTGACGGCGGAAGTGATTCAAGGAATCTCCATTGCCCATGGGATTCCATTCTCACAAGGATTCTATCCTTGACTCCTAGGTTCCGGGGTTGACGACATCATGCTCCTCTCCGAAAGAAATGTGGCCAAGACAATATTTAGGCACAAGCAAGTGAGTACATTGAATGTACTCACAAACATCAAGAAAACAGATAAGTTAAAGCACGTGAGATGCATGCACGATTCACTTAATAAACTTATCATCCCATGAGAATTAATTCACGAATGCATTCATGCAGATAAGTCATTTCCACCAATGTTGTACAAACAAGCAAGGAAGGGTAAGAATCAAATATTAGCTTGTGGATCGGGCATCTCAGGCGACACCTCGGAAGGAAAAGTAACACAAGCCACAGTCGGGCGTCGTAGCGACACCACATAAAGGGACTTGTCAATGGAATATTACTAAATATGCCTCATTTGTGCGTCTAGAGCGACACCACAAAAAGGGCTTATAAGATGAATAGTAATAGCATGTGTGCCATAGTCGGGCTTTGGAGCGACACCACGTAAAGGGCTCACAGGAAAGTAATAACAATTGCCACAGTTGGGAGTCTAAGCAACACTGCAGAAAGGGCTTATATGAAAGAAATAGCAGTTGCCACAGTCGAGCTTCTACGCGACACCACAGAAAGGGCTTATATAATATCAACACCGAGTATCAAGGAGGTAGAACCGCCCCAAGGATACTCTAACAAATGCATATACCACATATGATTAGTCCAAATCAGAATTCATAATAATAATACTTATCAACCCGATTCATAGGTATAATCCTGTTTCAATTTAATTCCTCCGAGGACCGACGCTTGACTAGTCAACTAGTCATCCTTGACTGTGGACACGGCTACTCAAATAGTTTTGACTCTACAAAGGGTGTACTCTTAACCCACAACCCACGAGTTTCAATAGTCACTCAGACTAATCCCATGTACGGTATTTTAGAAGTAAACACTCAGAACCAGCACACGCACATTTTTCCCTCGCGAAGACCGGACTCACTAGGACTATGCTGCTAGGGAAAAATCATAAGACGCGGAGGCTCCAACCACAACTAGTATGGGATAAAATTTATACCACTCGCTACAAGGGAAGGGCCCTTCCCTTGGTCCCAGACCAGAAACACCCATGCCCCCTCACCGGATGACTAGATTTAGTCCAGGGCCATGGATACCTTCATCCCGGCCCCTCTACTTGGTGTGTACCTAGTAATAGGTTTACGACCTACTAAATTGTATTCCCTTTCGGGAAGACCTGTGGGAGTATGAAAGGTAAGGTGATATACTAACAAGACTCGGTCTACGGTTGACTTAGGATGTTTAAAATTTTCTGCAAGGGTTAGTACCACAAAATCTTTCTGAATGATATTCCGAAGAGTTACCACCATCACACCTCGGTATGCTCTCACTGACCACTCTCGTCCCACGAGATGGCAGTCCATGGTCTCATAATAACCACGACGAATCTCCCTCTGAGGTTATCCGAACTATTCTGGCATACGAGGCATGAGGTAGGACACACACACACACCAATTGCATCGCATAAAATTAACAACATACCCATCTCACGCACTCATGCAAGATATGATTTTATGCGAGAGTTTTTATCAACATAATGAAATCATGCATTCCGATGCACCACAACAAATATCACACATCTTAGCACACATCAGGGTTCAAGATGCTTGCCATTGGAGTTGAGGAGGGTGGTTTGCACCCCAAAATCTAGAAGGAAGTTTCCTCTCTCCAAATTCCTATTTTGAAAATATTTAAATTAACACACAATTTCAAAACATCTCATAAGAGTTGTTTGAATAATTTTGAAATAAATCTATAAATAAACTAGAGGATATTTTAGAGAGCCAGAAAAAGAATCAATTTATTTGGAATTTTATTTAAAAAGTTGTGGCCAGTCAAAGATTCTGATCAAACCTCATTTTAAAAGAATTTAGAAAAGAAAACATTTCGGTGCGTTTTACGCTTCCAGAACAAAAAGCGTACTAGCCGAAAACGATTCAAGATGGATACGTTCGAAGCAAAGCAAAGACGTAGCACGAGAAGGGCGCTATCACCTATGACCGAATCGGTGCGCCCCAGTCGCTGACGTGCGGGCCCCACCGATCAGGTTTGACCTCTTGTCAAATCGGCCTTCTCCCTCCTCTCGTTGAGAGGCAAGAGAGGTTCCGGCGATCGTCGCCGGCTATTGGCGACTCCCTAAGGGCTCCCAGGTGCGGGAATGAGTTCCCCGCGAGCTAGCAGTCCTTCGGTGATCGCACTACCGGAATGGGGAGCAGGGTCACTGGTGGCGAGCTTCAAGGAGGACGGTGGCTTCGAGCCCGTAGGGGGTTCGGCCTAAGGTGGCTCCGCTTCGAGCCCGAGCGGTGGAATGGATTCGGGGGGCCAAGGGAGTGTAGTTGGTCAGGGAGGGGAGGCTAGGGTCTCTAGCTGCGGAGAATCTAACTGGAGGACGACGGCGGTCGAAGCTGTCGTAGGTGAGGAAGAAGCCTTCCTTAGCAAAAATTGGAAACCCTACAGGCTCTAGGGGATAGCACCGGTGAGTTATACGGCAAGGGCTCGAGGGTGAGGGGTTTTTAAAGGCTAAGTAGGTCGGTTTCACGATGGCGAAGGATAGCGATGCAAAAAATAAAGGAGAAGATAGTCTCACATCAACTAAGCGTATCAACGGGCTATGGAGATTCCCATCAATAGATATCAATGTGAGTGAGTAGGGATTGCGATGCAACATCTGCACTAGAGCTATAAGTGCATGAAAGCTCAAAAAGAAAACTAAGTGGTTGTGCAAAAGATGAAATTCCACTAGTTATATGAAAGTGACAAAATACGAGACTCTCTATGAAAAACATGGTGCTACTTTGAAGCACAAGTGTGGAAAAAGATAGTAGCATTGTCCCTTCTCTCTTTCTCTCATTTTTTGGTGGGCATCTTTGGCCTCTCTTTTTTGTGGGCTTCGTTGGCCTCTCTTTTTTACGTCCGGAGACTCATCCCAACTTGTGAGGGAATCATAGCTTCCATCATCCTTTTCTCACACACGACAATGCTCTAATAATGCAAATCATCACACTTTTATTTACTAACAACTCAAATATTACAACTCGATATCTAGAACAAAATATGACTCTATAAGCAATATGGAAGTGATGGTGCGTGTCATAAAGAAAAACGTGATGGTGGTGTTGCACGGAAATATATCTCGGAATGGCTATGAAAATTCCATAATAGGTAGATATGGTGGCTATTTTGAGGAAAGTATATGGTGGTTGTTTTGAGGAAGGTGGGTTTAATGTACCGGTGAAAGTTGCGCGGTACTAGAGAGGCGGGCAAAGGTGGAAGGGTGAGAGTGCATATAATCCATGAACTCAACATTAGTCATGAAGAACTCGCATAATTATCGCAACAGCCTATTAGTTATCGAAGCAAAGTATTAGATGCATGCTCCTAGGGGAAGAGTTAGTCGGAGTTAACCATAGCGTGATCCCGACCTCCACACAAAGGTTGACAATCATTATACAAATCATGCTCCGACTTCATCACATAACGGTTCACCATACGTGAATGCTATGGGAGTCACAATCTTTAACACAAGTATTTATTCCAGTTCATAATTACTTACTAGCATGACTCTCATATTACCATCTTCATATCTCAAAACTATATGCAAGGAATCAAACTTCTCATTATATTCAATGCACTTAATATGAAAGTTATTATTATACCCTCTTGGATGCCCATTATATTGGGACTAAATTCATAACCTAAACCAATTACCATGCGGTTTAAAGACTCTCAAAATAATATAAGTGGGGCACGAGAGTTCAATAATTTCTAAAAAACAAATCACCACCGTGCTCTAAAAGATATAAGTGAAGCACTAGAGCAACATTGCCTAGCTCAAAAGATATAAGTGAAGCACATAGAGTATTCTAATAAATTCATGATTCAGCGTGTCTCTCTAAAAGATTTGTTCAGCAAGGATGATTGTGGCAAACTAAAAATTAAAGACTCATATCATACAAGACGCTCCAAGCAAAACACATATCATGTGGTGAATAAAAATATAGCCTCAAGTAAATTTACCAATGGATTGAAGACGAAAGAGGGGATGCCTTCCAGGGCATCCCCAAGCTTAGGCTCTTTGGAATCCTTGAATATGTACTGGGGTGCCTTGGGCATCCCCAATCTTAGGCTCTTTTGACTCCTTATTCCATAGTCCATCAAATCTTTACCCAAAACTTGAAAACTTCACAACACAAAACTCAACAGAAAACTCATGAGATCCGTTAGTATAAGAAACATAAATCACCACTTTATGTATTGTCGTGAACTCATTATTTATTTATACTGGTGTAATATTTACTATACTCCAACTTCTCCATGGTTCATACCCCCGATGCAACCCATAGATTCATCAAAATAAGCAAACAACACAAAGAAAACAGAATCTGTCAAAAACAGAAAAGTTTGTAGCAATCTATAGACTTCAAATTTTTCTGTAACTCCAAACATTGTGATAAATTAGGACAATCAGGGAAAATTGTATATCAATCTTGTGTAAAAATTTCATATCCAAAGCACCTCCCAGTGAATTTACAAAATTCTTGACTGAGAGCGAAAGTTTCTGTTTTCCAGCAAAATCAACTTGCAAACACCGTAGACCATCCGAAAGATCTCATTTGGGTGAAACACTAATTAAAACAAGATAACAAAACTATTACGGAGATAATAATGTGTGGAGAACTCAAAAAAAGGCAAAAACAAAAGCACAAAAATAAAATTGGTTGCCTCCCAACAAGCTCTTTCTTTATAACCATTAAGATAGGCTTGAGATTTTATTGATGCTCACATGAAAGATAGTAGTTGAAACACAAAGAGAGCATCATAAAGCATATGGAAAACACACTTAATTCTAACATACGTCCTATGGATAAGAATTTTATAAGCAAACATATTATCAAGGCAAGCAAAAACCAGCATATGGAAGGAAGAAGAAAGAGACAATAGCAATCTAAACATGAAGAGAGGTAATTTAGTATCATGAAAATTTCTACAACCATAACTTCCTCCCTCATAATAATTACATGTAGGATCATATTCAAATTCAACAATATATCTATCAAATAAAATATTCTTTTCATGATCAACATGCATAAAAGTCGTATCATCTTCCAAAATAGTGGTATTATCATCAACTAAAGTTATGACCTCTCCAAACCCACTTTTATCAAAAATAATATAAGATTGAACACTCTCAAAATATGTGGGATTATTTTTACCTAAAGTTGACACTCTTCCAAACACACTTTCGATACTATTTCAAACATTATAATCAAAAACATATTCATCATGAGGTTTAAATTATTTTTCAAGATCATAAGAAGCATAATCACCCCAATCATGATCATTACAATAAGAAGTTTTTTTTGAAAGATCCAGCAGCTGGCTGGCATATATAAAGCATAGAAGGGATCAGGGCGGGCTAGAAAAAGTGGGTGTGATCCTAGAATCAAGGATATTAAATGAAGATTACAAAAGATATCCAAAAATTCCCAGACTCATGTAATTTATCCCGTTGATTCCCCAAAGGAGTGCTCCAAAAAAGATGCTCATGCCTGCCTCCAATACTCTAGGGTTCTTGTAATGGAGGTGTTGAAGTTAGTGACTCCTGCATCCTTGTTTCTGAAAGTGCATTCGTTTCGCTCCGTCCAAATCTTAGATAGGATGAGGATTATCATTGTCCTAGTGCCCTTCCTTTGCTCCGGTTTGGCCTTGCTAATCATTTTAACTACAATGTCTTCTGACTTGGCACTCTCATTCCATGTGCTTGGGTTTAGGAAGCACATCCGTTGCGTGATGCCGCATGCGTCCATACTGCAATCGCCATTGGGCATTGCCAAAACAAATGTGTTGTTGATTCCAGGTTTCAGAGGCATAGCTGACAGAAGTATCCGTTTGGCCATCCTCTTCTTTACAGACAGTCGTTACACCATAGCCTGTTCCTCAGGAGTTGCCATGTGAAGATTTTCAATCTGGCCGGTGCCCAAGTATCCCAAATGAGTTTCCTAAAAAACTGATTTCGTGAAGCCATGAAACTGATCCTTATATGCTGAACTGGCTGTGTATGAACCTGAGGCCTCATGTGTCCATCTGATGGTGTCCCTAGTGCGTTCTTGGAGGTGGAAATTTCTGGTTTGTAGACATCTGTTCAGTCTGATTGTCTCTTCCCACACATGCATTCACATGCATTGTGTCTCCATGGGCGAGGTCTGCTATCTAGGTGTCACATCCTTAACCCTTAAGCAAGATAGCATTGTGCTCATGTCTTCTTTGCATTTGCATCTAAGAAGTTTCAACAAAAACAACAAAGTGGCAAAGGAAAAACTCAAAACCCTAGCCACCATTTCAATTAAAGGAAATCTCAAACTAGTTCAAAATCAATGAACCCAAAATGGCCTCAAGAAATGTTCAAACTTTCTGATAAATCATGAAAGTAAATGAGCATTGGAGAAAACTATTTTCTTGACACTTTAAGCATTTTAAATAAATGCAAAAGCCACTGGTTGCAAATTTAAAAATTGAAATCAGAAACTATAATTTTCCAAAAATGTTGAAAACCTTGGAAATGAGTGGGGATATTATAACAAATATTTCAGGAGGTCTAAAATAGTTTTTACTTTTTGTTTTGGAGCTGAATTAATTAGCAATACAATAATTAGCAAAACAGAAAAAAAAACAAAAACAGAGAAAATGGGAAAAAGCTTACTTGTCGCCCAAGCCTGGCCCGGCCCATCTCCCCGCTCGTCCCCTCCCTCGCGCCAGCAGGCAGCAGGAGGTGGTCGCCGCCTCCTCCGGCGCGGCCACGCACCTGCGTGCCTACTTGGCCGCCGGTTCGCGCTGGCGACGACGGGGATAAGCTCACCAGAGCCTCCCCTATCCATTCCCCGCCTCGGTTCTCCTCCTCCGCCCGGATCTCCTCCCCCTCCTTGCTGCCGCCATTAGAGCCGAGCTCGAGCTCGAGCTGCCCGTGCCCCTGGCCATAGGATCCCCTCCCAGAGCATGCCAGTAGCTCCGCCTCGTCGCCCTGGTCATCTCTGCAGAAGCCGAAGCTTCCTCGAGCCCTGCAACGCCCGCAACGCCGTCGTCTTCCACCTCCGGCCGCCGGACCTCTCCCGTCGATTCGTCGCCCCCAGGCCTTCCCCGAGCCGTCTAAGCTCTGCTCTGCACTCCCCGTGAGCATGCGGTCATTTCCCCTAAGTTTTCCCCCTCGATCCCCTCCTCTAGCCCTAGTTTCACCGGAGCCCGACGAGGACCGCCGCTGCCGCTCGTCGCCGGTAGCCCTCCGTTGATCAGCTCGTCCTTCCGAGGGCACCAGCAGCTCCAGGACGACGCGTAGATGCCGTAGCAGCTAAGAACCGAGCGTAGATCCCTCTGATTCAAAGCCCCCGACGACGCCCGAGCTTCGGCCGCCGCTCCGGCTCGTCGCCGACGCCTCTTCCGGCGACCCTAGCCTCCCCAGATGGTCCTGCCAGATCGGCCACTTCGCGAGCATGCTGTAGCTGCAAACCGCGTGTGTTTTGGTGCTGTGCAGCGCCGTCTAGGTCGCCTCCGGCGAGCCCTCCGCCGCGGGTCTGGTCGCCGGCGACCACCCTCCGGTGGCCGTCGACGTGGCCGACCATTAGGGCGTAATCGCCCTCCCCTCAGTCGCTGCCAGAGGGCCCCACGCCTGGTCAAACCCCAATTAGGGGCTGGTCAGCGCGGGATTAGTCCCAGAGAGGCTGACCAGTGCGGCCCCCCTGTCAGGTTTGACCTGCACAGGTCAGCTGACCTGCTGACGTCAGCCTGATGCAATAAATAGAATTTCCAGTTTAAAACTAATTCAAGAAATTGCTAAAAATTGTAAAAATCATAGAAATTAATCTGTAACTCCAATGAAAATAATTTATATATGAAAAAGTATCAGAAAAATTCAAGGATTCTGATTATGCTATTTTCAACTATGTTTGAAAAAGTTACAGAACCCTAAATTGTGAAATAAGGAATAATTCAATTCTTTAATCACCTTATAAATGGAATTTGCAAAAATATTCAAATGTCATTATATATGCAATGATCACACACTGCCCTAAGTACAAATCAGTATCATAACATGACAATTATTGCATGTTAACATCAAGATGAACCGAGCATCAGGTCGAATCAATTAAACCGGTATCCGAGAATACCCGTTTAAATTGCTATTCGAATGTGATTCAAATCAACTCTAAACCTGTTACATGTTGAAAATAATAACTTATCACCTTGCATTCTCATGCCATGCTCATGCATCATTTTGAGTGCATATGATTGTTATTGAATGTTGCCATTCATTTCGGTAGGCTCCGCACCCCCGGATTCCACCGAATATCCGTCTGACGGATATCGTTCCTCCTCTGAGCAACAAGGCAAGCAACCCTTTTGATCATCCCGATAACTCCTATGTTCTTGCTCCTGCACCTATTCATTGCATTAGGATCAAATGCTTCAACTGCTTTTGCGACGATAGTTGGACCCACTTCCTTTGCATGACTTAACCTTGTCACAGTAAATAGCCGAACCTTGCAACCTAGCATACCTGGTAGTTGCTTGAGCTATGATGTGCCTTATCCTGCTATGCATGCTATGCTTAGAGAGTTGTGTATGGTCTGTCATCTGGGAGATGAACAGAAATGAGGAATGTGTTCGGTGAGCAAACGTTGTGTGTTGAACTTGATTTGGTAAAGGTACCGGTGAAAGGCTGTGTGGGAGTACATGGCGGGTTGTTTCATTGGAACCGTCCTTAGGAACTGAGTTCCGTGTATGTAATCCAAGACTAGATACTACCACATGCTGGGCCCTGAAATATGACCCCGCTCGACCTATTAATCGCGTAGTACTCGGTCCAGGAGTTGCAAGTAGTTTCTGGTGTTTATAGAAATGCTGGAGGCCGTGCATGGTGCTGACCTGAGAGGTGGGCCGTGATGCGGTAGGCAATGGCACGGTGTACCTAGTGGCACCCGGATGGTGGGCTTGGGAACCCTGCGCACATCGTTTGAGGCCGTGGCGGAAACCTAGGCCGGACTTCCGTACGGGTTACTCTCAGGTAGGCGATAAACCTGGACTAGGTACTAGTGTGGTTAACGGTCGTGGCCGACTCCCTTGCTGGGCTTCCGCTTGAAGGTTGCCGAGGTGCATGACGTGCACATGGCGATAAGTGGCGAGAGCGTGTGTGACGAAGTACACCCCTGCAGGGTTATGATCTATTCGAATAGCCGCGTCCGTGGATATGGACTACTTGGAGACATATGTTGTTCATAGATAACTTCAATGGCTACTCCTAAAATTGTCAAGATAAGCGTGAGTGTCGTGGACGGCATTTCCGTACGGAGACGGAATGATTCCACGATAGTGTATTGTTGTGGTGTTAGTGGACTCGTGTGCGAGAAATCAAGTTGTCAAAATTATTTAAAAATGCAAGTTGTCTAGCCACGAGTCAAATGCTGGCTTTCTGCCTGAAACCCCACAATACCTTTTGATACCTTGCATGAGTAGTTAGTTCTCCTAAAGTCTTGCTGAGTACCATCGCACTCATGTTTGCTTAATAAATGTTGCAGAGGTTGCTAATGACCCTAATGGAGGGTTCTTCGTAGACATCGACGACGACGAGTAGCTGGTGTCCCAGCTACGATCTGGCCCTACATCGGCTCTGTAGTATAGTCAGGCCACGTGCCTACTAGTTGGCATGTCTGTACTCAGACAGTTTATAACTCTTCCGCTGGCTTGTATTGTATGACTGCTATTCTGGTCGTGAGACCCTTAATGTGTAATATTATGTGTGTGGCTCTTCCGAGCCTCTTAAATAAAGCTTGTATGTTTATGGTTATGTTGTGATGCCATCGATGTATCTATACATATCGGTATGCCATGCGTACGTGTGTCGTACTTGATATGTATGGGGTTCGATTACCTGGTCGTGAACTTTAGTAGCACTCCTTACAAGGAAATGCCCCTTTGTGGTCCAACGAGCCTTGGTAGTTCGCTACTGCTCCGGACACATTGGTTGACCGGCAAGTGTCCTTCTTAGCTGTTGTGTCTGTCCCCTTTGGGGAAATGTCACGCGATGTAATGGAGTCCTTGTAGCTTGCTACGACTTGTCTACATTTGCTGATGACCGACACCTGCTTTGTTGGGTCATGTATGCCTGTCCTTGTGCGGTACTGTCACTTTGGTTTATGACTAGACATGTCGATCCGGGTTCTTTGACATTGGATTGCTAGCGATACTATCGCATACGTGAGTCAAAAGACGCAAACGGTCCCGGCTAAGGTAAGGCTGCAGCCGTGGAGTTAACCGTGCGTGAGACCACAAAGGGATGCGATGGGTTACAGGCTAGATTCCTATGGCTTAGGATCGGGGTCCCGACAGCGTTGGTATCAGAGCCTGACTGACTGTAGGATTACTAAGCCAAACTGGTCGAAGTTGAGTCTAGAATTGCTTTAGTTACATATAAGGGAATTGTTTGTGGATGGGAACGTAAGATTCTTGTTCTCTTCTCAAGTTATTCTATTCTGGTCATCCTCGTCTTTTCTGCGGGAATTAAGGACTAGATTTCTCATCTTTTCCTAGGCTCGTGTTTCCGATCGGTAGCTTATAGGACTACGGGTCGAGAGATATTGGGTTTCTTTTATCCCTAGGAAGCAGGAAGTAAATTTGATGATCAGAGAGTTGAACTTGATAGTTGAGTGGTGACGCTATTCCATTTTGGGTTGTCTCAAAATTTGTTTTGAGCATTTACAGCCGTTATGCTGCCCAATTTTGCATTCAGAGCTCTAATGCTTTCGCATTACTCTCTATTTACAGATGCCTGGCCGTCCTTCTCGTCAGGTGGTACGTCTGACCAGGTGCATTAATGTACCGGGTCATACGGCCATGCTGGTCAGGGTGATGTCGGTGTGCGGTTACCGCTGGTACCCCGAGTACACGGTAGAGGAACAGTACCGAGACTTCAACCAGAGCCAGTACATCTGCACTGTTAGGGTATTTCCAGACTACCCTGGAGCGGAGAAGCCAATCCATTGGTCCTATGGGTTGGGGGTCACCGTTGACATGGCAGTACAGGATGCTGCCTATTCAATGCTGACTATTATGAGAGCGAGACATGCACTGCTGCAGAATTCAGAGTTCTGCTATGTTCCGGCCTCTCAGTCTGGTGAAGAGGGATACCTCAGTGGAGTCTATTTTGATTCTTCTATGGAGGATCCACTTCTGCAGTCCACTGTTGAGATGCTAGAGAACAGAGACAAGGATGCTCGTGCTCTCCGCATGGAGATTTATGCTACCCGTGCCCGTCTGTGGACAGCTTTGACGCAGCTGGCACCGGTAGTCCAGACAGGGTATGGAGAGATGGAGATGTTGAACCCTGTTAGGACCCATCTTTCGGCCCATGTTGACTGGCCAGCTATAGGAGGAGTCACACCTCTTCGGGGACCCCTCTTACCACCAGTCAGGGGACCAAGGCCACATCCGTGTCCTTATGGATCCCAGGGATCTCAGGCTAGAGTGTTTCCTGATCCGCAGGTTGAGCTTCCAGGTCATGGAGGTAATCTCTATGAGATGTTCTATGCGGATGCCTGAGCTATGAGCGGAAGGATAGTATGGTAGTAGCCGTACATTCACAGTCCTGTGTGACTTGTGAAGTATGGTAGTAATGTGAAATGAATTCCGGAGGCCTAGATAAATAATGTATAGGAAGCTTGTAAGCCTCTGATGAGTAGTTCCACCGTTTCAGTAGTTTGCTCTTCGGTTAAGTTTGTACTGAACTATGTAAGGGTGTGTATGAACCATGGTGTATATATAGCAGTGGCTTGTTACCATGTTGTTCGGATATTCATTTCCGCATTCCGTGTGTTCAGTACATTCTTAATCCATAGCTAGTATTGATATGATATTGGTCTAAGCTATGAGTTTGTTTGTCAGGATGGTGTTCACCAGGTTGAACCGTACCCCTGCTCATGAGCAAGGTGAGGGTAGTCAAGCGTCGCAGGAAGACCTGCCTCACCCACCTTCTCTGGCAGAAGTGATGCTTGAGGCAGAAAGAAACAAAAGGGAGACCAACCGACTGCTAGAGCGTATTGAGCAGAATACGGCTCGACAGCCTAGGAATGCGGCAGTGTCCCTCAATTACTTTGTGAAGCTGAATCCTCCAAAGTTTCATCATTCCGTCGATCCCCTCGACGCTGATGACTGGCTGTGCAACATCTCACGCAAGATTCGCTCTGCGAATGTGTCTGAGGCCGACAAGGTGACCTTTGCGGCGTATTTCCTGGAAGGACCCGCCAATCTGTGGTGGGAGAATTTTGAAGCTATGCGTCCCGCTGAACCAGTGGCCACATGGGCAGACTTCAGCGCAGCTTTTCGTCTGCACCATATTCCAGAGGGCCTGATGGACAGAAAGAGAGAGGAGTTATGTGCCTTCACTCAGGGCAAGTTGTCTGTGGATGCCTATAGCCGCGAGTTCGGTAACCTCGCCCGCTATGCAACAGAGGAGGTGTCTACTGACGCCAAGAAGCAAGCAAGATTCCGTAAGGGTCTGAGCCCTAAGCTCCGTCGAGACCTGCGCCTCCATGAGTGTGCAAGTTTTCAAGCCCTGGTCAACAAAGCGATCAGTGCGGAGACTGGTCATTCTGACTTCGAAGCCACAAGGAAGCACTCCTGTGACTTCGGCTCGTCTTCTGGTTCCGCGTTTCCAAAACGCAGGCTGTGGGTTCCAAACAGTTCTCTACTGCCAAGATACACTACGAGGCCATCCTACGTGGCGCCTCAGACGAATCAGGCCAACCCTCCAGCAAAAGCTTATGGTGGTCCAGCTAGCAATGCTGCACCACGTGCCAACCAGGTGATATGCTACAAGTGTGGGGAACCAGGGCCTTATTCCCGTGAGTGTCCTCAGAATGTGGGTGCCAAGCAACCCGGAAAGTCCGTCGGGCAGGCCAAGTCGGGCAAAGCTTATTATGTAAAGCCAACTCCTGCACGTGGCCGTGTGAACTATGTGTTAGCAGAAGAAGCTGCAGAGGATCCCGACGTCATGCTGGGTACGCTTCTTGTTAATCATCACCCAGCGTCCGTTCTCTTTGACACTGGGTCTTCTCATTCCTTCATTTCAGAAAGTTATGCACAGTTGCATAACATGTCATTTTGTGATATGCCAATCCCATTGGTCGTCCAAACCCCTGGTAGTAAATGGCAAACCTCTATGATAACCTATGACAATGAAATTCTAGTAGACAGGCTAGTTTTTCTAGCCTCATTGATAGCATTGAAATCTTCAGATATTAATATCATCCTGGGCATGGACTGGATGTCAGCTCACTATGCCAAGATTGATACTCAATATAGAAATGTCCAGCTTACCCATTCCTCGGGTGAGATAGTAAATGTCTCTACTCGAGTTGCCAAATGCCAGCTCTACTCCTTAAATGCCAACCCTCTTCCGGAACTTGAACACATTCCGGTAGTCCGTGACTTCCCGGATGTTTTTCCAGAGGAACTGCCAGGAATTCCACCTGACAGAGATGTAGAGTTTGTGATAGATCTTGTTCCGGGAACTGTCCCAATAGCCAGGAGACCTTATAAGATGGCACCCCTAGAGCTAGCCGAACTTAAGAAACAATTAGATGAGGCCTTGAGCAAGGGTTTCATTCGTCCTAGCTCTTCTCCTTGGGCTTTTCCCGTCCTCTTCGTCAAGAAGAAAGACGGAACGGATCGGATGGTTGTAGATTACCGACCAGTTAATCTGGTCACCATGAAGAACAAGTATCCGCTCCCCATGATCAACGATCTGTACGATCAGCTCGCTGGATCCTCATTCTTCTCCAAAATGGATTTGAGGTTGGGATACCATCAAATCAAGATTAAGAACGGGGACATTCCAAAAACGGCTTTTGTTACTCGTTATGGCCAATATGAGTACACCGTTATGTCCTTCGGTTTAACCAATGCCCCAGCCACCTTCTCTCGGCTGATGAATTCAATCTTTATGGAGTATTTGGATAAATTCGTCGTAGTATACCTCGATGATATTCTCATCTACTCAAAGAATGAACAAGAACATGCCGAGCATCTAAGGCTGCTATTGATGAAACTTCGAGAGCATCGCCTTTATGCCAAATTTTCAAAATGTGAATTCTGGTTACCAGAAGTGACCTATCTAGCCACGTAATCTCTGGTAAGGGTATTGCCGTCAATCCCGAGAGAGTTCAAGCTGTCCTTGATTGGACTCAACCTGAATCGGTTAAGCAAGTTAGGAGTTTTCTTGGTCTAGCGAGCTATTGTCGCCGCTTCGTCGAGAATTTCTCCAAGGTTGCAAAGCCTCTAACTGAACTCCTCAAGAAGGATAAAAAGTTCGAGTGGACACCACAGTGTGAGCATAGTTTTCAGGAACTAAAAAGACGCCTGACTTCCGCACCTGTGTTGCTACCACCAGATTTTTCTAAGGACTTTGTTATCTATTGCGACGCCTCGCGACAAGGATTAGGTTGCATTCTCATGCAAGATCGTCATGTGATCGCATACGCATCTCGATAGTTGCATCCACATGAGGATAATTATCCCACACATGACCTTGAGCTTGCAGCTGTGGTCCATGCATTAAAAACCTGGCGACATTACCTTTTGGGTAATCGTTGCGAAATATTCACTGATCACCAAAGTCTGAAGTATATCTTCACCCAGCCGGATTTGAATCTCACGCAAAGACGGTGGGTTGAGTTGATCTCGGATTACGACTTAGGGATAACTTACACCCCGGGGAAGGCCAATGTTATGGCCGATGCACTAAGTCGTAAATCTTATTGTAACAATTTGATGCTACAACAAGGTCAACCACATCTCCATGAGGACTTTCGGAAGTTGAATCTTCATATTGTTCCTCAAGGATTCCTTTCTACCCTGGTGGCGACGCCTACTCTTAAGGATCAAATTATAACTGGCCAAAAGCGTGACAAGGGTATATCACGGATCAAGGAGAATATTTTTAGCGGAAACGCTAAAGAATTTACCATGAATGATCAAGGTGTTGTGTTCTTCCAGAATCGTTTAGTGGTTCCTAAGAACCCACATCTAAGGCAGTTAATCCTTAAGGAGGCTCATGATTCTCCTCTCACCATTCATCCCGGTAGTACTAAGATGTATCAGGATCTACGCCAGAGGTTCTGGTGGACTAGGATGAAGAGAGAAATTGCTGGGTTCGTGGCTAACTGCGACGTTTGTCGTCGAGTTAAGGCAGAACATCAAAGGCCTGGTGGCACCCTTCAACCTCTAGCTATTCCTGAATGGAAATGGGATAAAGTTAGCATGGATTTCATTACCGGATTTCCCAAGACCAAGAAAGGAAATAATACTATCTTTGTGGTCATTGACCATCTTTCCAAAGTGGCTCATTTTCTTCCTGTTCGTGAGAGTATAACAGCTAGCCAGCTAGCAGAGTTATATATCTCTCGAATAGTGTCTCTTCATGGTGTTCCCCTGGAAATTAACTCGGACCGTGGAAGTATCTTTACTTCTCGTTTCTGGGAAAGTTTTCAGAATGCCATGGGGACTCACTTATCTTTTAGCACTGCTTTCCATCCCCAATCAAGTGGTCAAGTAGAAAGAGTGAATCAAATTCTAGAAGATTATTCTTCGAGCTTGTGTTATATCGTTCGGTATGAATTGGGAGAAGTGTCTTCCATTCGCCGAATTCACTTATAACAATAGTTATCAAGCAAGCTTGGGCAAAGCCCCTTTTGAAGTTCTCTATGGACGAAGATGTCGAACCCCTCTTAATTGGTCACAAACCGGAGAGAGGCAACTCCTTGGCCCGGATATGATCCAGGATGCAGAAGAGCAGGTTTGCATTATTCGTGAAAAGTTGAAAACAGCCCAGTCTCGTCAAAAGAGCCAATATGATTGTCATCATAAGGCTGTGACCTTTGAAGTTGACGAGAAGGCTTACCTTCGGGTTACACCTTTGAAGGGTACCCATCGTTTCGGTATCAAGGGCAAGTTGGCTCCTCGTTACATTGGACCTTTCCGCATTCTTGCCAAACGAGGAGAAGTTGCCTACCAGTTGGAACTTCCTCCGCATCTTTCCAAGGTTCATAATGTTTTCCACGTCTCGCAACTCAGGCGTTGCTTTTCGGATCCTATCCGTGAAGTGGACCACGAAACGCTTGATCTACAAGATAACCTTTCTTACCGAGAATACCCCGTGTGTATTCTTGATCAAGCTGAGCGTACCACTCGACGTCGAAACCTCAAGTTTCTTAAAGTTCAACGGTCAAATCATTCTGAAAAGGAGGCAACTTGGGAAAGAGAGGATCGTCTCCGACTTGAATATCCTGCGTTATTCCCGACGACTTCTAAATCTCGGGACGAGATTCTTTTGAGTGGGGGTGAGTTGTCACATCCCTAACCCTTAAGCAAGATAGCATTGTGCTCATGTCTTCTTTGCATTTGCATCTAAGAAGTTTCAACAAAAACAACAAAGTGGCAAAGGAAAAACTCAAAACCCTAGCCACCATTTCAATTAAAGGAAATCTCAAACTAGTTCAAAATCAATGAACCCAAAATGGCCTCAAGAAATGTTCAAACTTTCTGATAAATCATGAAAGTAACTGAGAATTGGAGAAAACTATTTTCTTGACACTTTAATCATTTTAAATAAATGCAAAAGCCACTAGTTTCAAATTTAAAAATTGAAATCAGAAACTATAATTTTCCAAAAATGTTGAAAACCTTGGAAATGAGTGGGGATATTATAACAAATATTTCAGGAGGTCTAAAATAGTTTTTACTTTTTGTTTTGCAGCTGAATTAATTAGCAATACAATAATTAGCAAAACAGAAAAAACAAAAACAGTGAAAATGGGAAAAAGCTTACCTGTCGCCCAAGCCTCGCCCGACCCATCTCCCCGCTCGTCCCCTCCCTCGCGCTAGTACGCAGCAGGAGGTGGCCGCCGCCTCCTCCGGCGCGGCCACGCACCTGCGTGCCTGCCTGGCCACCGATTCGCGCTGGCGACGATGGGGATAAGCTCCCCAGAGCCTCCCCTATCCATTCCCCGCCTCGGTTCTCCTCCTCCGCCCGGATCTCCTCCCCCTCCTTGCTGCCGCCATTAGAGCCGAGCTCGAGCTCGAGCTGCCCGTGCCCCTGGCCATAGGATCCCCTCCCAGAGCACGCCAGTAGCTCCGCCTCGTCGCCCTGGTCATCTCTGCAGAAGCCGACGCTTCCTCGAGCCCTGCAACGCCCGCAACGCCGTCGTCTTCCACCTCCGGCCGCCGGACCTCTCCCATTGATTCGTCGCCCCCAGGCCTTCCCCGAGCCGTCTAAGCTCTGCTCTGCACTCCCCGTGAGCATGCGGTCGTTTCCCCTAAATTTTCCCCCTCGATCCCCTCCTCTAGCCCTAGTTTCACCGGAGCCCGACGAGGACCGCCGCTGCCGCTCGTCGCCGGTAGCCCTCCGTTGATCAGCTCGTCCTTCCGAGGGCACCAGCAGCTCCAGGACGACGCGTAGATGCCGTAGCAGCTAAGAACCGAGTGTAGATCCCTCTGATTCAAAGCCCCCGACGATTCCCGAGCTTCGGCCGCCGCTCCGGCTCGTCGCCGATGGCTCTTCCGGCGACCTTAGCCTCCCCAGATGGTCCTGCCAGATCGGCCACTTCGCGAGCATGCTGTAGCTGCAAACCGCGTGCGTTTTGGTGCTGTGCAGCGCCGTCTAGGTCGCCTCCGGCGAGCCCTCCGCCGCGGGTCTGGTCGCCGGCGACCACCCTTCGGTGGCCGTCGACGTGGCCGACCATTAGGGCGTAATCGCCCTCCCCTCAGTCGCTGCCAGAGGGCCCCACGCCTAGTCAAACCCCAATTAGGGGCTGGTCAGCGCGGGATTAGTCCCAGAGAGGCTGACCAGTGGGGCCCCCCTGTCAGGTTTGACCTGCACAGGTCGGCTGACCTGCTGACGTCAGCCTGATGCAATAAATAGAATTTCCAGTTTAAAACTAATTCAGGAAATTGCTAAATTTTTTAAAAATCATAGAAATTAATCTGTAACTCCAATGAAAATAATTTATATATGAAAAAGTATCAGAAAAATTCAAGGATTCTGATTATGCTATTTTCAACTATGTTTGAAAAAGTTACAGAACCCTAAATTGTGAAATAAGGAATAATTCAATTCTTTAATCACCTTATAAATGGAATTTGCAAAAATATTCAAATGTCATTATATATGCAATGATCACACACTGCCCTAAGTACAAATCAGTATCATAACATGACAATTCTTGCATGTTAACATCAAGATGAACCGAGCATCAGGTCGAATCAATTAAACCGGTATCCGAGAATACCCGTTTAAATTGCTATTCGAATGTGATTCAAATCAACTCTAAACCTGTTACATGTTGAAAATAATAACTTATCACCTTGCATTCTCATGCCATGCTCATGCATCATTTTGAGTGCATATGATTGTTATTGAATGTTGCCATTCATCTCGGTAGGCTCCGCACCCCCGGATTCCACTGAATATCCGTCTGACGGATATCGTTCCTCCTCTGAGCAACAAGGCAAGCAACCCTTTTGATCATCCCGATAACTCCTATGTTCTTGCTCCTGCACCTATTCATTGCATTAGGATCAAATGCTTCAACTGCTTTTGCCACGATAGTTGGACCCACTTCCTTTGCATGACTTAACCTTGTCACAGTAAATAGCCGAACCTTGCAACCTAGCATACCTGGTAGTTGCTTGAGCTATGATGTGCCTTATCCTGCTATGCATGCTATGCTTAGAGAGTTGTGTATGGTCTGTCATCTAGGAGATGAACAGAAATGAGGAATGTGTTCGGTGAGCAAACGTTGTGTGTTGAACTTGATTTGGTAAAGGTACCGGTGAAAGGCTGTCTAGGAGTACATGGCGGGTTGTTTCATTGGAACCGTCCTTAGGAACTGAGTTCCGTGTATGTAATCCAAGACTAGATACTACCACATGCTGGGCCCTGAAATATGACCCCGCTCGGCCTATTAATCGCGTAGTACTCGGTCCAGGAGTTGCAAGTAGTTTCTGGTGTTTATAGAAATGCTGGAGGCCGTGCATGGTGCTGACCTGAGAGGTGGGCCGTGATGCGGTAGGCAATGGCACGGTGTACCTAGTGGCACCCGGATGGTGGGCTTGGGAACCCTGCGCACATCGTTTGAGGCCGTGGCGGAAACCTAGGCCGGACTTCCGTACGGGTTACTCTCAGATAGGCGATAAACCTGGACTAGGTACTAGTGTGGTTAACGGTCGTGGCCGACTCCCTCGCTGGGCTTCCGCTTGAAGGTTGCCGAGGTGCATGACGTGCACATGGCGATAAGTGGCGAGAGCGTGTGTGACGAAGTACACCCCTGCAGGGTTATGATCTATTCGAATAGTCGCGTCCGCGGATATGGACTACTTGGAGACATATGTTGTTCAAAGATAACTTCAATGGCTACTCATAAAATTGTCAAGATAAGCGTGAGTGTCGTGGACGGCATTTCCGTACGGAGACGGAATGATTCCACGATAGTGTATTGTTGTGGTGTTAGTGGACTCGTGTGCGAGAAATCAAGTTGTCAAAATTATTTAAAAATGCAAGTTATCTAGCCACGAGTCAAATGTTGGCTTTCTTCCTGAAACCCCACAATACCTTTTGATACCTTGCATGAGTAGTTAGTTCTCCTAAAGTCTTGCTGAGTAACTTCGTACTCATGTTTGCTTAATAAATGTTGCAGAGTTTGCTAATGACCCTAATGGAGGGTTCTTCGTAGACATCGACGACGACGAGTAGCTGGTGTCCCAGCTATGATCTGGCCCTACGTCGGCTCTGTAGTATAGTCAGGCCACGTGCCTACTAGTTGGCATGTCTGTACTCAGACAGTTTATAACTCTTCCGCTGGCTTGTATTGTATGACTGCTATTCTGGGTCGTGAGACCCTTAATGTGTAATATTATGTGTGTGGCTCTTCCGAGCCTCTTAAATAAAGCTTGTATGTTTATGGTTATGTTGTGATGCCATCGATGTATCTATACATATCGGTATGCCATGCGTACGTGTGTCGTACTTGATATGTATGGGGTTCGATTACCTAGTCTTGAACTTTAGTAGCACTCCTTACAAGGAAATGCCCCTTTGTGGTCCGACGAGCCTTGGTAGTTCGCTACTGCTCCGGACACATTGGTTGACCGGCATGTGTCCTTCTTAGCTGCTGTGTCCGTCCCCTTTGGGGAAATGTCACTCGATGTAATGGAGTCCTTGTAGCTTGCTACGACTCGTCTACATTCGCCGATGACCGACACCTGCTTTGTTGGGTCATGTATGCCTGTCCTTGTGCGGTACTGCCACTTTGGTTTATGACTAGACATGTCGATCCGGGTTCTTTGACATTGCATTGCTAGCGATACTATCACATACGTGAGTCAAAAGAAGCAAACGGTCCCGGCTAAGGTAAGGCTGCAGCCGTGGAGTTAACCGTGCGTGAGACGACAAAGGGATGCGATGGGTTACAGGCTAGATTCCTATGGCTTAGGATCTGGGTCCCGACACTAGGTGTCGTTCTCTAGCGCCTCTTTTACGGATCGGTTCTTTCTTCTAGAGTGTGTGAAGAGCATTGGGAATGCCGACTTCAGGTTTCCCGAGCCCGTCCAGCTGCAGTTCCAGAAAGAGGCCGTTGCCCCCATTGTCTAGCGTGACTTCCGTGTAGGCACTAAAAAGTGCTCTGTCGCCGTCATCGCATGGCAGTTGCGTGCCAATCCATGGCCTGTGTTGACTTGTCCAGGAGAGCCACAACCACCGTAGTCTAAGCGCTCTGCAGAAGCGGTTCAAATCTAATATACCGAGGCCTCCGTTGTCAACTAGTGAGCATACAACGGGCCAGCTGACTTTGCATTTCCCTCCAGTAATATGCTCCTCCTGAGCCCAAAGGAAGCACCGTCTAACCTTGTCTACTTCGTCTAATAATTTCTTTGGTACCCGCAGCACAGATAGAGCAAAAGTAGGTAGGGCGGTTACCCCGCTGCAAACTAGAACCCGTCTACCCGTAATGTTCAACAGCTTCCCCTTCCAGCCTCCTAACCTTGACCTTATCCGATCGAGGATGAACTGGATGTGTACCAGGCGCAGCCTTGGTAGAGTTAGTGGGAGGCCGAGGTATTTAACCGGGAAACCCACTGTCTCTCCATCGAAGCTAGTCAGGACCTCATGAAGGTTGATCTCGTCGCAGCGGATAACGGAGATGGTTGACTTTGCCGGGTTCACATGAAGCCCCGTGGCGTGCCCAAAATCCCAAAGGATTTGCAAAAGGGTGTCGACCTCTTCCCTGTCGGGGTTGGCAAAAATAACTGCGTCATCCGCATATAGGCTAACTCGAAGCGTGATGTCTCTACCCGGCAACGGTGCAAGCATGTGAAGCTCAGTTGCTTTCTCTAACAGCCGGTGCAGGGCGTCGACGGCGATGATGAAGAGGAGGGGCGATAGTGGATCCCCCAGCCGTAGGCCCCTTCGATGCCTAATCTGCCGGCCCACATTACCATTTAGCATGGCTGAAGATGACACGGTGCTGAGAAGCAACGCCATCCAATCTCTCCATCTCGCCGGAAAGGGTAGTGCTCGGCGCCGGCGCGTCGGCCCGAGGGCTCCCGCCGGTCGCGCAACAGCCGTCAGATCAGGGCCCTCTGACCGTCAGATCTGGTCGCGCCAGCCCCCACCCGCCCGCCATCCTCGCACGCGCCGCCGTCCCCGCACGCGCCTAGCCCGCCGACGCCCCAGCACGCTCCGTCCGCCTCGCCTCACCTCCTCACTGCTGGCCGTCCTCCACCGTCGGTCGCCGCCGGTCCCCGCCCTCGCCGCCCTCACCTATGTTGCTTTTTTGTGCGTTTCTAACCTCCGTGGATGTAGCAGCGTGCGCTCATGGCTGCAACTCCTTGTAAAAACAATACGGTTGCAACAAAACAGAACGGCACATGTAGCAAAATTGTATAACGGTTGCTGCATTTCCCATCATGGTTGCAACTCGCCCATGTCAACGGTTGTAGCAAAAAACACAAGTATCAAATTTTTATAATGGTTGCAGCATTTTTTCATCATGGTTGCAACTCGCCCATGTCAACGGTTGTAGCAAAAAAAATACGGTAGCAACAAAAAAGAATGACTGATGTATCAAATTTGTATAATGGTTGCAACATTTTTCATCATGGTTGCAACTCCGCCTACAAAACTCCGACGAAGTTTGGTTGCAACTCTCATGGACGTGGTTGTAACTTCTTTTATCAACGGTTGAAGCTTTTTTATGCTGTTTGAAGCTTTTTGCACACCGCTTGTAGCTTTTTTTAATACATGCACACACAGATCAGTCCATGGCAGGAGGCAGCCATGTCATCTTCCCTGTGGCTCGGCCCGAGCACCGGCGATGGTGGTTTTGCAGCCGCGCCAGCGAAGGGTGCGAGGGCGTGTGGCGGTGCCTGCGGGGGAGGGGGCGACGGCGGCATACACAGAGGAGAAGATTGCGACGGCGCTGCCCGCGCGCGGGGAGGGGGCGACGGCGACTTGCGCAGAGGGAAAGCACACGATGGCGGTGCCTGCGCGGGGGGAGGGGCGACGGCGACCTGCGCGGGGGGAGGGGGCGACGGCGACCTGTGCGGGGGGAGGGGACGCGCGCGATCCGCCTAGATCGGACGAACGCGGTGCGTCCGACCGAAACGGTTCGGCCGACGCGCCGTGTATAAACGTTTACCCGCCGGAAAGCCTAGCTGGTGTAGGAGCTCGAGCAAGTATTCCCAAGATACGTTGTCAAAGGCTCTAGCAATGTCCAGTTTAAGCATTAGCGCGGGAGTCTTCTTTCGCTGTAGAGATCGGATTACATTTTGCACATACAGGAAGCTATCGTGTGTTGACTTGGAGCTCAAGAAAGCAGAATGTGCCGGCGAGATGATTGTGCTAATCACCGTCGATAGTCGTCTTGAGAGCACCTTGGCGATTAGCTTAGCTACCGAGTGGATCAGGATAATTGGCCTGAAATCCTGCACCTTTGTGGCACCATCTTTCTTGGGCAGGAGAACCACCATGGCTGTGTTGAGCTTGCTGAAATCGCCCCCGACCAGGTGATAGAAACTACTGAAGACTGCCATCACGTATTCCTTGATAGGCCCACAGGTCTTGACAAAAATCCCCGTGAAACCGTCCGATCCCGGTGCCTTTTCCGACGGTGATGCCTTTATCGCCTCCCATACTTCCTCCTCCGTGAAAGGGTTGTCGAGTCCTCTGCTGTGAACCGATGGCATCTCTAAGATATTCCAGCTCATGCCGAGAGGGCGATCAGCCCTAGCTCCTAAGTGGTCGTTGAAGTGGTGGTATATGGCGTCTTCCTTTTGCTCATGCGCCGTGGCGATCACAGTTCCTACCTGTAGGGTATGGGAGAATTTTGTCCCCGCATCACCTAGCCGCAGCTAGGTGAGGCGTGATGCTTGGCGCCTGCGGGCACGCTCTACTGCCACGAGGCCCAGGAGCCGAAGCTTCAGCAACTTCCTATGATTGTACTCCGCGTCAGAGAGCCTTCGGTTTTACTGTGCTACATCGAGCTGAAGAACTATCTTAGCTGCCATGTGGAACTGTAGTTTTGCATCGCTTAAAAAAGCTTTGCTCCAGGTTTTGAGATCCCTAGCGGTGCGCATCATCTTCGTGCTCATCCTTTGGAAAGCACATATGGACTGGACCGGTCTACTCGAGGCCCTTTCCATCGTGTCGCGGAAGCGAGGGAAATTTTGCCAGAAGCTCTCGAACCTAAAAAGTGGTGGACGAGGAGCTGCACTGGTGTCGGCGAGGACCACCGGGCAGTGGTCGGATGTGGCCGTGGCTGCCGCATGAAGCGAGGCAGAGGGGGAGTAGCATTCCCATGGTTGGTTGCAGAAAAAATTATCGATGCTCACTAGTGTGGGATTCCGACGCTCGTTGCTCCACGTGTATAGGCGGTTGTTGCATTGTAGCGACCCGACTCAAAACGAGTCAAGCCTCTGTGTATCTGTGCCATCCTTGGATCAGTATGCTGGCACACACAGTACATCAATGTATATATCAAAGTGCAATCACATGTAAATAGCGTAAAACTGATATATACCTTAAATATTTCAGTGGAAGTAGTCAAGGGAGTGGAGTCCCAATAAACACCAACGGCAAGTTGAGTGTAGACCGTAACCCTGAATCGTACTCTTAATCATCGAAGAAAAATATCTGCAACATAAGACGTTGCAGCCGTGTAGGTCACCATATTTAATATGCCGGCAAGTCACATATGAGGGGGGGTAAAATATCATCTATACTATATGCATATATGGCAGGTGGGGCTATAAGTTTTTAGCGAAAAGCAAGTTTTCTCCTACATCAAGAGAGGGCTAAAAGCAAAATGTTACTACATTGTTGGTTGTTAACGAGATGGTTCCACCAACCAATTCTCGTACCCATGATGTCAATAATACCCACATCAATATTATTATTTGTGTTGAGAATTTCAGATAACTTCAGTTCCTTTGGCTCAAGTTGTCCATGACCGTGGACACGGCTAATCGATTAGGTTTGAGTACTCTGCAGAGTTTTGCACACGTTTCCCACAAGATTTGATCGCCTCCGTGTATGTCCTCGCACTTCAGGGTGTTTGAAGACCGGATGATCAAAACATGGTCTTTCAACGGGTCCCTCTGAATCCCTGTTGGTGCCCATCCAATCCTACCGTTCTTCTACATCTGCTAGCACCGCCTGTCCAGAGTCGCCGCGTTGTCCAACCAAGCCAGAGCCCATAATGACTTGTGGCTGTGCAGGTAAGCCTTGGGTGTTGAATATATCCGTCCATCTCTTTGAGCCTGGGTGAAGCTTTCCGCAAGATGTCATTGCCGTCTCCAGCATCCCGGGTCATCCACTGGTTTCTCCAGGGAGCCGATCAACCGTCCTTCACCCAGAGTTGCATTGCATCATGAGGTCTTGAAAAGTCTTGACTTAACCGGTCTTGGTTATTAAATTATTCTCGCATCACTCGTGATAAACTCTCAACCAGAATCCCGTCTACTCAAGCATAGCAATATGAAATTTGTCGTCCCGGGCCAAGTAACGGGGTTGTTGGGTGCCTACCACATGATACTACAATATGTAACCATAATTTCCAAGTACCTACTCAGCATGCAATTGGGCATAGGATAGTAGAACTACGATGCATAAAACATAGGTGATACATGATCAAATGACTTGCGTGGTATTACTTGATGAAGATAGTTGCTCTCATAATCCTGATAATTCTACTCGCCGCACTCCGAGCAATCTATCGTAAACAAATAGCATTCAATAAACATTCATGCCAAAGAGGAAGAACCAAGAGAACATAAGTACAAAGCATGTCTTGGTGCAAAATAACAACGTACTAAGGTTTAATAAAAAGGTCCTAAGTGTGTTGTAAAGTGAAGGTGCATGAATGAGATCAAAAGAGTTAATGGACGAGGAATCATTGCTATATAAGCTCGACTTGCATACACTATGGGAGATGATCAAAAATATTGGGAGAACAACATGAATGTTGTTTAACAAATAGTATAAGACATAAGAATTTATTTGTAGAAAGAATTTCTTGAAATGGAGCACTACAACGCAAGTTATAGCGAATTGAAGTATGAATTAAATTTGCATTAAAAAGGTCAAGAGAAGTTGAACTGAAGTACGATGGTTATGTACAAAAATATATGACATGAGTGTTTAGGGGTGAAATGAATCAATTGAAAAGGTGGTACGATTTGCAAGATAAGATCAAATGAATGTTCGAATACAAATTTCAATCGCTCAAATTTGTAAGGTTCAAAGGTCGAAACTAATGATGCTATTGGATATAGTAGATCAATATGAGCGTGTAGAAAAAAGAATTACTAGATTTGAAATAGCGGATCAAAAGATACAAATACTTCGAACACTTTTGGGCACTAATAGATAAATCTGATTTCATCAAAATTATAAGTTGAAAAGTTAAAACTAATGATACAAACGGGAAAATTACTTTGATACGAATCCGACGCAATTGAATTCATCTAAAACAAGTTTGAATATGAATATGAACAAATTTCGAAATTTGAAAATTTCAAAAAGTTGATATGATAGGCTCACAGGATAGGTGGGATCAAGACGAAACTCTAGGCGTTGGTTTCATCTAATTCGGATAAACGAGTAAAAAGTTATGGCTATTTGAAAAATCAGGGCCAAGCTGTTTTACGGAATAAAAGTGCTACGTCTAAAAGAATTCTAGTACTAATGTGTAAATACGAAGACTAATTAATATATCTAATTACTCTACGGTATACTAGTGTAGGAATACTAGTCTAGAAATAATAAACTATGGGAGTATAAAAAAATACGAAGAGAAATACCTTTAGAATGCAGAGTAAGAATTAATTTCAATGAGGAGACGACTTCGAGAAATCCCGCCGAAGAGAAAAGACTATTTTTATTTAATAAATCTAGTTAAACCAAAAGATTGATTTAACCCGAAATAGATGATTTTTGGATGCTCCTATGGATCTATATTTATAGGTGGAAGGGAGGTCTAATGGTCCATAGATAGGAATGTGGGACTAAACATATACGTAAAGAGGAGAAAATAGAAAAAAGAGAGAAGAAGTGCCGCATGGGCTGAAAGACTTTGGCCAGCCACACGAGCCGTTACGGCCAGCCGCGGCCTTTGTTTTTTTTTGCGAACGAACAAAAAAAAATTAAAACAAAGAAGAAAAACGTATAAATGAAAAAGAGAGAACATTTTATATAGACATATTATATATCAAAATTTTCAGAATAAAATTTTCTAAAACATGAACATATTTTGAAAACCAAAAAAATACTTTTAAAAAAAAATATTTTTTTGCAATAACTTTAAAATGAAAAGGAATTTGAATTTCAAATAAATTGCAAATACTTAAAATTTGAATCAAGACATAGTCTCTAATTTTGGAGGGTCATTTTCCTCCTCTCGTTTGATTTTTTTTAATCAAAGGATTTTGAAAATATTCAAACTCAAAATTGAAAAGGGATTCAAAATAGAAAATTTTGGGAAAGTCATTTTATTCCCTCTCATTTTTTTGAGAAGTTTCAAATTCGACTCAAGTTTCAATCACTCAAACAAACAAACAATCAATCTAATAATTATATTAACATTCCAAAATTTATAATTTTGGGATGTTACAAACTACCACACTTAAAATGAATCTCGTCCTCGAGATTCGAAGAGGCAAGAAAGAAAAGGTTAAGGTTTGGGGGGTTTTCTAACAAATATAGTCTCCTCCAAAGTGGGGTGCTACCACACTTAAATGAGAGTTACTGGTCGCTCAAATTTTTAACAATCCTGTGGGGTCTTGGCATCTCGCTCGTCACATTCTTCATGGTAACTTCTTTGGTGAAGTTCTTCCATTATATTCATAAGTTTCCACCAAAATCGAGGGTTCTTCTGTTGATATAAGATTCTTCCGTCACTGGGTCTTCTTAACTGACAAGTCTCGTGACCATTCTAAATAACCTATCGATGATTCTCATGGTGGTCTACCATTTGTGGTTATCCTGCAGAGAGAAGGGTCTTGGCTTCATCCTCACCGTAAAATTTCCTACGCGTGACAACAAGTGCCATGTACATGGGCTTTCATTATACCATTTTAAGGCTCAAACAAAACCTTCAAAGGACGTCGTCTCTCACTATGGGTAAGTCTCTTAGATTTACCATTCCGAATAGCAAGAGAATGACAATAGTAAGTCGTCATGGTGGCCAAGCCATGTCGCGCTGAAATCATTACCTTGTATAAGGCTTAGTGAATCTCGTATTCTAACACTTGGACATCCTCACAAGCGGTGCAGAGTTTCTCTTGTCCACGAACGAAATTCAGATAAACCATTGGTTCTGCAAGCTGAACAAAACATCTATCGTTTCTTCACCACTCTCAATTTGTCGTATGCTCCTAAGAAAACGTTTTCTGATACAAGTTTCCTTCTCCAAAAAGATAGTACTTGATCCTTGTTAGTCCCGGGGTCTGTGGGTTTCAGGCATACTTGGGGTAAATGTGACACACCGCTGGTTAGTGGGTGGTTCCTTCACACAAGAAACAAGTCACCTGACTAGTTGGGCATTCCTCAGCTGGGTGATTTTCTTCACAATGAGTGCATCCATCCTTGTGTTCCTCCTGGGTGTGTCCTATTTCTCCACAGATCTTGCATGCACAAGTCTTCTTCTTCGGATTATCATAGCACTTCTGAATAAGATGGGATCTTAACAGAGTCTGCTTGAATTCGTCCCAGGTTTCTGCTCCACTAAATCCTTGTATGGCATGATGCTTTTTCCACCAGATTGCAGCACTTTGTGTAAAGTACTGAAGAGCGTGTTCCACTTCATACTTCCTTGAGATCAAGTTCCTCCCGAAGTGGTTCTGCATGTTCTGAATCCATATCTCAGCTTCCAGCTGGGTCATTGGTCCAGATACTACAAGTCCAGCTTCATACTCCATCTGGTAGGGTTGAAGTTTTGGGGATGAGACGGGTAGGAGAGGGAGGGAGATACACACAATACAAACAATATTTTTGAGAATAGGTTTTATTTGTGGCCGTCGGAAAACACACACCAATGACGGCTCACAAATCTTCGTAACTAACATGGGTATATAATTGGGGTTTGGACTTCTAATAAACATTGGAACGTTTCGGGGTCTTCGAGTTCTTCGGGTCTTGAGAGTCTTCAATTGGTGTAGTTTCAATTCTTCAAACGCGTGGTGAAATCCTCTTTACTTTGAAGTGGGAGTTGGTTGATCCTTCACGTGGTCAAAGGGGTAAGGGTATTGTCTAACTATTTGAGGTGAGAGGGAACATTCGATGAAATCAGAAGAGATGAGAAGTAAAAGGTGTTGTTGAAAATAATTTTTTTGAGAGATCCTTTCCTAAGAAATTTACAGTTTCTAGGGTCATGTCCTACAGTCAACATGTGCTCTGATACCATTTCTGTAGCGACCCGACTCAAAACGAGTCAAGCCTCTGTGTATCTGTGCCATCCCTGGATCAGTATGCTGTCACACACAGTACATCAATGTATATATCAAAGTGCAATCACATGTAAATAGCGTAAAACTGATATATACCTTAAATATTTCAGCGGAAGCAGTCAAGGGAGTGGAGTCCCAATAAACACCAACGGCAAGTTGAGTGTAGACCGTAACCCTGAATCGTACTCTTACTCGTCGAAGAAAAATATCTGCAACATAAGACGTTGCAGCCGTGTAGGTCAGCATATTGAATATGCCGGCAAGTCACATATGAGAGGGGGTAAAATATCATCTATACTATATGCATATATGGCAGGTGGGGCTATAAGTTTTTAGCGGAAAGCAAGTTTTCTCCTACATCAAGAGAGGGATAAAAGCAAAATGTTACTACATTGTTGGTTGTTAACGAGATGGTTCCACCAACCAATTCTCGTACACATGTTGTCAATAGTACCCACATCAATATTATTATTTGTGTTGAGAATTTCAGATAACTTCAGTTCCTTTGGCTCAAGTTGTCCATGACCGTGGACACGGCTAATCGAGTAGGTTTGAGTACTCTACAGAGTTTTGCACACGTTCCCCACAAGATTTGAACGCCTCCGTGTATGTCCTCGCACTTCAGGGTGTTTGAAGACCGGATGATCAAAACATGGTCTTTCAACGGGTCCCTCTGAATCCCTGTCGGTGCCCATCCAATCCTACCGTTCTTCTACATCTGCTAGCACCGCCTGTCCAGAGTCGCCGCGTTGTCCAACCAAGCCAGAGCCCATAATGACTTGTGGTTGTGCAGGTAAGCCTTGGGTCTTGAATATATCCGTCCATCTCTTTGAGCCTGGGTGAAGCGTTCCGCAAGATGTCATGGCCGTCTCCAGCATCCCGGGTCATCCACTGGTTTCTCCAGGGAGCCGATCAACCGTCATTCACCCAGAGTTGCATTGCATCATGAGGTCTTGAAAAGTCTTGACTTAACCGGTCTTGGTTATTAAATTATTCTCGCATCACTCGTGATAAACTCTCAACCAGAATCCAGTCTACTCAAGCATAGCAATATGAAATTTGTCGTCCCGGGCCAAGTAACGGGGTTGTTGGGTGCCTACCACATGATACTACAATATGTAACCATAATTTCCAAGTACCTACTGAGCATGCAATTGGGCATAGGATAGTAGAACTACGATGCATAAAACATAGGTGATACATGATCAAATGACTTTCCTGGTATTACTTGATGAAGATAGTTGCTCTCATAATCCTGATAATTCTACTCGCCACACTCCGAGCAATCTATCGTAAACAAATAGCATTCAATAAACATTCATGCCAAAGAGGAAGAACCAAGAGAACATAAGTACACAGCATGTCTTGGTGCAAAATAACAACGTACTAAGGTTTAATAAAAAGGTCCTAAGTGTGTTGTAAAGTGAAGGTGCATGAATGAGATCAGAAGAGTTAATGGACGAGGAATCATTGCTATATAAGCTCTACTTGCATACACTATGGGAGATGATCAAAAATATTGGGAGAACAACATGAATGTTGTTTGACAAATAGTATAAGACATAAGAATTTATTTGTAGAAAGAATTTCTTGAAATGGAGCACTACAACGCAAGTTATAGCGAATTGAAGTATGAATTAAATTTGCATTAAAAAGGTCAAGAGAAGTTGAACTGAAGTACGATGGTTATGTACAAAAATATATGACATGAGTGTTTAGGGGTGAAATGAATCAATTGAAAAGGTGGTACGATTTGCAAGATAAGATCAAATGAATGTTCGAATACAAATTTCAGTCGCTCAAATTTGTAAGGTTCATAGGTCGAAACTAATGATGGTATTGGATATAGTAGATCAATATGAGCCTATAGAAAAAAGAATTACTAGATTTGAAGTAGCGGATCAAAAGATACAAATACTTCAATATAACATTGAATCGGCTTAGAACGATGTGAACACTTTTGGGCACTAATAGATAAATCTGATTTGATCAAAATTATAAGTTGAAAAGTTAAAACTAATGATACAAACGGGAAAATTACTTTGATACGAATCCGACGCAATTGAATTCATCTAAAACGGAGCTACGGATAAAAAGATATGATCAAAAGAAGTTTGAATATGAATATGAACAAATTTCGAAATTTGAAAATTTCGAAAAGTTGATATGATAGGTTCACATGATAGGTGGTATCAAGACGAAACTCTAGGCGTTGGTTTCATCTAATTCGGATAAACGAGTAAAAAGTTATGGCTATTTGAAAAATCAGGGCCAAGCTGTTTTACGGAATAAAAGTGTTAGGTCTAAAAGAATTCTTGTACTAATGTGTAAATACGAAGACTAATTAATATATCTAATTACTCTACGGTATACAAGTATAGGAATCCTAGTATAGAAATAATAAACTACGGGACTATAAAAAAATACGAAGAGAAATACCTTTAAAATGCAGAGTAAGAATTAATTCCAATGAGGAGACGACTTCGAGAAATCCCGCCGAAGAGAAAAGAATATTTTTATTTAATAAATCTAGTTAAACCAAAAGATTGATTTAATCCGAAATAGATGATTTTTGGATGCTCCTATGGATCTATATTTATAGGTGGAAGGGAGGTCTAATGGTCCATAGAGAGGCAATGTGGGACTAAACATATACGTAAAGAGGAGAAAATAGAAAAAAGAGAGAAGAAGTGCCGCATGGGCTGAAAGACTTTGGCCAGCCACATGAGCCGTTAGGGCGAGCCGTGGCCTTTGTTTTTGCGAACGAACAATTTTTTTTAAAACAAAGAAGAAAAACGTACAAATGAAAAAGAGAGAACATTTTATATAGACATATTATATATCAAAAATTTCAGAATAAAATTTTCTAAAACATGAACATATTTTCAAAACCAAAAAAATACTTTTTTTAAAAAAAAAAAAATTTGCAATAACTTTAAAATGAAAAGGAATTTGAATTTCAAATAAATTGCAAATACTTAAAATTTGAATCAAGACATAGTCTCTGATTTTGGAGGGTCATTTTCCTCCTCTCGTTTGATTTTTTTCAATCAAAGGGTTTTGAAAATATTCAAACTCAAAATTGAAAAGGGATTCAAAATAGAAAATTTTGGGAAAGTCATTTTATTCCCTCTCATTTTTTTGAGAAGTTTCAAATTCCACTCAAGTTTCAATCACTCAGACAAACAAACAATCAATCTAATAATTATATTAACATTCCAAAATTTATAATTTTGGGATGTTACATGCATCTAATCTCCTTCAAACCCGCGGCATCAATGGCTGCTCGGAACCTGCCCATGAGCCTACAATTAAGGTTGAGGTTGTTCTTCTCACGCGCCTCATAGATTAGGTTGAAATCCCCATTAATGAGCCAAGGCTCCGCTGCGGGGGTGCCGAACGAGACATCTCTAAGAGGAAGTTATCCTTCCTGGCGTCATCCGCAGGCCCGTAGACCGAGGAAAGCCAGAATCCCTCAGTTTGTCCCAGCAAAGTGACCCTAGCCGTTATTGCAAATTCGCCTATAGCATGGGAGACGACGTTTGCAAGATCCTTGTTCCAAAAGATCGCCGCCCCACCACTCGTGCCGATCACCGAAAGTGCAATGCAGTCGCTGAGGTGAGCTCCCCCTATCTCTCTGACTAGTTCAGGAGACCATACTGAGATTTTAGTCTCCTGGAGGCAAAGGATGGCAGCACGGTGCGAAGCAGCCATCTCGCCGACGGCGGCTCGCTTGGCGGGGTGGTTTAGGCCTCGGACATTCCAACACAAGATTGGGAGGAGTGTGTCACTCATGGGGAAAACAAGCATGCTCCGATGGCTCAAACTAATTGGCCTCGAGCCCAAAAGATAGACCTCCAAATTAGCTGGGGATCGCCGGCACCCACCAGTAGGCCCCATGATGTGCCGGCGAAGAACTACAGACCATCTAATCTTACAACCTGGAAACAAACCTAACTCAAACCGACTACTCATCGGCCACCACCGGAGGGATACACTAACGAAGTCTAACATGGTCACACTCCTGCCTCCTCGGCAACTCCATCGGTGCCGGCCATGCGAGCCATGACTCGTAGGGCCTCGCCGTCCAGGCGAGTGAGCTTGGCGATGACCGCAATGTCACTGTCCGTCAGGGGCTCATTGAAACGGTGCAGAAGGGCTTTCGCCACCTCTGTCGTCATCTTCTCACGTAGTCCGAGCAGCCCCAGCTCCTTGACAATGCGCAGGGAGGCGTGTTGTGCCACAGGCACCGTGGAAGCGATGGCTGCCTACCTAGCGCTATGACGCATTGGAGCACAGATGGCCCTGCTCTTTGGTGGAGCCGCCGAACGCCGTGCCGGGGGAGAGCTGACCAACGGCGGCCTGATGGCGCAGAAGAGGTCGCGCGCCTCAGTGCGTTCGTCAGCCCCGGCGATCTCCAGCTGGCACACCATGCTAGTGACCGCGCCCAGTTGCACCTCGACCGTGCGAGCCATCGATGGGGTGGCATGGCTGAAGTGCCCAAACTCGGACGCCGAAGCAGAAAGAGTGGGGCTGAACGCGTCGAGCTGCAGAGCCTCCCCCGATGCCTTGCCCAGAGGCTAATCGTCGAACTCCATTGGTGTAGCCACCACTGCCTTGGCGGCAGCCTGCACGTCCGCCGCCAGACCATCCACTATGATGGAGGCGAGCGATGTCTTCTTCATCGTCTTGACAAAATCTTCCACTGGGTCCTTCCCATTTCTGACGCTCCCGTCGACCCTAGAGGACTCGACCTCCGGCGCTGCGCGGGCCGGCGGGGGTGGGAGAGGCCTCGACGTCCGGACATGGTAAAATTATCATCCCCAAGCTTGTAGTTTTTCATATCATTAACATAAATGACGTTAATAGAATTTATAGTATCACCATTGCGATCATGCTTTTCAATCAAGGAGCTATCATGAATCACTTTATAAATTTCTTCTTTCAACACTTCATCAAAATTTCCAGATTCATGATTTTCAAAAAAGATTCATAGAGATAATCAAGTGCACTCAACTCACTAGCAATTGGTTCATCATAATTTGGCCTTTTGAAAAGATTAGCAAGTGGATGAGGATCCATATCAATAGATTTTTAGCAAGCAAAGATGCAAGCACATAGAAGGCACATGGCAACACAAGCAAAGAGGCAAACGAAAAACTGGGGAAATAAAATGTCAAATTTTTGTGAATTGGGGGAGAGGAAAACAAGAGGAAAATGGCAAATAAACTAAATGCAAGAGATGAGTTTGTGATGGGTACATGGTAGGCTTGATCTTGCTATGTATCCTCCCTGGCAACGGTGCCAGAAATCCTTCTTGCTACTTCTTGAGCTTGCGTTGGTTTTCCCTTGAAGAGGAAAGGGTGATGCAGCAAAGTAGATAAGTGTTGCCCTCAGTTTGTTGAGAACCAAGGTATCAATCCAGTAGGAGGAACAAGCAAGGCCCCAATCTTAGCACCTACACAAACAATCAAACACTTGCACCCAATGCTAAAAAGGGGTTGTCAATTCCTTCACGGTTATTTGCAAGGATGAGATCTGATAGAGATAGATATAAAAGATTGCTAGAACTAAAAGTAAAACAAAAGTAAATAAATGGCAGCAATATATTTGTGGTATTTTTGGTTTATAGATCTGAAAGTATAGTATGGAAAATAAACCCGGGGGCCATAGGTTTCACTACAGGCTTCTCTCATGAAGTAAAATAATACAGTGGGTGAACAAATTATTGTTGAGCAATTGATAGAAAAGCTAATAATTATGAAGATATCCAAGCCAATGATTATGCATATAGGCATCACGTCCGTGTCAAGTAGACCGAAACTATTCTGCATGTACTACTATTACTCCTCACATCGACCGACTCCAGCCTGCATCTAGAGTATTAAGTTCATGAAGAACGGAGCAACGCATTAGGTAAGATGTCATGACGTAGAGGATAAACTCAAGCAATATGATGAAAACCCCATATTTTTATCCTTGATGAAAACAATGCAATACGTGCCTCGCTACCCCTACTTTGTCACTGGGTGAGGACAACGCAAGATTGAACCCAAAACTAAGTACTTCACCCGTTGCAAAAATTACCAATCTAGTTGGCCAAACCAAACCAATAACTCGAAGAGACATGCTAAGATATGAAATCTTGCATATAAGAATTCAGAGAAGATTCAAATAATATTTATATATAATATGAACATAAACCCACAATTCATCGGATCTCGACAAACACACCGCAAAAGAGTATTACATCGGATAGATCTCCATGAAGATCATCAAGAACATGGTATTGAACAAAGAGAGAGAAGAAGCCATCTAGCTACTAGCTACGGACCCGTAGGTCCGTGGTGAACTACGCACGCATCATCGTAGAGGCAATGGAGTTGATGTAGATGCCCTCCATGATCGATTCCCCCTCCGGTAGATTACCGGAAAAGGTTTCCAGATTGGATCTCACGGGAGCATAGGCTCTCGGCAGAGGAAAATTATTTTTGGTGTCGTTCTGGTATTGGGGAAATATTTGGGAATTTATAGGACGAAGATTAGGTTAGGAGGCCTGCAGGGGGCCCACAAGCCAGCCTCCCTAGGGCGCGTCCTGTAGGCTTGTCGTCTCCCGGCAGGTATCCTACCCCCTTCTCCATGTCTGGCAGGTTTCTTCTGGTCCAAGATAAATCATTCCGGAGATTTTATTCCGTTTGGACTCCATTTAATATTCCTTATCTTCAATACTCAAAAACAAGGAAAAAACAGAAACTCGCACTAGGCTCTAGATTAATAGGTTAGTCCCAAAAATAATATAATATATCATATTAATGCATATAAAACATCCAAAACAGATAATATAATAGCATGGAACAATCAAAAATTTTAGATACGTTGGATACGTATCATATCCCCACTTGTTCTTAATGATGAGTATGACGTATGATCAAGTATTCTTACTTGGCTCCTATGTCAATATACTCATATATAGATGACTTTGTCATCGCCCAAGCGCTTGATAGCTGCTAGGATGTTTGTGTATGTTCACCATGTTTTTCTCTATCATTCTTATTGTGTGAGCATGTTGGTCTGCATGTGTTTGGTCATTCGAGGATATCGAATTGTTGCTATTTGGCTCTTGATTTATCTTTTGCCAATTGGATGGAAAAGAATGCATAGGGCCCTTCTCTAGCTATCTATGCTATCTCATCTCAAGTTCTATTCATGCTTCATCACAAAACTTGAACAAGAACTTGTCAATCCCTTTGTGTGAAGGTGCACTCGGAGTTCGGTATGGTCAATGGATGACCTCCAAAACCTCTGTGTGAATGAACTTGGTGAAACCAACTTCACAAACTCGGTTCCATCGAATTCCAGAGTTGATCTAGGTTTTCTAGCTCAGTGCCACCGAAATCACAAACTTGGTTCCACCGACTTTCCCTATCAACTGACAGTAGAGGAACTCGGTGACACCGATTTTGTAAACTCGGAGACATCACAACGAATGGGTATATATTCGAGCACACCAAATCTTTGATTTCATTTCGTCAAAGCCGTTTTGTCCCAAAACCCTACGCTGCCTCTGGACCCCTAGTCATCGCCCTTGAATCCCCGTGTGTCTCCGCTACTGGGAATCACCACCGCTGACGGATTCCTCACCGTCGCCGCCGTCGTAGCTGGACCACCGCCAAGTTGGGGTATGATTCGGATCCCCTGTGCATTCCTCCATCTAATTCTTATGCAATAGGATGATTTATCCACAACTACCGTGTGCATCCCCTCCATACACTAGATGAATCCATGGATTAGAGAACTAGGAAATTTTTAGGGTTAACCGTCTGTAGACGCCATCTCGGTGGAACCGATTTTGGACCTAGGGTTACTAAGAATGAACTCGGTGAGACCGAGTTGTCCTTTTTATTTCCACCGAAATGATGACCAAGTTTCTGTTAAGGAGTTCACGTGTCTCGATGACTCCGAAAGTTCAAACTCGGTTCCACCGATATGTGTTGTGCACAAAGTTAAAGCTAAGGATTTCTCTATTCAAATTTGCAAAAACTTCTAGATTTTGTGATGGTCATCCTTTGTGTATTTCATATATCCACTTCATAGGTTTTGTTGTATGCTGCTGAGTTTCTGCTTGTCTGTCAGAGATGTCTGTTCAGAAGATAGTCAAAATGACTTCACAGAGCAGAGGGTAGAGATGGACTAAGGCAGTAGTCCAGAGAAGTCTGCCTCTGACCCAAGTTCTCCCAGCTCCCATGGTTTTCCCAAGGCAGCCACCAAGCAAAGGGAGAAGCTAGATTCTGATGAAGAGGACTCAGACTATATGCCACAGGAAACTTTAGCTCCACCAAGGAAGGCTGTCACGAAGGTAAGTGTTGCCCCTGCTGATATGAGAGCACCCAAATATGCCAGGAAGAGCACAACACTTACCAGTGATATACCTGCCAAGCAGTCTGGTGTGAAGAGGCCCAGGAAGAGAAATTTTTATCTTGTTGGAGGAAAGACTTCAATGTATGAAGACCCAGAAGCTGCTCAGGAAGAAGCTCCTGAGGAAATCCCAGTTCCTCCCAAGAAGAAGAAGTTGATGGCTGGTGCTATGAAATATGCTCCTAAGCCTCCCGCCAAAGCATAGAAGGTTGTAGCTCCTAGAAGGACTACCAAGGACATACTTGCAGCTGCCAAAAGCAAAGGCCCACATCCAATGCCTATGTTGTAGAGGAGATAGAAGATGAGAATGTGCCAATTCTCACGAAGCTCACACCAACCCTGTCTATTCACAATGTTGCTCATCCAATAGCAGAAGATATCAAGAAGAGGAAGGATGTCGGACTAAGAAAGTGGAGAGCTAATGATCCATATGATGTGACGAGAAGAACTTCTATTGATTCAAGGTTTCATTCCAAGGAACAAAAAGATTTTTATGAGACTGTCATCTTTGACAAGAGTCCTGCTGTCAGTGATATGAGGTATGTCGACTGGGCATATATCAAAGAAAATGGGAATTTCTTTCCCATGTCCAAGAAAAATTGAGGCTAGTGGACATTGAAAAGTTTTTTTGGCACAAAGATGACCCCATGGAATGACGAGCTGATCATGCAATTCTATGCAACTATTCATTTCTATGGTGATTCTTTAGTCTGGATGACTGATGGTCACAAGTATGAAGCCACAACTGATGAATGGGCTACTATCATTGGTGCCCCCAAGCAGGAAGATCAAGAGTAGATGTGTACTTAGAAGCGAAGCAGTGTCACAAGTCAATGGCCAATATGTACAAGACAATTCCACACAAGTACGTGGCTAGTCACAAGATGGGTTTTGTGTACTTTCTGCAAGCAGGCATTCGTACTACAACCACTATTCTGAGACACACCCTAATGGCTAAATCAGGAGATGAAAATATGATCAGAGGACATTCCATCAACCTGCTACACTTGATAGACACTCATACCAGATTCAGAGTGACGGATTTGATAGTAGAGACTATCTGGAGGACTACTGCGGATCAGAAGAGATCATGTGGATATGCTCCTTACATTCAAATGCTTATCAATGCCAAGCTAGTCAAGCATGCATATCTACTTGATCGTCCCCATCAACCTCTTCAGCCAGAGTTTGAAGACAATGAAGTGGTAATGGACGACAATGATCCCAACTCAGCTGTAGCAAGAATGGTAGCAGAGGCAGCAGAAGCTGAGGCTCTTAGAAATAGGCCTGCACCCGTTCCACAGCTTGGAACTCAAGCTGAGCAAATAGCATTTCTAGGTAGCTTTGTCCAAGGCATGGAGAAGAACATCCAGGAGATACTGCAAAGTCAGAAAAGCCTTGAGAGAGTCGTGGAAACTAAGTTTCATGACATGGATGTGAAGGTTTCTGAGTTGACAACTATAGTCAAACAACTTCAACATGCAGTTGACTCAGTGGAGATCCCGCGCTCAGATGAGCAAGATCACTATGATGATGATGATGAGGACGAGTCTCTTCCTCCCACTACTACTCAGTTCAGCACCAGGCCTAGGTTAGCTGTTGTACGAGCTCAGAGACAAGACAGACATCTTCAGCACAAGCTTCAGCACCTTCAGCACTAGCTCCATCTCAAGCACCTTCAGTATCAACTCCTCCAGCTCCAGGACATTTAGCAAAAAACTTCACGGACGCTCTTCTGTCGACTCCGTCATCAGCTGCCCAGACAGAGGAGTACTTCTATACTTTTGAACTTTTTGGTAATTTATTGCCAAAGGGGGAGAAATGTATAGATCATAGACTTCAAGAGAGAGAACTTTTGATGCTCTCATTTGGTTTTCAAAACTTTGACCTTTTGGATGACTTTATCCTATTTGTGTGGTTGATCATACGTTTTATCTTGTTTGATCCTACACTATTATCTCTTAGCTATCTTTGTGATGATCATCCACTTATAGTGTTGGTGCCATGTGCATTGCTATTCATTCCTATCTTTTATGAGCACCACCAAGATGTATGTGACATGGAAGAGTGACACATGATCCTAATAGATTGTGCATTCGCATTCAAACGCAAATTTTAAATAATGCACAAATTTAGGGGAGCTCTTGATTTTCACATACTTTTCAAAGCGTTAATGCTAACCGTTGATTATATCTGTTGTCGAAGCTTTGATCTATATGTTTTCATCAATTACCAAAAAGGGGGAGATTGAAAGCACAATTTCTCCCTAGGGTGGTTTTGATAATTGATCACAACATATGCATCATTGGACTAATACGTTTTCCAAGTATATTTCAGAATAGTTCAAACGATGTTATGGCTTAAGATTTATGTGGAGATGCCCCTGGATGCAAGAAAGGAATGATATTGGTTCAAGCGTCAAGATAGAAGACTCTTCATTGTATATTTGTGAGTAATCACTTTTGAGTCCATAGGAAAGCCAATAGCATTAAAAGCGGGTGAGGTAGTAAAATGAACTAATTGCTCAAATGCTCAAAGTTAGCCACCAAAACATTCAGTCTTTTTTCCACATATCCACTCTGTCAAGATCCACATACACAAATTCAGTGGCACCAACATTTCCATATCGGACCCACCGAGTTTGACCTCAGATAGAAACCCTAGCCATTCCCATCAAATCGGTGCAACCAAAACCAAGTCGGTGGTACCGAGTTCAGTGTGACCAACATTCTGTTGCCAAGATACACAAAACCGGAATTTTTGAGTTTGAGTATCGGCACCACCGAGTTTGGCCATGTGACTGTTAGTCGCCTTTTCGGTACCACCGAGTTTCATATATCGGTCTCACCAAGATTCAAAAGTTCACACCTTTGTGCTAATCGGTACCACCGAGTTTTCAACTTCGGTGTCACGGAGTTTGCAATTTTGTGTGTAACGGTTGGATTTCGGCTGCTGCCTATATATACCCCTTCACCCACCTCTCATTCGTGGTAGAGCACTCAGAACACACAATTCATTGGGAGATCCATTTTCTGAGAGAGAACCACCTACTCATGTGTTGAGACCAAGATATTCCAACCCTATCATTTGAAACTTGATCTATAGCCTCCCCAAACTACTTTCCACCAAATCAACCTCTCCTACCCATGCATATTCTATGAGATAGTGATTTGTGTTGAGGAGACTATCTTTAGAAGCACAAGAGCAAGGAGTTCATTGATCTACCACATCTATTACCTTTTGGACGGTGGTGCCTCCTAGATTGGTTAGGTGTCGCTTGGGAGCCTCCTACTTAGTGTTGTGGAGTTGAACCAATAAGTTTGTAAGAGCAAGGAGATCACCTACTTCATGAAGATCTACCATGAGTAAGGCTAGTACTCCGTGGAAAAAAGTCGTGGTGGAATAGACAAGGCCGCTTCTTTGTGGACCTTCCATGGGTGGAGCCCTCCATGGATAAAAGTTGTGGTGGAATAGACAAGGCCCCTTCTTTGTGGACCCTTGCTACGGCAACAAAAGTCCTTCCCCGGCAACGCCATGAATTCTTCTTGCTACTTCTCTTGTTTGCGTTGGTTTTTCCCTTGAAGAGGAAAGGGTGATGCAGCACAGGAGCAGTAAGTATTTCCCTCAGTTTGAGAACCAAGGTATCGATCCAGTAGGAGGGTCTCGTCAAGTCCAGAGTACCTGCGCAAACACAAACAAGATTGCACCCAACGCTTCAAAGGGGTTGTCAATCCCTTCAAGATTGTTTGCAAAGTGAGATCTGAAGGTGGAAAGTGCAACGAAGTAAAAAGTGTAAGGCTGAAAATATGGTGTGGAGTAGACCCAGGGGCCATAGTGTTCACTAGAGGCTTCTCTCAAAATAGCAAATATCACGGTGGGTGAACAAATTACTGTCGAGCAATTGATAGAACCGCGCAAAGTCATGACGATATCTAAGGCAATGATCATACATATAGGCATCACGTCCGAGACAAGTAGATCGATACTTTCTGCATCTACTACTATTACTCCACACATCGACCGCTATCCAGCATGCATCTAGCGTATTGAGTTCATGAGGAACAGAGTAACGCTTTAAGCAAGATGACATGATGTAGAGGGATAATTTCAAACCAATGATGAAAACCCCATCTTTTTACCCTTCATGGCAACAACATGACGCGTGCCTCGCTACCTCTTTTGTCACTGGGTGAGGTCACCGCACGGTATGAACCCAAAATCAAGCACTTCTCCCATTGCAAGAATCATAGATCTAGTTGGCCAAACAAAACCCACAACTCGAAGAGAATTACAAGGATATGAAATCATGCATAAGAGAGATCAGAAGAAACTCAAATAAGATTTATAGATAATCTGATCATAAATCCACAATTCATCGGATCTCGACAAACACACCGCAAAAGAAGATTACATCGGATAGATCTCCATGAAGATCATGGAGAACTTTGTATTGAAGATCCAAGAGAGAGAAGAAGCCATCTAGTTACTAGCTATGGACCCGTAGATCTATGGTGAACTACTCACGCATCATCGGAGAGGCCATGGTGTTGATGAAGAAGCCCTCCGTATCCGAATCCCCCCTCCGACAGGGCACCAGAGCGTGCCCCAGATGGGATCTAGCGGAGACAGAAGCTTGCGGCGGCGGAAAAGTACTTTCGATGATCTCCTGATTTTTTGTGGAATTTTTGGGGATATATAGGCGCAAAACCTAGGGCAAAGGGCGTCCTGGGGCCCCACAAGCCTGAGGGCCGCGACCTCCCCCTGGCCGCGGGGTGGGGGCTTGTGGGGCCCCTAGGGCACCCTGCCTTGGCTCTCAAGTCTCCTGATCTTCTTCCATTACGGAAAAAATCTTTTCGGGGACTTTATTCCGTTTGGACTTCGTTTCAAAATCTCCTCTGAAAGGGGTCGAAAACATGGAAAAAACAGGAACAGATTGTGGTGGTGGTTGTGAGACAAAAAAAGGAGGAGATGGTCACATTGACTTGACGTATCAAAGGACTATGGAGATGCCCATTAATAGATATCAATGTGAATGAGTAGGGATTGCCATACAAGAGATGCACTAGAGCTATAAGTATGTGAAAGCTCAAAAGCAAAACTAGTGGGTGTGCATCCAACTTGCTTGCTCACGAAGACCTAGGGAAATTTTGAGGAAGCCCATCATTGGAATATACAAGACAAGTTATATAATGAAGATTCCCACTAGCATATGGTAGTGACAAAGAAAAAAGCTCTCAATCATGAAGAACATGGTGCTATTATGAAGCACAAGTGTGGAAAAAGATAGTAGCATTGTCCCTTCTCTCTTTTTTTCATTTGGGCTCTTAGGCCTCTTTTTTCGTTCTTCCTTTTTTTTATTTTTGGGCTCTTTGGCCTGTTTTTTTTATTTCCTCACATGGGACAATGCTCTAATAATGATGATCATCACACTTTTATTTACTCACAGCTTCAAAGCTCAAAATGATGATGACTCTATAGGAAATGCCTCCGGCAGTGTACTGGGATGTGCAACGATGTAGCATGGCGTATGACGTTGGAAACATCTCGCTAGCTATCTTACGATCATGCAATGGCAATATGAGAGTGACGGCACAAGTCATGAGACGGAACGGTGGAAGTTGCATGGCAATATATCTCGAAATGGCTATGAAAATGCCATAGTAGGTAGGTATGGTGGCTGTTTTGAGGAAGGCATATGGTGGGTTTGTGTACCGGCGAGAATTGCGCGGCACTAGAAAGGCTAGCAATGGTGGAAGGTGAAAGTGCATATATACCATGGACTCACATTAGTCATGAAACAAAGTGCTAAACGCATATGCCGAGGGGAAGGGTTGGTAGGTGTTAACCATCGCGCGATCCCGACCTCAACACAAAGGATGACAATCAATAGATCAATTATGCTCCGACTTCCTAATATAGCGGTTCACCATACGTGCATGATACGGGAATCACTAACTTCAACACAAGTATTTCTAGATTCACAACACCCTACTAACATAGCTCTTAATATTACCAAATCCACGTCTCAAAACTAACTGAGAGGAATCAAAACTTCTCTTTCTACTTAATGCACATGAAGATGGAGGTTTCTGCATCCTCTTTGGGTACCTATCACATTTGGGACTACTTTCATAGCATAAGAAAACTACCAAATCACGCACCGCCATGCTCTAAAAGATATAAGTGAAGCACATAGAGCAAAAGTGTCTAGATCAAAAGATATAAGTGAAGCACTATGAGCAAAAGTGTCTAGCTCAAGAGATATAAGTGAAGGACTATGAGCATTCTAGCAAAATCACGATGAGTGCATGTCTCTCTCTCAAAAAGGTGTGCAGCAAGGATGATTGTGACACAACAAAAAGAAAAGAATCCTACGATACAAGACGCTCCAAGCAAAACACATATCATGTGGTGAATAAAAATATAGCTCCAAGTAATGTTACCGATGGATTGAAGACGAAAGAGGAGATGCCTTCTCGGGGCATCCCCAAGCTTAGGCTTTTTGGTGTCCTTGAATTTGGCTTGGGATGCCTTGGGTATCCCCAATCTTGAGATCTTTCCACTCCTTATCTCATCGTCCATGAGAACATCACCCAAAACATGAAAACTTCACAACACAAAACTTAAATAGAATCTCGTGATAACATTAGCAAAAGAAAACAAACTACCACCTCTTTTGGTAATGTAGCAAACTTGAATTCCATCTATATTGGTTTTGGGCTACTCTATTCTCACTTCTACATGGCTAGTACCCCCCGATACTAACCATAGTTTCATCAATACAAGCAACCAACTCAACAAAAACAGAATCTGTCAAAAACAGACCAGTCTGTAGCAATCTGTATACTTCGTATACTTCTGGTACCTCAAAAACTCTAAAAAATTACGAATGCCTCGGCAAAAGGCATATCAACCAGAAGCAAAAAGAATCAACTCAAAATCTCTTTCTGAATAAAAATGAAAAATCATCTCGTGAGCGAAACGTTTCTATCTTTTTCCAGCAGGATCAAACAACCATTACCAAGACTAGTCATAAAGGTTTTGCTTGGCTCAAACACAAAAATAAACACAAAAATACAATCACAACAGAATTATGATAGTGTGGACGCAACAAAACAGAAAGAAAAATATAAATTCACTGGGTTGCCACCCAACAAGCGCTATTGTTTAACGCCCTTAGCTATGCATAAAAGCGATAGAATCACGTATCGTCGTCTTTGGTGCTCAAACCATAAGTGGCCCTCATCATGGATTCATAAGGCAATCTTATTTTCATTCTAGGAAAGTGTTCCATGCCCTTCCTTAAAGGAAATTGAAATCTAATATTCCCTTCCTTCATATCAATGATAGCACCAATAGTCCTTAGGAAAGGTCAACCAAGAATAATAGGGCATGTAGGATTGCAATCAATGTCAAGCACAATGAAATCCACGGGTACATAGTTCCTATTTGCAATAATAAGAACATCATTGATCCTTCCCATGGGTGTCTTGACAGTAGAATCAGCAAGATTCAAATTAAGAGAACACTCTTCAATCTCATTAAAACCCAGAACATCACATAAAGACTTTGGAATCGCAGAAACACTAGCACCCAAATCACACAAAAGCATTGCATTCATAGTTTTTGATTTTGATTTTGATGGTAGGTTCCCACTCATCATGAAGCTTTCTAGGGATAGAGACTTCCAATTCAAGTTTCTCTTCAAGAGATTTCATCATAGCTTCGACGATATGATCGGTAAAGGCCTTGTTTTGGCTATAAGCGTGTGGAGAGTTTAACATGGATTGCATCAAAGAAATGCATTCAATAAAGGAGCAACTATCATAATTGAATTCCTTGAAATCCATGGTAGTAATTTCATTACTACTCAAAGTTTTAACATCTTCTGCTCCACTTTCAATGCTTTTAGCATCATGATAGATGGACTCCGAATCATTGGGGCACTTTTCAACAAAAGTGGATTCATATCCAGCCCCATAATCATTAGGTTTGACACAAGAAAACAAAGATTCAATGGGAGTCACACCAAGCACTTTTAGATCTTCGTGATTCTCATCACGAGAACACGCCTTTTTAAGCCATTCATGTCTAGCACGAATTTGGGCGGTTCTTTCTTGGCTCTCAATCATGGAAACACGCATAGCTTTCAAAGTTTCATCCATGTTGATTTTGGGAGTTGCACATCTAAATTTCAAAGCATCAACATCACTAGACATTCTATCAACGCTCTTAGCCAAATCGTCAATTTTGAGTAGCTTTTCCTCTACGGACGCATTGAAAATCTTTTGAGAGTTGATGAACTCTTCGATATTACTCTCTAGATCAGAGGGTAATCTATTGTAATTTCCATGAGTATTGTTGTAGGAGTTGCCAAAATTATTAGAGGAGTTACTAGGAAAAGGCCTAGGAACATAGTTTCCTCTAAAAGCATTGTTGTTGCCAAAGTTATTCCTACCAACAAAATTAACGTCCAAGCTAGCGTTGCTACTCTCAATCAAAGAAGACAAGGGCATATCATTAGGATACAAAGGAGCACTTCTACTAGCAGCCAAATTCATTAACTCGTCCATCTTAGCACTCAACGAGTTAATTTCTTCTATAGCGTGTACCTTCTTACTAGTAGGTGACCTTTCAGTGTGCCACTGAGAGTAGTTCGTCATGATGTTGTCTAAGAGCTTTGTGGCTTCCCCTAATGTGATTTCCATGAACGTTCCACCTGAGGCGGAGTCCAAGATATTTCTAGAAGCGAAATTCAAGCCATCGTAAAAGATTTGAATAATCATGCAAAGACTCAAGCCATGAGCGGGACAATTTCTAATCATTAACTTCATTCTCTCCCAAGATTGTGCAACATGTTCATGGTCAAGTTGCTTGAAATTCATGATATCATTACGGAGAGAGATGATCTTAGCCGGCGGAAAATACTTGGATATATAAGCATCTTTGCACTTATCCCAAGAATCGATACTATTTTTGGGCAAAGAAGAAAACCAAGTTTTTGCGCGATCTCGCAACGAGAAAGGAAAAAGCTTCAATTTAATCACGTCATTATCCACATCTTTCTTCTTTTTCATATCACAAAGCTCAATGAAGGTATTGAGATGGGATGTGGCATCTTCACTAGGAAGGCCGGAGAATTGCTCTTTCATAAGAAGATTCAACAAAGCGGCATTGATTTCGTATGACTCCGCACTAGTGGCGGGAGCAATCGGAGTACTAATAAAATCATTATTATTAGTATTCAAGAAGTCACAAAGTTTGGTGTTTTCATTCATGGTGACTTCGGCAAGCAAGCAAACACATAAGCGAACAAAGAGCAAGCAAGAAAAAGGGCGAACGAAAAGGCGAACGAAAAAGGCAAACGAAAAAGGCAAATTGTGAAGTGGGGAAGAGGAAAACGAGAGGCAACTGGCAAACAAAGTAAATGCAAGAGATGAGTTTGCGACACGTACTTGGATGAGTTCTTGACTTGATCTTCCTCCCCGGCAACGGCGCTAGAAATTCTTCTGCTACGGCATCAAAAGTCCTTCCCCGACAATGCCAGGAATTCTTCTTGCTACTTCTCTTGTTTGCGTCGGTTTTTTCCTTGAAGAGGAAAGGGTGATGCAGCACAGGAGCAGTAAGTATTTCCCTCAGTTTGAGAACCAAGGTATCGATCCAGTAGGAGGGTCTCGTCAAGTCTAGAGTACCTGCGCAAACACAAACAAGCTTGCACCCAACGCTTCAAAGGGGTTGTCAATCCCTTCAAGATTGTTTGCAAAGTGAGATCTGAAGGCGGAAAGTGCAACAAAGTAAAAAGTGTAAGGCTGAAAATATGGTGTGGAGTAGACCCGGGGGCCATAGTGTTCACTAGAGGCTTCTCTCAAAATAGCAAATATCACGGTGGGTGAACAAATTACTGTCGAGCAATTGATAGAACCGCGCAAAGTCATGACGATATCTAAGGCAATGATCATACATATAGGCATCACGTCCGAGACAAGTAGACCGATACTTTCTGCATCTACTACTATTACTCCACACATCGACCGCTATCCAGCATGCATCTAGCGTATTGAGTTCATGAGGAACAGAGTAACGCTTTAAGCAAGATGACATGATGTAGAGGGATAATTTCAAACCAATGATGAAAACCCCATCTTTTTACCCTTCATGGAAACAACACGACGCGTGCCTCGCTACCTCTTCTGTCACTGGGTGAGGTCACCGCACGGTATGAACCCAAAATCAAGCACTTCTCCCATTGCAAGAATCATAGATCTAGTTGGCCAAACAAAACCCACAACTCGAAGAGAATTACAAGGATATGAAATCATGCATAAGAGAGATCAGAAGAAACTCAAATAAGATTTATAGATAATCTGATCATAAATCCACAATTCATCGGATCTCGACAAACACACCGCAAAAGAAGATTACATCGGATAGATCTCCATGAAGATCATGGAGAACTTTGTATTGAAGATCCAAGAGAGAGAAGAAGCCATCTAGTTACTAGCTATGGACCCGTAGATCTATGGTGAACTACTCACGCATCATCGGAGAGGCCATGGTGTTGATGAAGAAGCCCTCCGTATCCGAATCCCCCCTCCGACAGGGCACCAGAGCGTGCCCCAGATGGGATCTAGCGGAGACAGAAGCTTGCGGCGGCGGAAAAGTACTTTCGATGATCTCCTGATTTTTTGTGGAATTTTTGGGGATATATAGGCGCAAAACCTAGGGCAAAGGGCGTCCTGGGGCCCCACAAGCCTGAGGGCCGCGACCTCCCCCTGGCCGCGGGGTGGGGGCTTGTGGGGCCCCTGGGGCCCCCCTGCCTTGGCTCTCTAGTCTCCTGATATTCTTCCGTGACGGAAAAAAAATTCGGGGATTTTATTCCGTTTAGACTCCATTTCAAATTCTCCTCTGAAAGGGGTCAAAAACATGGAAAAAACAGGAACTGGCACTTGGCACTGAGTTAATAAGTTAGTCCCAAAAAATATATAAAAGGCATGCAAAACATCCGAAGTTTGACAAGATAATAGCATGAAACCATAAAAAATTATAGATACGTTGGAGACGTATCAACCCTCCATTGGTGGAGCCCTCCATGGACTCTCGCAGCCATTACCCTCCGTGGGTTGAAGTCTCCAATAACATGGACGTACGATAGCGCCAGCTATCGGAACCATGCCAAACATCTCCGTGTCAACCTCATGCATTTGATTGCCCTACCTTACTCCTCTACTTTACACTTGCATGTTTTAACTTCCACTGCTATACTATTATAATTGCTTGTGTAGGGTGTACTTGACTTGTTATAACTCTAGTAGTTGCGTCTCAAGTAAAATTGGGAAAATGCAAAAAAATTATCTTGTCAAGTAGTGTAATCACCCTCCCCCCTCTAGTCATACTTTCGATCCTACATTATCAACATAACGAAATCACGCATTCCGATACACCACAACAAATATCACACATATTAGCACGGATCAGCGTTCAAGATGCTTGCCTTTGGAGTTGAGGAGGGTGGTGTGCACCCCAAAATATTGAAGGAAGTTTCCTCTCTCCAAATTCCTATTTTGAAAATATTTAAATTAACACACTATTTCAACACACACATAAAATTTGTTTTAATAACTTTCAAATAAATATGTAAATAAACTAGAGGATATTTTTGAGAGGTAGGAAAAAGAATCAATTCATTTGGAGTTTTATTTAAAAAGTTGTGGCTAGTCAAAGATTCTGTTCAAACCTAATTTTAAAAGAATTTAGAAAAGAAAAAGTTTCGGTGCATTTCACGTTTTCCACAACAGAAAGCATACTAGCAGAAAACGCTCAAAGTGGATACATTTAAAGCAAAGCAAAGATGTATCGCAAGAAGGGCGCTATCACCTATGACCGAATCGGTGTGTCCCGGTCACTGACGCGCAGGCCCCATCGATCAGATTTGACCTCTCGTCAAATCGTCCTTCTCCCTCCTATGGCTGAGAGGGAAGAGAGGTTCTGGCGATCGTCGCTGGTGATTGGCGACTCCCCTAGGACTCCTAGCTGTGAGAATGAGTTCCCTGCGAGCTAGCGGTCCTTCCGGTGGTCACCACTACTGGAATGGGGAGCACGGTTGTTAGGGCATATTTTTTCCTAAGTGGTTTTGGTGACTGATGACAATGTCTGTGCGGACTAATCGTGTGCATTGAGCATTTCAGATAATTCATGAGTTGGAGCAAGATGATTCAGTGCCCCTCGCAGTCTTTCAAAGCCGGTTGCTTTCTACATTTATATTTGGTGGATTTGAGTCCCACGAAAGTCGTACTATTAAGAGAGGGGTCCGCTTCGGAAAGGTTTGGGTGGAATCTACACATACATAATTCTATTATTCCACCTTTCCCTTGCTTCAATGGAGCTCCATCTTGTTTCTCCCTGTGTGTGCAAAAGGACCGGCGGTAGTACCGCTCGTGTCAGCGGTAGTACCGCACGCACAGCGGTAGTACCGCTCTCTGGGCGGTAGTAGTTTTTTACTACCGCTCTGTCGGACTTTTTGCGCATCCAGAGCCTCAACGGTGGTAGGCATGGTAGTAATTTTTTACTACCATGGTTGGTGAACCTACTGAGGGGTGGTATTGCTCCTAGCAGTGGAAGTACCACCCCTAGCAGCGGTAGTACCACTCTGCTCGGGCTATGAGTGGGTGTTAACGGTTGGATTCTTTACCCCACTATATAAAGGGGTCTTCTTCCTCAAGAAGGTCACCTCTTACCTCCCCAAGCTCCGTTGTTTCTCCAAAGCTCATTTCCACCCGATCTCTCCCTAGCCAATCAAACTTGTTGATTTCCTATGGATTGGTTGAGAAGGCCTTAATCTACACTTCCACCACGAGATATTTGATTCCCCCCACTAATCCCTTGCGGATCTTGTTACTCGTGGGTGTTTGAGCACCATAGATGGTTGAGTTCACCTTGGAGCCACATTACATTGAGGTGAGTTGAATCTTTGTGGTCTTGTTGGGAGGCTACAAGCTTTGTGTGGAGATTTCCCCAACCTTGTTTGTAAAGGTCCGGTCGCCGCCTTCAAGGGCACCAATAGTGGAATCACAACATCTCGCATTGTGTGAGGGCGTGAGGAGAATACAATTGCCCTAGTGGACTCCTGGGGAGTATTGTGCCTCCACACCTCTCCAACGGAGACATACTTCTTGACAAAGGGAAGGAACTTTGGTAACACATCCTCCTCTCCACCGGTTCCACTTGTGGTTATCTCTTACCTTTAGTTTGTACTTATTTTTGTTGTGGTGTATTCCTTGCTTGCACTTATTGTGATGGTTGTTAGCATCATATATGTTTCTCACCTAGTTGTTCATCTAGAGATCCTTTTTTTGCTAACCCGAATTTGTTAAGAAGAACTAAAAATAGGTAGTTTCCTATTCACCCCCCTCTAGTCAACTATATCGACCCTTTCAATTGATATCACAGCCACGTCTCTTTATTAAGGGTTTCACCACCCGAAGAGTATGGTTGACGATGGTGAGGTTGGGCACGAAGTATCCGAGGCCATGGAGTTGAGATCGATCACACGGGACGACTTGAATGAGGCTATGGCCTCACTCAAGACGTCCATGACGACCGAAGTCAAGTCCATGCTTAAAGAACTACTTGAGGGGATGAAGAATTCTCCCGAACCTTTCCTTGTGGCTAAACCCACCACATCAGAGTCGGAGTCCAGTTCCAAAAAGGAAACACCTAAAGGTACTTGAACTTCTTCCCCTCTGGACAAGAATGGGATGAGAACCTTTGCATCGGTTCCTCCTCCCTCGGTGTATGGAGGACCGGTCCCTCCATCGTATATTAATAACCTTAGTCCTCCTCCTAAACTTGTTAAAGGTGATTTCGCTAATTGGTTCTTTTGCATCAAGTCTCATTTAAATCACAACTCAACAAATCTTTGGAGAATCATCGAACAAGGCTTCTACCCACATGATCCAAACAACCTCACTCCAAGAGAAGAGGCGGACAATCAATACAACCATTCCGCTTTGTTCATCCTTCAATCAGCGGTTCCTCCCGAAGATCTATCTTACTTACGCCCCTTCACCCATGCAAAGGATTGTTGGTAGCACATCATGGTGTTGTATAAGGGGAGTTCAAGCATTCAACGGTCCAACTTTGAAGTGGTTCTAGATGAGGTCGATGAGTTTGTGATGCTAGAAGATGAGGACCCCCGTGATCTCTACCGAAGGGTGACTACTCTTGTCGTTGCTCTTCAGGATCATGGGAGCAAGGATACGGATGACACTTGGATCAAGCACAAGTTTCTCAAGGCCATCATGCCATTCAACAAAGCCATGTCCTCCATCATTCGTCAAAGGTCGGATTTCCACACCTTGACCTCAAGCAAAGTTTTGATTGAGTTCATTGCCATGAATATCATGAACAAGACCGCCTACAATGCTCTTGCTCGCGTCCGGTCGAAGAAAGCCTCACCCAACCTTGCCTTGAGATCCAAGGACATTTCAGATGAAGAATAAGAAGAGGAAGAAAATGGTTCCCCAAAGACACAAAGTATGCTTATCACGAGCACATGGCTCTTGCATCAAGGCAATTTTGGGGCAACAAGAGAAACTCAAGGCCCAACTTCTCCAAGAACAACTCAAGTGGGTCCAAGAACAAGCAATGAGTAAGGACATGCTACAATTGTGGCAATGTGAGTCACTTTGTGGCAGATTGTCCTGATGAGAAGAGAGAAGACAATAGGGGGAAGCTCATTCGCAAAGACAAAGCCAAGTCTTTCCCAGGAAAGAACATCTTCACCAAGAAGACTCCTCCAAGGGGTTTGGTGGCCCATGAAGAGTACACCTCCGATGATGACGAAGATAATACAGGCCGTGAGGGGATGCAAACGGCTACCGTGGCCATTGCCACTTCCTCCCCCAAGGTGTCTCTCTTCGGCGCCACCAACGGGAACCGCATCGCCAAGTGCCTCATTGTTAGATTGTGTTGATGATAGTGAAGTAGTGGAGCTTGATGAGAATGAGTTTGACAAATTCATGAATAAGATCAAAGGTGAGTCCAAGAAGCACTTTGTTGCTCTTTTGGAACAATTTGGTGAGGCCAATGGTCTCATTGAGACTCATGAGGATACTATCTCCAAGTTGGAGGGACATATTCGTGATTACGTCGATGAGATTGCGGAACTATCCATTGCTCTAGAGGAAGAGTGTGATCTTCGTTTGGCTCTTAAGGAGTCACGCAACGTTGATCATGCTAAATTGCAAAAAGATCTTGATCATGCTATTGTTCTTACCCGTATTCCTACTTCTGAGAAATTTGCACTTGGGGTTGGCTAAGATAGACTCAAGAAAGAATTTTATACACTTGACAAGGCCCACAAGGTTTTGAAAGCTGTTCATTCCTCTCTTAAGGAGTCTCATTATCAACTCCAGGTACAACTAACCAACGAGATTTCTACTTGTCCTCCTTTTGTTCTAATTGATAATGCTTGTGCTACTAACCCTTGTTGTGAGCATGTGCATCTTGTGGTAGAGAATGCTAAGTTGAAAGAAGAACTCTAAAAGGGCCTTGTGTCATGCATCCAAGGCGAGAAGAACCTAAATGACCTTTTGAGGAATCAAAAGGAAGTTGTAGGAAAGAAGGGACTTGGGTTTGCACCCAAGTCTAATAAGAAAAAGAAGAACAAGACCAAGCTATCTTCCCCTCTCAAGGATATTTTTGTCAAAGAGGGTGAGAGTACTCTTAAGAAGATGAAGAACAAGGAAAGGGGTGATAATGCCAAGAAGATCAAAACCACCTCTACCAACAAAGCCGACAACTTTAACCCCTCTTATGTTTTATGCCGTGCAAGTGATGGGCATGTTTATGCTAAATTTGTTGGTTCTTATTATGAGTACATTGAATGGGCTATTTGGGTTCCTAAGACCCTTGTTTCTAACATCAAAGGACCCATTCAAGAATGGGTACCTAAATCCAAGCATTGATCTCTTGTAGGAGTTTGCTTTCGGCGAAGTGGCATGGTTGCTTGACACTCGAGCCACAAATCATACGACCGGAAGCAAGGTCGATGTGCATACAATTCCATCTGTGACCACCATGTCCAATTTGTTTATGCCTTGACATCTATGGTAATGGGATTTGGCAAGGTGATCATCTCTCAAGATTTATCTATATAAAAGGTCATGCTTGTCGAGTCCCTTGCATAGAATTTGCTTTCCGTTCGTCAGCTTGCAATTATAGGTTTTTCCACATTCTTCAATCTTGATATCGTGGCCCTTTTGTGGTGCAAGACTCTTAAAGTAGCCTTTGTTGGACATGTCGAGAATGGTCTCTATGTGGTGAACTTTTCAGAGCGACCTGCTAAGATCGCGACTTGTCTAATGGCTAAAGTTGATGTGGGTTGGCTTTGGCATCGCCGGCAAGCTCATGTCAATATGAAATCTTTACGAAGTCTCCTTAAAGGGGAACATGTTCGTGGACTAACAAATGTAAGTTTTGTGAGAGATCATGCTTGCAGTGCTTGTATTGAAGGAAAGCTTCATGAAACGGCTCACCATCCCACGACTATCATCTACTCTAAAAGTCCCTTGGAGCTCCTTCACATGGATATATTTGGTCCTCCATCTTTTGATAGTCTTGGGGGAAGAAAGTATTGCTTGGTGATTGTGGATGACTACTCAAGATACACTTGGGTATACTTCTTCACGAGGAAGAGTGGGAATAAAAAAACCATCATCGACTTTGCTAATGAAGCTCAACGTCAAAATGAAGCAAAGATATTGATGATTAGAAGTGACAACGGTATCGAGTTCAAGAATTACACCTTGGATGAGTTCTTAGTGACGAGGGGATCAAGCACCAATATTCAGCATGCTATAACCCTCAACAAAACGGTGTGGCGGAGAGGAAGAACCGAACGTTGACGGACGCAGCAAGAACCATGATGGTGGAGTTAAAATCTCCGTGCAACTTTTGGGCCGAAGCCATTAATACTGCATGTCATGCATGCAATCGGCTCTACCTCCACAAAGGCTTCAACAAGACTCCATATGAGATTCTTACTGGGAAAAAGCCCAACCTCAAGTACTTCCGGGTGTTCGGTTGTAAGTGTTTCATACTCAAGAAAAGTGTTCGTTTGTCTAAATTTGAAGCTAGAGCTCATGACGGCATATTTGTTGGTTATGCTACAAACTCTCATGCTTACCCTATTCTCAACAAGTCCACTTGACTCATTGAGGAGACGTGTAACGTACAGTTTGATGAAAATAATGGCTCCCAAGTGGAGCAAAGTGGTATTTGTTATGTAGGTGATGAAATTCCTCCACAATCCATAAGAAGAATGGGGATTGGTCAAATACTCCCCATTAAGGAACCCCTTGTGGTTGAAGGAGAAGGACAATGCTCTACTCAAGTGGAGCCATCACCTTCACTAGTCCCACACGCTTCCGAAGAACAAAGTGAAGGCGCTCAACCCATTGAACAATATCAAGGACAAAATCAACCTCACGAGGATGGTGTTGCAACAGATGATGTCCAAGATCATGCTCAAGACTCCGAGTTTGCTCAAGATCAAGTGCAACCACAAGATCAAGAGTAAATTAGTGAGCAAGCTCAAGACGGTGCTCAAGATGATCAAAATGATGATCAACAATTACCCAATAAGGAACTCTTAGAGCGTCGTGCTGTCAAACTGGCTTCCAAGCTCCGGGTTCGACAACATATCTTGCAGAATGTGCTTGGAAGCTTCAATAAGGGGGTAACTACTCGTCAACAATTCTCAAACTTTTGTTTGCATCACGTGTTTCTTTCGCGTGATGAACCCCAAAAGGTACATGAAGCACTCAATGATTAGGATTGGCTTGAAGCCACGCATGATGAACTTAACAACTTCAAGCGCAATCAAGTTTGGGAATTAGTGTGAAGACCAACGGGGGAACATAATGTCATTGGAACCAAATGCATATTCAAGAACAAGCAAGATGCAAATGGTGTTGTTATTCGAAACAAGGCAAGATTGGTAGCTCAAGGATACTCCCAAGTCATAGTGAAACCTTTGCCCCTGTTGCTCGTCTTGAATCTATTCGCTTGCTGCTTGCATTTGCTTCTCATCATTATTTTAAATTGCAATAAATGGATGTGAAGAGTGCATTTCTCAATGTTCCCTTAATTGAGTTGGTATATGTCAAACAACCCTCGGGATTTGAGGATCCCAAGTTCCCCACTCTTGTATACAAACTCAAGAAGGCGCTCTACGGCCTTAAACAAGCCCCACGTGCATGGTATGAGTACCTTACCGAGTTGTTGCAAGATCGTGTGTTTGAAATTGGGAAAACTGATCCCACCCTTTTTACCAAAAAGGTCAAAGGGGATTTGAAGATATGCCAATTATATGTTGATGATATTATATTTGGTTCTCCTAACAAATCTTTTAATGAAGAGTTTGTTGCACTAATGACCAAGAAGTTTGAGATGTCTATGATGGGAGAGTTGTAGTTCTTTCTCGGGTTTGAAATCAAACAAGGAAGAGAAGGAACATTCATCAAACAAGCCAAGTATACGCAAGACATGCTCAAGAGGCTCGAGCTCGAGGACGTCAAGCCAGTCAAATTTCCCATGCCAACCAAATGCAAGCTTGACAATTATCCCAATGGTAAAGAAGTGGATCAAAAGGTATATCGCTCCATGATTGGATCCTTGCTTTACCTTTGTGCATCTAGACCAGATATCATGTTAAGTGTGGGAATTTGCGCACGGTTTCAATCCTCACCAAAGGAAAACCACTATGCAGCAGTCAAATGAATCTTTCGATATTTGGCTCAAACCCCCAAACTTTGGCTTTACCCCAAAGGAGCAAGCTTTAGTCTAGTAGGTTACTCTTAACTCTGATTGGATTGGAGACTGTGTCAGAAAGAAGTCAACTTCTGGAGGATGCCAATACCTTGGTCGCTCTTTGGTAAGTTGGTCTTCGAAGAAGCAAAATTGTGTGTCACTTTCTTCCACCGAGGCTGAGTATGTAGATGCCACAAGTTGTTGTACTCTATTATTATGGATGAGTCCAACTTTAAAGGATTACGGTGTTACTTGTGACAAAGTGCCTCTTCTATTTGACAATAAAAGTGCTATGAAGATATCTCTCAATCCGGTGCAACATACCAAGACCAAGCATATTGACATTCTTCATCATTTCATTCGAGATCATATCAAGCATGGAGATATTAAGGTCCTCTTCATCAACACTCAAGAGCAACTTGCAGATATTTTCACCAAGCCTCTAGATGAAGCAAGGTTTCATGAGTTCAGGCATGAGATAAATATCATTGATTCAAGCAATGTGGATTGAAACTAGGCACACCACACCTCACTCATCATTATATTTTGTTCTAGGTGTAGGCATGGACATAGGGGGAGTGTTGTTCTCTCAATGAACTTTCCCTCCCCCCGTTATTCATAAATTGATCATGTCTTTCACATTAGTCATTATTGATGGCACTTGTGCTTCAAAGACGAGCTTTGGTCATGAACCCAAGGATACTTCTTCACGGTGTCATACCAATTGTCTCAAACATTGGTGGCTCCGGCCACCGCCCTCTCTTTGTCAGAACGGTTCAGTTTTCGTTTTTCTTGCTTATTTCGCTTTACGTACCTTCATTTGGGCTATCCTTTGTTTTTCTCTTGTTCTTGCAAAGTTCAAACTGTTTTCTTTGCACAGGGCACGGTAGTAATTTTTTACTACCGTTGGACGAGCGGACTACCGCTCAGCAAACGTTAGTGAAATTTTACTACTGGTGGCCAAGCGCTACTACCGCCATGATAGTGGTACTACCGCGCTGTTGGGTCGACGAAGAGTTATATTAGGGCAGGGGCAATTTCTTCTCCCCCATACCTATTCACCCATTCATCTTGTGCCTCTCTCTCTTGATCTCTCTCTCTCTCTCTTCTCAAGAAATGGTGTCGGAGGGACTCGTTGGATCTTCTTCTCTGGCCACTCTACTCCCATTCTGTTTGGTGGGATTGTCCCTCTCCTCTCCCTCGTGCCATGGACCTCGGTATTGCCCCTAGTTCTCTTCTCTTTTTCTCGTTTTTGTTGCATCTAGGATTGGGGGCATATGGGTTAGGTTTCATTCTTTTGTGGCACAATCTTTTCATGATCGGATGGTTGGAGAGTGCATGTGTGGTAGATTTGCCACTTAGTAGGATACAACACGTTAGTTTTGGTCTTCTGTAGTACTAGATCTGATGTTTGGAGTGTGAGATTTGACAGTTTCGCCCGTTCGGTACTACCGCTCCTCCTCGAGCGGTACTACCGCAGTGTATGCGGTAGTAAAACTTTACTACCACTTGCACTACAGTACTACCGCACCCTGGAGAGATACTACCGCGGTAAGCGCGGTAGTAAACTTTTACTACCCCCTGCACTGCGGTACTACCATGGTCAGTGTGGTAGTAAAATTTCACTACCGCTTGTACTGTGGTACTGCCACTGGACCCTGAATTCACGTATTTTGTCTTACTAATTCTCATTACTCTGGGGGTTTTGGTTTGCTTTGGCCTTTGCCTTGACTTCTTTTGTCGTTTTCTTGTGTTTGCATTGTGTGTCATAGGTGGTGGCTCCAGGCAATCGAACCCTTCTCAAGATACCGATTCCAAGCGCCTTCGCAATCCAGATACACCCGAGGGATCCAAGGCTCCGAAGCGCAACTTCAAGAGGCCCGCTCACAAGAACAAGGAGAACAATGTCAATTGGGATGCTGTGCCGCAAGCTGAGTTTTTGATTCACCGGAAGAGCAACCCCTATGTCCTCAATAGGATTCATCTAGAGGGATGTGAACTATTCTGGTCCAAGCAACAGGCTCTCATTTATGAAGATGTGATCAAGACCAAGAAATATATCTATGTACCGGTTCAGTGGATTGACATTGATCATCTCAAGAAGGACCCGACGTACTTTGCTGAACCTGTGGACATGGCGGAACAGCTTGGGATAGCGGACCTCATCACGTTTCACCTTGACTCCTGAGATTGTGGCCCACTTCTTTGTTACAGTCCACTTCCACACTGATGCGGAGCGCACTATGACTTGGATGACCAATGGGGAGAGGTTGTATGCTACTTGGAAGGAGTTTATGGATCTTCTGAACAGGCTTGAGAACCCAGTTGGTTTTCTCCCTCACACCAAGCCATCTGCTACACCTAAGGAAAAGTTGCTGCCCCATTTTATTGAGAAGGTGTCCTCATCTAGTGAGACATCTCATGTACTGAACCCATTCCTTGATGTCATGCACCGAATCCTCCGCAACACTCTCTTTCGAGGCGTTGGCAACAAGGACCAGGTGCATTCATATCTGGTGGATATGCTTTTGATATGTCAGAAAGGGCGGGCTCATGCTCCTGGACCGCTTGATGTGTCTCGCGTCATGTGGAGTGAGCTTCAGTTGACAGTTTTTCACCATAAGGTTGCCATCAATGGACCTTATTCGTTTTACTTGAAACGGGCAAAATGGCCGGTGGCCTTTCTAGAAATAGAGTTTCATACCCCCGACTAGATCCGCCATGAGCCTATTAAGTTGCGTCAGAAGAACAAGTGGGCCAACACCACCACTACACCTGTTGCTGCCACCATGGATATCGATGAGAATGAGAATGCGGCTGAGGATCAGGGCATTCGAGAGACACATGTGCCTTCCTTTGCCAAGACATCTTGGTCCACGAAGCTTAAGGACCGGATGAAGACTTTGTTTTGCATGCAGGCGAAGGGGCAGTATATGACTCATGTTGCTCATAAGGAGATCTGTCAGCACGACAAGCTGATTCTGAGGAACCTCGATGTGCACATCTCCAATGGGTCTGAGCAAGGCATTACTCCTGAAGCTGCTTGGGTGGAAAAGAAGAATGTTCAGTGTGCTGAGTCTGATGAGGAGTCCGATGAGGAGACTAATGAGGAGTCTGATGAGGAGTCTGATGGCTGATTTCTCTACATTTCGAGCTACCACCCGTGTCTTAGTTATCCTCTGTGCCTTTTTGGTGTCTCGATGCCAAAGGGGGAGAGGGTGCAGAATTTGTGAGTTTCTTTGTTTTCTGTGTTGCCTTGTTCGTTGAACTTTCGTTGCTACTTTGGTTGGTTTTGTTTTGTGTGTGAGACCAGGAGACATCGTACTCTATCATATGGTGTGATACATATGCTATCACTCCTCTATCTTTATTATCTCATTATTATGCAGTATGTTAGTATCTTGTGAGTCTAATTATTATGTGCACGTATCTTCATGCTCACATGCTATGCCTTGCTTACAAGCTTAGTGTTTATTCAGTTTGTTGCAAGGAATGCATCGTCTGTAAAATCTAGGGGAGTTCTATTCCTGTACAGACAATGACCTTTCTCTAAAGTATGCACGCATCGAGGGGGAGTCAGTCTCTAGTTTACAGATTTTGGGTTTGCATATGTTATTTTTATATCCTTTAGTGCAAATCATGTATTTTTCATCAATCCACCAAAAAGGGGGAGATTGTTAGGGCATATTTCCCCCTAAGTGGATTTGGTGATTGATGACAATGCGTGTGCGGACTAATCATGTGCATTGAGCATTTCATATAATTCATGACTAGGCACAAGACGATTCGGTTCCCCTCAGAGTCTCTCAAAGACGGTTGCTTTCTACGTTTCTCTTTGGTGGATTTGTGTCGTAGGAAAGCCATACTATTAAGAGGGGGTCCGCTTCGGAAAGCTTTGGGTGGTATTAACACGTACACAATTCTATTGCACCACCTTTCCCTTGCTTCAATGGAGCTCCAACTTGTTTCTCCCTCTTTTTGCAAAAGGACTAGCGATAGTACCGCAGGCACAGCAGTAGTACCGCTCTCTCGGCGGTAGTAGTTATTTACTACTGCTCTGTCAGACTTTTTGTGCATCCACAGCCTCAACGGCGCTAGGCACGATAGTAATTTTTTACTACCGTGGTTCGTGAACCTACCAAGCGGTAGTACCGCTCCTAGCAGCGGTAATACCGCTCTGCTCGGGCTGCGAGTGGGGTAATGGTTGGATTCTTTCCTCCACTATATAAAGGGGTCTACTTCTCAAGAAGGTCACCTCTTACCTCCCCAAGCTTCGTTGTTGCTCCAGAGCTCATTTTTGCCCGATCTCTCTCCCTAGCCAATCAAACTTGTTGATTTCCTAGGGATTGGTATAGAAGGCCCCGATGTACACTTGCACCAAGAGATATTTGATTCCTGCAATAATCCCTTGCGAATCTTGTTACTCTTGGGTTTTTGAGGACCCTAGACAGTTGAGGTCACCTCGGAGCCACATTCCATTGTGGTGAAGCTTCGTGGTCTTGTTGGGAGCCTCCAAGCTTTGTGTGGAGATTGCCCCAACCTTGTTTGTAAAGGTCCAGTCGCCGCCTTCAAGGGCACCAATAGTGGAATCACGGCATCTCACACTGTGTGAGGGCATGAGGATAATACGGTGGCCCTAGTGGCTTCTTGGGGAGCATTGTGCCTCCACACCGCTCCAACGGAGACGTACTTCCTGTCAAAGGGAAGGAACTTCGGTAACACATCCTCGTCTCCACCGATTCCACTTGTGGTTATCTCTTACCATTACTTTGTACTTATTATTGTTGTGATATATTCCTTGCTTGCATTTATTATCGTGGTTGTTAGCATCATATAGGTTGCTCACCTAGTTGTTCATCTAGAGAACCTTTTTTTGCTAACCCTAATTTGATAAGAAGAACTAAAAAATGGTAGTTGCCTATTCACCCCCCCTCTAGTCAACCATATTGATCCTTTCAAGGGTCGCTAGCAGCGAGCTTCGAGGTGGACGGCGGCTTCGGGTCCATTGGGGGTTCGGCCTAAGGTGGCTCAGCTTCGAGCCCAAGCGGTGGAATGGCTTAGAGGGGGGCAAGGGAGTGTAGCTAGTGGGGGGAGGGGAGGCTAGGGGCTCTGGCTGCAGCTAATCTTACCAGAGGACGGCGGTGGCCGAAGGTGTCGGAGGTGAAGAACAAGCCTTCCTTAGATCAAATTGGAAGCCCTACAGGCTCCAGGGAGAGCACCGGTGAGTTCTACGGCAAGGGCTCGAGGGGAGGGTTTTTTATAGACTAAGTAAGTTGGTTCCGCAGCGGCTTAGGATAAGGATGCCCACGACAGCTTCTGGCGAAGCTCAAGTGTGGCAGATGCGGGCTGGTAGAGCTAGAAGCAAGGGGATGCTACAGAGGGTGGTCCAAGGGGTCAGCTGGCGGCCACAGACGATTTGGGCGGCTCTGGCCATGGCAGGGCTAAAGCGAGCGCCGGCCACAGCGGCTTTGCCGGTGACAGCAGTGCTTCGGGCGTGGCAGGGGTGTTCAGCAGGGCACAACAGGGCTGGGGAAATCTTGTCAGGGCTTTGAAGGGGCTTTGTGAGGTGTCCAAGAGGGCAAGGGGTTGGTAGCCGCCGCGGATGCCAGCAATTTGCGTGCTCTGCGCGCTTTGGACATGCCAACCAACTACTCGACAAAACGCTAGCGCAGCCAAAGGGCTAGGTCTCACGCTTAAGTTAGTAGGCTTGGCTTAGAGGCTAAGGCAAGGCTATTGGACATGAGGGTTTGGCTAGGGAATCAACTCCATAGTGCAAATCAAAAACAATGCCAAATCTGCCTGTGCACACAAGGTGTTCGACACTAGGTTAATTGCATAAAAATGATTTTGTTAGGGGCTAAAAACTCCAGATCAAAGTCTCTTTGGGAGCTAAAAATGGTGGTGATGGTAGTTTGGCAAAAAGCAAAAGTAGCTAATGCAATTTTTTGAAAAACACCATTCTGGACAGCGAGTTGGGACTATTATTACATGCATTTCGAATCCTCCAATGGGGCTCAACTCATAGGCTTAAGGTTTTGGTAGGGTGAACTAGTAGAAATAAAAATCTCAATGTCACTGGAGCAATTAAAATTGGGGTTGCACTACAAAACATCAAAGTGGACCAGAAAATGAAAAGGGTTGTTTTCATAAATTTTTCCAAAACACATAATTTGTTTTTTTGCATAAAAGTGAGTCTCATGCATCCCTTGACATTTCCCATTTTTTGTGAAATTTTTAAAAGATTAAATCCAATGGTTGTAGTTCAAAACACCAAGTGGATCAGAATAGAAAATAAAATGGTAAGCTAAAACATTTCAAAACACTTGGTTATGTTTTTGCATAAAATTAAACCACGGAGATCACGTATCATCTACAATGTTTTGTAGAATTTTTAGAGGAAGTTATCAAAAGGTTGCAGTGTAAAAGAGGTCCTTAAAGATATTAAAAGTCATTTTGGAATAAGAGAAACTTTGGCAAAATATTTATAAAAGTGCCTCCAATTAATTTGTCAGAAGAAAGGAAATGTTTTGATGCACGCACTCAAGTCCCAACATAATTTTCTAAAACTTCTACTTGGAGGAGAACTTTTATAGCTCGGGAAAAAGGATTGGTTTTGAAATCAACAGAAAATCAAAAATTTAAAAATTAAACAAACATGGCCAAATTTTAAAATATACCCATTAAATTAAATAAGGAATTTAAAATGATCACAAGTAAGGTATCTAGCACTAAATGATCTTTAAAATGCCACTTGAAAAGAAAAGTTTTTGGAAAGAGGCTTTGAAAAGAGTCATGAAGCAATTTATTTCTCAAAAAATTAATCTTGGCAATTTTTTAATTTATAGAAATATGATTAAATTTTTGGGGTGTGAAAGGAACCGTGTAGTGGCACGCCCCGGCACGTGCCCCCATGAGCCGTAAGTGTGATGCCAAGCACGAGGGACACAAGAGTTTGCCCATCAGAAGGCGAGCAAACTACAAGAGATACGGGTCGTGCATGCCTTGCGAGGCATCGGGACTCCGCGGGCCCTTGAGGCCTCACGAGTCGCCCCCCCCCACCTATGTGGGCAGCCCTCTGCGGCATGCGTCGTCAAGCGAACTGACGCCCCCGTGGCGGCATGGCTCCCAGGTGACTTTTTGGATTGTTCGAATCAAGCAATTCCGTGTATTTTGTATCACCCCTAACATGTGTTTTTTGGATGTGTATCGAACTTGATTAACCTTCACTTGAGATGGTGTACTTTTGTTAAATATTAAGCTCTAGTGTCCCGCCGCTGCCGAGTGCTGGCCTACCCCCGCAACTGCCCAAGGATGGATCCTCGGTGAGGGGTTAGACATGGCGTTTGTGCACGACTTGTCCTCACAGCATCAATAAATCTAAGTGACCGAGCTTTGGCTCACGGGCTGGCCATCCTTGCTAGTCATATCGCCAAGGTCCTTACTGTTGCGCCCTCTCGACGAACCGCCGCGAATAGATAAAGGGGACATGACTTGGCTCGCGCTGCCATTGGACGGACGCCTTGTCGCCTCACACGGTGACTCTCCTGATGATGTGCTCCTACGGCTACATGGGGCGTGAACGACACTAATGTTTGGGTCGTAGGGCCATGCAATGATGATGTTGTGGTTACACGGGGGGTGAATGACGCTCATGTTCGGGCCACAGGAGCACAACTGAAGACCGGGTTAGGAACTCCTCAACCTTGTGCCGAGGGTATCCGCCCAATTATCGCTGCGTGTGACACTCTCATGTAATAGTGAGTTTTGGGGTTGCACATGCTTCGGTGCCTCATAAGTGGAACCCCACGATGATCCGCATCGTGGCCTCGGTGGAGGGGGCCCTCCCACGCCCGGTGGCATTCCCCATGCTCCGTGGTGGGGAAGAAGCAAATAAAACACCCCACGGATCGTGTTTATTTTAGGTTCACCCGAACTGGATACAGCAGCCGCCTTTATCTCTAGATTGACCCATGTTGGACACGACAACCATTTTTCTTGACTTCTTTTTCAACTTGTAGACTGGCTCACCAGGATGACCTCTGTTGGACACGGTGGTCGCATCCCCTTTTTGGGCGTGTAAACAAGTTTGCCTCTAGTTTTAGCAAAGATATTGGTCTTCTGATTTTCGTGGAGTTTCGTTGGTCTTCTATTTTCTCGCCACGCACGCTTGGTGCTTCAATTTTGACTGTCAAACCGTGACTATGCCCACGCTCACGTGGAAGCCCCATGCATAGCGCTGGGGGGAAGACGAAGACAACAAAATAATGCCCCCGCGGCATGCACCCGCTAGCTTACCCTCGGCCTCACGCTCATGGGGGCTGGTCACGGTGCCTTTGCTTGGGTCTGTCCAGGCAGTGCTGGGAACCTAGAGAATACGGTTCTCGCTCGCGGACATACCCACACGCGCGTCACCTCACCAAGGCCCTTGGGGCCTATACTTCTCGTGTAACGCCCAAATACAAGCGCGCGAGCGCGTACCATTCGAAACAAGGTCTTTTCTATGCAGGACTTCCCTCAAGGGGCCTCGCAAGGCGGGCTCCGCAAGCGACAACGCCCCATGTGAGACCCTCGCACAGTCTCAGGGGCCTTTGTACCGGCGACGATTGGGGCATGCTCGGAGGTTGGGCCGTAACAACACGAAGCGTCAAGACTACCTTGGAGGATGTGCAAGCTTGACAAGGACTACCAGGGAGAAACTTATTTTCTATCCGAAATAGCATTCCATTTAAAGCATGAAGGGCATAATCCCTTTTTACATGCCGCCACGGGGCGAGCATATTGCACTATAGTAAAAGGAAGACAATGCAGAAGAATAAAGATCGGGCTCTCGAAGCACCGCCGCCAAGGATCACAATGTCCAGGCCTAGTGACAACTCTCGTCTTTGATGCGGGCGCCTGGGGAGCCATCGGAGTCGTTGTCACCCCCGCTCCCCCCGGAGGAAGAGCTGCCGCTGCCATCGGTGCTGGAAGGACGGTTGCTGTGCTGCTATCATTTTCCACGCGGCTACCCAAAAGGCCGGCGGCGGTCCTGAAGACCTTCATGAAGAGTGTGGCGGTCCCGTCAAACTTGAAATGGAAGACGTGCCCTTCCTGCAAGCCCTTCATGAAGGAGAACGACTTCCACCCGCGCTCCAAGAACGTGAAGCCGTTGGAGTTGAACTCCGTCGCCACTCAGGAAGGCCCGTTGCAGCAACCGTCAAGCTGCAGCAACAGGCCCAGGGGCGTGTGCTCCTCCTTCTCCTTCGTGAAAGAAACCGGGAATCGGAGCCAGGTGCAAGGCCCGCCCTCCATCCTCGCGATGAACTCGCGGACTGCATCGGTAGACTGGCTTCATGACCTGGGAGGCCGGATTTCTGCTCCGTACCGCTGGCCCCGTCAATGGCCGCCTTGTCCACCGCGCTCGCGACTGGAGCCCCTCCCACAGCTGCCCGGGCTGGCATGAGCCACCGATAGAGAGCACGTGCATCCCTCGGGTGGCGTCTCGAGCGCGACGATGGGCATGTGAGGGCGATCTCTTCCCCTTGTTGGCCGCGGCGCACCCGCTCTCCCCATTGTCGCTCTCTCTTCCCCGATGGCTAAGGATCTCTTTGTTGGTGCCATCGCTGCTACGATGACAAGCGAGTACGAATATCAAGAGTGAGAGAGTTGGGGTAGGAGATCATTCGCCTTGCCCTTATATGAGGTCTGCTAGTGGGTGTTCAGCCTGTGCCTCCTTGTGCGCATTCAGTGGGCGGAAGATTAATGGGGGCAATGACGACCCCGTGTCGCACGAAGGCTTTATGTTAGCACCCGGCGGTTGTCGAGGCATCGTGGGAAGTGGGAGCACGCCACGCATCATCGCGCTCCACGTGTCACGCCTGACTCTCATATGGTCGGGGCCCGCGTAACTCTGATTCCCTTCATCACGCAAAGCGCGCCCGTAACACGCCTGTGGGCTGCTCAGCTTGTGACCTTGTGAGGCGTGCCGCGGCTTGGGATCGGCCCACTGCCAACTTACACGTGCAAGTCCCTTGCAAGGACACCCTCCTTGGGAGGCTTGCGCAACCAGATGTCGTCAGAGGCTTCTCGGCACCCCGCGAGGCAGCATCAAGAGGCTGCCCCCGAGGGCTTCGTGGGGCAGGATGGCCAAGGAAACATGAGGCTGGGTGTGGCGCTCCTGGCAGGCCAGCTCAGGAGACGGGCCCCCGACGGCCAGAGCATGGGGAGCACGCGAGAAGGAAGTTGGAGAAGGATGGCGCAAGTCAAGGAGAACAATGATGACACACATTGCAAGAAGGCTTTACATCAACTCGCTCGGGGTGGTCCGCAAGGCACCGCGAGAAGAGGGAGAGTCCTGCGATCTGTTGGGCACCGTACGTCGAGCCTGGCCTGCAGGCGGTTGGGGCCCATGTCGCTTCGCCCCCTACCATCGGGTAGAGTCATGCACAATGCGGGCCCCTTGGACCGGGGGTACCTAGGCCCATTGGCCTGCGGCCCCAAGCGCAACGCGCTGCACTCGTTCAATTCGGCCCGGTTGCGGGCCCAACAAGCAAGACCCTCGCGAGGGCCCTCACCTCACGAGGCAAGGTCGGGGAGTCGACATCAATGGCCGCGAGGGGGCTCGCCTCCAAGGTGTGTCCCAAGGCCACGTGAGGCCCTCGCGGTGCAGACTAAACAAGGGCAACCCGATGGGGCCACACGGTCCTACCCCCTCATGTGGGCGATGTGACCCACACAGGCACCGCATGGGTGGTGTCAACAAGCACGGACAGAGAGGCTTTCCTCTTTGGTGCTATGTGGGTAAAGCCAACTCGTCGATTCCCAAAGAACCCCCCAAAGGTTTCCTACTTCCTGTAAGAGGAGCATGTCCGGGGGCTCGGCAGGGCGGAGGTCACCCCCGAGCCCACTGGCACATCATGGCGAAGAGCTTTAGCACGCGAGGACCACCTTTGTTAGGGTGGATTGCAGTCTTGTCCCCTTTCAGGATGGTCGTTCTGGCAACCCTTCCCGCCAAGTGCAATTATTGGGGGGAATAGGACCAAGACGTGTATAAGAGAGAGGCCCCCCCTCTGTAGGAAGGGATCTGACCCCGAAGTTCTCCAACACACCCCAAACTCCACTAGATAAAGAACCCATCTTGTACTCTCTCTCTCACACACACACAAGCAATCTAGACAAACAAGAGTAGGGGTATTACACTGTGAGCCCGAACCTGGGTAAACTGTGTGTTCTTGTTCGTCTTTCTTAGCTTGAGCTGTCAGAGAGTCGCAGTGAAGTTGAGAGCTAGAACAGGGTAGGAGGGCGAGCGCACCCTAGAGTTCGAACCTTTCTGGGTCTGCGGAGCCCCGATTCTCACAAACCATCTCTTCACCGTCTATGATTGGTTCTTTTCTTTTATCTTTGTGCATATAAACCGGAAATCATCTTAAGTGTAGGCATATGTGCAAGATTTCCAGCTTCCCCTAGGGAAAGTCATCATAAGGTGGTTAAGCATATTCTTAGATACCTTGTTGACACCCCCAACGTTGGGTCTATGGTACCCCAAGGATGCCAAGTTTAATCTTGTTGGGTACATGGATGTGGATTGCGCCGAAAATAAGGTGGGAAGGAAGTCCACGCTCGGGGCAAGTTCAATTTCTTGGATGCTTCTTGGTAAGTTGGTCCTCAAAGAAGCAAAATTGTGTCTCCCTATCCATCACCGAAGTCGAATATATTGCAACCGCAAGTTTTGCAAATAAATTGTTGTGGATGAGGCAAACTTTGAAGGACTATGGTATCACTTATAGAAATGTGCCTCTCGTATGTGATAATGAAAGTGCCATCAAGATTGCTGAAAACCATATTGATCATCCTCGCACCAAGCACACTAACATTTAGTATCATTTCTTAAGAGACCATGTGCAAAAGGGTGACACTAATATTGCTCATGCTGGCACGGATATGCAACTTGCCAACATCTTCACCAAACCATTCGATGAAGCAAGGTTTTGTCAACTTAGGCGTGAAACTTTGTATATTAGAGCTTGATCGCATTATGTGAAATCTTGTTCACATGTATACAATTACATCATGTCTTGTCTAGATGTAGGGATATATTTAGGGGGAGAAATCCAATTAATGAATCTTCTTGCCTCTATGTAATCCACAAATAAAACAATCACTCTCAAAGGCATTATACTTGTAAAAAATATAGTACTTTAAATGATGGAGTAGTGATGTTGGGCCCTAGGTTCAAATCTTCGCGGCGCCAAATCACTAATGGTCACACATGGTAGCTTTGATCCTTATTGTCTTGCGAGATCGAGCAAGTCTGCATTATTTTAAGTTGTATGGTTTCCTCTACACGTCACTTACCTCTTCATCTATATATCTCTTGTAACCCTCCTTGGTGGAGTCATCACATGCCCTCTTTGTTTCTTACCATGCTCAAAATTCCCAAGTGCCACACATGTGGAACACGGCTCGGATATCTCGCTTGTCCAGCTACCACAGAGAAAAATTAGCATACCCCCACGCGTCGGACATCTAGCACACCCACCAGACATCCGGCACGTCCAGTTACCAGAGAAAAAAATCATCATATCCCCATGCGCCGGACATCCGGCACACCCGTCATACTTCCGTCACATCCAGTTTCAGCGCTCCCAGGCCTCGAATGCTCGGGACATAACCGAGATGTCCGACCCATCTGCCTGATATAAAACCTGGATCTGGGGACGGGATAGTTTATTCCCCACCCACCCGCCCGCTCCACAGCCCTCCCAGCCGCCGGTGGCGTCTCTCGTCCTTCGTTGCCGCCTTGGTCGCTGATGACCCACAAGTATAGGGGATCAATCGTAGTCCATTCGATAAGTAAGAGTGTCGAACCCAACGAGGAGCAGAAGGCTTTGATAAACGGATTTCAGCAAGGTAATAACTGCAAGCACTGAAAGTAGCGGTAACAAGTGATGGTGTAGCGAGGTGAAACGTAGCAAGCAAAAAGTGACAAGTAACAAGTAGTAGCAACGATGTAGCAAGTGGTCCAATCCCTTTTGTAGCAAGGGACAAGCCTGAGCAAAGTCTCATAGGAGGAAAAACGCTCTTGAGGACACACGGGAATTTCTGTCATGCTAGTTTCATCATGTTCATATGATTCACGTTCGTTACTTTGATAGTTTGATATGTCGGTGGACCGGCGCTTGGGTACTGCCCTTACTTGGACAAGCATCCCACTTATGATTAACCTCTCTCGTAAGCATCCGCAACTACAAAAGAAGAATTAAGACAAAGTCTAACCATAGCATTAAACTAGTGGATCCAAATCAGCCCCTCACGAAGCAACGCATAGACTGGGGTTTAAGCTTCTGTCACTCCAGCAACCCATCATCTACTTACTACTTCCCAATGCCTTCCTCTAGGCTCAAATATGGTGAAGTGTTATGTAGTCGACGTTCACATAACACCACTAGAGGAAAAGACAACATACAGCATATCAAAATACCGAACGAATATCAAATTCACATGACTATTATCAGCATGACTTATCCCATGTCCTCAGGAACAAAAGTAACTACTCACAAAACATAATCATAATCATGATCAGAGGTGTAATGAATAGCATTAAGGATCTGAACATAAACTCTTCCACCAAGTAATCCAACTAGCATCAACTACAAAGAGTAATCAACACTACTAGCAACCTTACAAGTACCAATCGGAGTTGCGAGACGAAGATTCGTTACAAGAGATGAACTAGGGATTGGAGAGGAGATGGTGCTGATGAAGATGTTGATGAAGATGCCTCCCCTTCGACGAGAGGAGTGTTGGTGATGACGATGGCGACGATTTCCCGCTCCGGGAGGGAAGTTTCCCCGGCAGGATCGTCCTGCCGGAGCTCTAGATTGGATGTGCTTAAGTTTCGCCTCGTGGCGGCGGCGAAACCATGAAAAAGCTCCCGAATGATTTTTTTTCTGGACCAAAACCCTTCATATAGAAAAAGAGGGGACTAGTGGGCCGTCAGGGAACCCACAAGCCCCCACTCCGCCACCAGGGGGTGGCGGTGGCAGGGCTTGTGGCGCCCTGGCAGCCCCCCTCCGGTACTTCTTTCGCCCAGTATTTTTTATATAATCCCAAACAAATCCACGTAACTTTGAGGGCATTTGGAGATGTGCAGAATAGTGGACTAAGATTTGCTCCTATTCCAGTCCAGAATTCCAGCTGCCTGAATTCTCCCTCTTCAAAGAAACCTTGCAAAATAAGAGAGAAAAGGCATAAATATGGTACCATAAAGTAATATAACAGCCCATAAAGCAATAAATATCAACATGAAAGCATGATGCGAAATGGACGTATCAGTCGCTCCCAGCCCCAATCTTCGTGCTCCACGACCTCCTCCCCCCGATCTACCTCCTCATCCACTTCATTTGTGGGGTGGGGTCTGTTTCTTCTAGGAAAAGGAATCCTTGGTGTCGGGTGCTCCGCGAGTCTCTGTTGTACAAGATGGCTAGGATCATGAATGGGAGCAAGCATCCCATCGAGGGACATCCGTCCCATGGTATGCACCATCTGTGTTCCCTCGACTTCGAGTGAGTTTCATATCGGTTCATCTTCTAGGTTTAGTTATTCATCTAAGACACTTCAATACATTTTCTAGGACCCAATGCAAGTTTTTATGGTATTCCTACCCTTCAAAGACACCATAGCGGGCTAACCCTAACCATTTTGACTCGGAAATCTAATGCTTTGACTCACGAGGAACGGAGTTTGACCAATGAACTTTTCTAGCTAGTTGATCTTGTTGGAAATATGCCCTACACGCAATAATAAATTGTTTATTATTATATTTCCTTGTTCATGATAATTTTTTATTATCCATGCTAGAATTGTATTGATTGGAAACTCAAATACATGTGTGGATACATAGACAACACAATGTCCCTAGTGAGCCTCTAGTTGACTAGCTCGTTGATCAAAGATGGTCAAGGTTTCCTGGCTATAGACAAGTGTTGTCAGTTGATAACGGGATCACGTCATTAGGAGAATGATGTGATGAACAAGACGCAAACTACGAATGTAGCATATGATCATGTCAGTTTATTGCTATTGTTTTCTGCATGTCAATGTATTTGTTCCTATGACCATGAGACCATGCAACTTACGAATACCAGAGGAATACCTTGTGTGTACCAAACGTCGCAACGTAACTGGGTGACTATAAAGGTGCTCTAAAGGTATCTTTGAAGATGTCTGTTGGGTTGGCATGGATCAAGACTGGGATTTGTCACTCCGTGTGACGGAGAGTTATCTCAGGGCCAACTCGGTAATACAACATCACAACAAGCCTTGCAAGCAATGTGACTAAAGAGTTGATCATGGGATCTTGTATTATGGAACGATTAAAGAGACTTGTCGGTAACGAGATTGAACTAGGTATAGATATACCGACGATCCAATCACGGGCAAGTAACATACCGAAGGACAAAGGGAACAACATACGAGATTAACTGAGTCCTTGACATACAGGTTCAACTGATAAAGATCTTCATAGAATATGTAGGAACCAATATGGTCATCCAGGTCCCGCTATTGGTTATTGACCGTAGAGGTGTCTCGGTCAGGTCTGCATACTTCTCGAACCCGCAGGGTCTGCACACTTAACGTTCAGTGACGCTAGAGTAGTATTGGGATATGTATATTGGTGACCAAATGTTGTTTGGAGTCCCGGATAAGATTTCAGATGTCACGAGGAGCTCTGAAATGGTCCGAAGGTAAAGATTTATATATGGGAAGTACTATTTTGGCTACCGGAAAAGTTTCGGGTTTTATCTGTATTGTACCGGGAAGCTTCTGGAAGGTTCCAGGAGGTTCCAGAGGGTTCCGTAGGAGTCCAGAAGGGTCCCTCCAGCTCCTAGTACGTGCATGGGCTGTAAGGGAGTGTCCAAGCCTTGTTAGGCCAGCCCCCAAGGGCCCATGCGGTTGGGAGGGAAGAGTCCCTAAAGGGGAAGGCACCTCCTAGGTGCCTTGGGGAGGGAGGAAACCTCCCTAGGCCCACGCCCCTCCTTGCAAGAGGGGCTAGAGCTGCGACCCAACCCACCTCCTTCCCTCCTATATATAGTGGGGGATAGGTAGGGGCTGAACACACCAATTCTCACACCCCGGTGGCAGCCCTACCTCTCCCATAACTCCGTTTTCTCCTCAGATCGGTTCCGGCAGCGCTTGGAGAAGCCCTGCTGGCATTGCTCCACCATCATCTCCACCATGTCGTCGGGCTAGTTGAGATACCATCTACTTCTCCTTCCTCTCTTGTTGGATCAAGAAGAGGGGACATCAAAGCCGTACGTGTGCTGAACGCGGAGGTGACGTCTGTTCGGCACTCGATCGGGGCGGATCGTGATGGGATCGCGGGACGGATCGTGATGAGATCGCGGGATGGGCTGCATTTCGATCGCAAAGATGTTCCACTACATCAACCGCGTCATATACACTTCCGTTTAGCGATCTACAAGGGTATGTAGATACACTCTCTCCTCTCGTAGATGGTCATCACCGTGGATAGATCTTGTGTGCGCATCATGAGCTAGGTCTATGCGTAGATTATATCTCGAGTAGAACACAAAGGAGTTTCTGGGCGTAGATATTTAGATTCCTGCCCTCCTTAGTCTTTTCTTGATTTGGCGTTATTGTTGGATGAACCGGCCCAAACCAACATTACTCGTACGCTTATGAGAGACCGGTTTCATCGACTAACATCGAACTTGTTGCATAAAGATGACTGGCGGGTGTCTGTTTCTCCAACTTTAGTTGAATCAGATTTGACCGAGGCGGTTTTGGAGAAGGTTAAACCGCAACTTGCATATCACTGTTGTGGTTTTGCGTAAGTAAGATGCGATCATACTAGATACACATAGCAGCCACGTAAAACATGCAACAACAAATTAGAGGACGTCTAACTTGTTTTTGCAGGGTATGCATGGCCAATGACATGTTCTGATATATTTGATGTATGATATGAACATGTTGTAATAGTTAAATATCGACTTGCATGTTGATGCTATGGCGACCGGCAGGAGCCATAGGGTTGTCTTTAACTATTTTGCGCTTGATGATGCTTTGCTTTATCGCTAGACAGTAGCTTTAGTTGTAACAACATAGTTAGCGGAACAACCTCGATGGCAGTACAATGATGGAGATCATGATGATGGAGATCATGGTGTGGCGCCGGTGACGATGGAGATCATGTCGGTGCTTTGGTGAGGGAGATCAAGAAGCACAAGTTCATGGCCATATCATGTCACTTATGATTTGCATGTGATGTTAATCCTTTTATGCACCTTATTTTGCTTAGGACGATGATAGCATTATAAGATGACCCCTCACTAAAATTTCAAGATAAATTTGTGTTCTCCCCGACAGTGCACCGTTGCGACAGATCATCGTTTCGAGACACCACGTCATGATTGGGTGTGATAGAATCTACGTTCACATACAATGGTGCAAAACAGTTGCACACGTGGAACACTCGGGTTAAACTTGACAAGCCTAGCATGTACATCCATGGCCTCAGAACACAAGAGACCGAAAGGTCGAGTACTAGTCATATAGTGGATATGATCAACATGGAGATGTTCACCATTGAAGCTAAACTCAACTCACATGATGATCGGACTTGAGTTAGTTAATTTGGATAATGTACCACTCTAATGACTAGAGGGATGTCAATTTGCGTGGGAGTTCTTAAGTAGTATGATTAATTGAACTTATTATCATGAACATAGTCAAAAATGTCTTTGCAAATTATGTTGTAGCTTGTGCTGTAGCTCTACTGTTTTTGATATGTTCCTAGAGAAAACTTAGTTGAAAGATGATGGTAGCAATTATGCGGACCGGGTCCGTAAATTGAGTATTGTCCTCATTGTTGCACAGAAGGCTTATGTCCTTAATGCACCGCTCGGTGTGTTGAACCCCGAGCGTCGTCTGTGGATGTTGCGAACTTCTGACATACACGTTTTGATGACTACATGATAGTTTAGTGCATAATGCTTAACGGCTTAGAATTGAGGCGTCGAAGACGTTTTGAACGTCACGGAACATATGAGATGCTCCAAGAGCTGAAACTAGGATTTCAGACTCGTGCCCCCGTTAAGAGGTATGAGACCTCTCACAAGATTCTTGGCCCGCGAAGTAAGGGAGAAAAGCTCAATTGTTGAGCATGTGCTGAGATTGTCTGAGTACTACAATCGCTTGAATCAAGTGGGAGTTGATCTTCCAGATAAGATATTGATCGACATAGTTCTCCAAAGTCACTGCCACCAAGCTACTAGGCTTCGTGATGAACTATAAAATGTGAGGGATAGAGATGATGATCCATGAGTTATTCGTGATGTTAGACACTGCAAAAGTAGAAATCAAGTAGGAGCATAAATTGTTGATGGTTAGTGAAACCACTAGTTTCGACAAGGGCAAGGGCAAGAAGGGATACTTCATGCATGGAAAACCAGTTGACGCTCTAGTGAAGAAACCCAAGGTTGAACCCAAACCCAAGACTAAGTGCTTCTGTTATGAGGGGAACGGTCACTGAAGCGGAACTACCCTAGTTACTTGGTAGATAAGAAGGCTGGCAAAGTCGACAAAATTATATTGGATATACATGATATTGATGTGTACTTTACTAGTACTCCTAGTAGCACCGGGGTATGAGATACCGGTTCGGTTGCTAAGTGTTAGTAACTCGAAATAAAGGCTACGGAATAAATGGAGACTAGCTAAAGGCAAGGTGACTATGTGTGCTGGAAGTGTTTCCAAGGTTGATGTGATCACCATCGCACGCTCCCTCTACTTTCGAGATTAGTGTTGAACCTAAATGTTGTTTGGTGTATGCATTGAGCATGAACATGATTGGATTGTATTTATTGCAATACGGTTATTCATTTAAAGAGAATAATGGTTATTCTGTTTACTTGAATAATGCCACAATGGTCATGCACCTAATATGAATGGTTTATTGAATCTCAATCGTAGTGATACACATATTCATAATATTTGATGCCAAAAGATAGAAAGTAGTAATGATAGTACAACTTACTTGTGGCACTGCCGCTTGAGTCATATTGGTGTAAAATGCACGAAGAAGCTCCATATTGATGGATCTTTGGACTCACTCGTTTTTGAATAATTTGAGACATGCGAACCATGCCTATTGGTGTAAACGCATGAAGAAACTCCATGCATATGGATCATTCGGACTCACTTGATTTTTAATCACTTGAGACATGCAAATCATGCCACATGGGCAAGATGACTAAAGGCCTCATTTTCTAGTGAGATGGAACAAGAAAGTAACTTATTGGAAGTAATACATTTTGATGTATGCAGTCCAAGGAGTGCTGAGGCACGTAGTGGATATCGTTATGTTCTTACTTTAGAGATGATTTGAGTATATACTAGTATATTTACTTGATGAAACACAAGTATAAATTATTGAAAGGTTCGAGTAATTTTAGAGTGAAGTTGAAGATCATCGAGACAAGAGGATAATATATCTATGATGTGATCGTGGAGGTAAATATATATATATATATCTCAGTTGCAAGTTTGGTAAACATTTAAGACAATGTCAAATTTGTTTCACAACTCATGCCACCTGGAACACCATAGTGTGATGGTATGTCCAAACGCCATAGCCGCGCCCTATTGGATATGGTGCATACTAAGATGTCTCTTATCGAACTACCACTTTTGTTTTTGGGATTAGGCATTACAGACAACCACATTCACTTTAAATAGGGCACCACGTAATTACGTTGAGATGGCACCGTATGAACTGTGGTTTGGAGAAACATAAGATGTCATTTCTTAAAGTTTGGGGCTACGATGCTTGTGCGAAAAAGTTCCAGCCTGATAAGCTCGAACCGAAAGCGGATAAATGCATCTTCATAGGACACCCAAAACAGTTGGGTATACCTCCTATCTCATAATCGGAAGCAAAGTGTTTGTTTCTAGAGATGGGTCCTTTCTCGAGGAAAAGTTTCTCTCGAAAGAATTGAGTGGGAGGATGGTAGAAACTTGATGAGGTTATTGAGACGTCACTTCAACCAATGAGTAGCAGGGCGCAAGAAGATGTTCCTGTAGCGCCTACACTAGTTGAAGTGGATAGCTGATGATGGTGATCATGAAGCTTCGGATCAATTTACAACCAAACCTCATAGGTTGACAAGGTATCGTACTGCTCCAGAGTAGTACAGTAATGTTGTCTTGGAGGTCATGTTGCTGGTCAACAATGAACCTGCGAGCTATGGAGAAGCGATGGTGGGCCCGGATTCCGACGAATGGCTAAAGGCCATGAATCCAAGATAGGATCCATGTATACAAACAAAGTGTGGACTTTGCAAAAACTACTTGATGGTCGTAAGATTGTTAAGTACGGATGGATTTTTAAAGGAAGACACACGATGATGGTGAAAGTCACCATTTAAGAAAGCTCGACTTGTTGCAAAGAGGTTTCCGACAAGTTCAAGGATGATGGGGGGATAACCCCGGGGTAGGCTCATCGAGCCTACTCCTTTGCATTCAAGACTAAAGGGAAACCGCAACTCTCTCCATACGGCCAAATCCTCCTGGCCGGCTAGGAATCGCCTGCCGGCTAGGAGCGAGATAGCTACCTCCCTCAGGCCGCCTGGTAGGTGCATGCCGGCTATGGGCAAGATGGCCATTCCTATGCCGGCTAGTGAGGTGGCTAGCCGTCCAGGGAGCTCAAGTCACATCAGATCGTAGGCCATGACGGGACTGTGTGATTAAAGGTTAATACGCGTTAGCACAGGTACAAGGTTGGAGAGCACGGCAGGTACAGTGTCAGCGGCCGTCCCGCTGACCTACTCCGACTCCGATCCATCAACCCCGCACAATACAGGCCTGTCAGCATCCACTCCATTACCAAGCTCGGCGTGCCAACAGTGGAGACGGCCGTACTGGCGACCCATGACGAATCTCGCAGGACGAGGCCAGACGTACTACACGTGACCTGCGTCAGCCTTACGCGAGAGCTTCATTGGCTAGCCGGCGGGTCCCATGGCCAGATGGGACCTTGCAGCCATCGGGCCCCTCCGGCGATAAGAAAGACCACTGTGGACCCCCTAGCCAGCCGGCGAGGCTGCCAGGTGGGTCCCTCCTTTGTACTTTTATCCTTACTAGTACAAATGCCCGTGTGTTGCACCGGAAAAAAACACAACATGCTTCGTGCTATTATGCATTATTTTTTATATCCGGTAGCAAAAGAATATGTTCGTTGCAACTCGAAATGCCCGTGCTTTGTTTCAGAGAAAACACAAAGACTCCTAGTCCGCCACATGCGTTAGCAGATCGGGCAGACCGGAAATCGCAAGCTCCTACTCGTCCCTTAAAATCGTGAGTTCCTCCTCATCCCTTGGAACGCCTTACTGGTGTATCATCTAGTACCATGCATCTGAAATTTTAACCTCAAAAGCGCCAAGGCAAAACATGCAAATTCAGCAATACCACGTGTCCTCGATTTTCTTAATACACTCCCTCCGTTCGTAAACATAAGACCTTTTAGAGATTTCAATATGGACAACATACGGAGGATAACGAATGAATGTATACTCTAAAATACGTCTATTTACATCTCAGTATGTAGTTCATATTGAAATCTCTAAAACATCTTGTATTTAGGAAAAGAAAAAGAGGTAATATTTGACAAGTACTAACTGCATCAGGAATCGTCCTTCTTTTCATGTTATGTTAATCTGATGCCGAATCCTAAATGAATGGTGATCTTGTAAGATATGCTATCAACAAACAACTAGTTACTACGCTTAACCCAAATTACCACAGGATAGATACATTGCAACCTCCAGTTTTGTATTTATTAACATCATCGTCATCTGTACAGCAGTGAGTCGTGATATATACTGTGTCATAATAAGGCATATGTACGCCAAGGGGGCCTCTGCTTGCCATCCTGGGACGGCGACAGCTTACCCCTCCCTAACTGGGTCGGAGAAGCTATTTCCACACCTTGACTGCGCCGTCTCTACTGGCTGATATCAACCGCTGGCTCGACAAGTTGACGGATGCTAGGGCGAGGATCGCGTCCCGGTGGCAGCCGGTGGAATCGGCAGCGGCCATGGCAAGCTGCGTCTTGTGCGTAAACCTGGACGCTGGTGTGGGCGCTTTGCACGATTCCTGCGCACAAAGTTATACTCTGTTAGCATTAGCGTCCGTCAAGAGAGATTCAGAGAGAGAGCCACGCTGCTTCAAGCACCACCACAAAACTGATGCGATAAATTAATCATGCAGGAATGCACCAGCATGAGGTTGAAGGCTAAAGTGATGGACCAGTAAATTCATAAGGTTATTGAGTGCATCAGGTTGAAGGTTAAAGTTATGGACCAGTAAATTCACAAGGTTCTTGAGTTGATACACTATAGTGTAACTTCAGATAAGAAACAGAAACAAAACAGTGATACTGTTTTGGCGGACATACGTGCACAACCTGTACTCCGTAGCTCGACCGTATATCATAAAACTCGTTGTTTCCAATACCTTTTGCTGAAGGACCAGCAATACAAAAGCTTTGCTCAGGCCTTCAAAATCATCAAACAAAATAATACATTTTAGATTACAAGTGGTGAAGGAGAAAAAAATGCAGAAGCAAGAGCCTATAGTAGTAATATTCAACCTGGCCTGGTCCGAGTAGCGTATCTTCAAATCTGTTCCTCCAGTCAGCAGATCTCCCTCTGGCAAAGGAAGCAAGCACCGGATGCCTGGGAGGTTTGGAGGCGGATCGGCCAGTTCCTCAATTATGGAGCAGGGAGGAAAAATCAATCTCGTGCACGCAAACCTGCGAGATGTAGGCAGTATCGTTGCGGTGGTCTCGTTGAAGCCGCGGAGCACGGAGGGCTCGTCGGCGCTGAACGACGCGGACGAGGCTGTCGGCGTCGCTGTCCTCCACCTCGTAGGAGACTCCGCGGAGGAGGGACGGGTCATAGCCGGAGGTGGCGGTGGCGTGCTGCGCCAGCAGGCGGCGAAAGCCCCGGTCGAGGGCCGGCGGGGCTGTGGTCGGGTGCTAGGAGGAGCCGCTCGGTGGAGAGGAAGGGCAGGGGGTGGAGGAGGCCGGGGGAGGTGCGGGGCGGCCCTGGCGGCGGTGGGCCGGATCCGATCCGGGGGCGAGGGGCTTTCTTGCAAATCTAAAACGTTTTTTCCACTTAATCAGGGACTGCGGATTGAATGCTCGAAGCCACGACGGACTATTTCACAATAAAGCCACGACGGACGGCGGAAGCGGTCCGCGCTTTATTATTATAGCAAAAGAGCCCGTGCGTTGCAACGGGAGAAAAATAATTATAATCTTCAAGGATGCTGATCATATTACGTCCTTAAAATTTTAGGACAATTCTTGAAATGCATGAACATTTTTTGAATTAATAAACATTTTTTTCAATTGCACCTAAAAAATAATACACAAACTTTTTTTTCAAAATCATGGACTTTTATTGTTTTCACCAACATTGTTCTCAAAATTATGAACATTTTTTTAAATATGGGAATACTTTTACAAATATCCCGAGCATTTTTTGAATTCAAAAACATTTTATGTTTTCTTCAAAATTCTATTTCAAAATTCTAAGTTTTATAAGTTGCAAAAGTTTTTCAAAAGTCGATATTATTAGAATTTTAAAAAACGGAACACAAAAAGAAAATAAAAAATGAGACTAAAAACATAGGCACAAGCTGTTTTTAAGATTTTTATACGGACTTTTGTTTAAAATTATTGACTTTTTTTATTTTAAAGACATTTTCTAAAAAATTAAACATTTTTTTGTATATGCAAACACTTTTCAAAACTCTTGAGTAGTTTTTGAATTCTCAAAAAAATTAAAAAAATAATATTTTATTTCAAAATTCTCAGTTTCTTAAATTTAAGAAAAGTTATTAGAAGTTCTACATTATTTAAAGTAGAAAAAAATGGAACTGATAAGTAAAATAAAAAAAACTAAAAGAACAGGCGGTCACGCATGGGCTGGCCCAAATAGGTGTGCTGCATCTTTTTCCAATGCCCAGAGCGTAATATAGGAGGTGCCTACATGGGCCGGCCCAGTCCGGAGATTTTCTTGTTTGAAACGTTTTTTATGACTTATAAGTGGCAATTGTGGGTAATTTTCATCAACTTTATGGGCAATGTTAATGACGAACGACAGAAGCACTAATTGCTTTATTAGTAGGTAAAGATTGTAGGTCGGTGGGTTCGTCTATAAAACCCCCCGATCCCCCTCCATGCACACGGACGGTCAACTACTCACACACACACCCATACATGAGAGGTAGACGCGAGCCGGCAGCTCCTTCTTCCTCCTCCGTCGAACAGTTCCAAGAGCACACTGTAATCCCTTTGGTGCATCAACCATTCCGGCAGGACTAGGGGTGTTATCTCTACGGAGAGCCCCGAACCAGGGTACATCGTGCGTCCCTCGCTTGTACTAACCCCGTTCCCGGAGCCCGCCGGTGTCCTTTCGGTTCCCACCACTCATGTTTAGCCTACCCATGGCTGATGTCGTGAGTAAACACTGACACTTGGCGCCCACCATGGGGCCTCCCGAGGCATCGGCCGGAGTTACGCTCCGGGCAGGACCCATCGCCAACACCCCGGATGCCTCGCGTCTGTATCGATCAGCATGCCCGTGGAGCCTGCCCTTGCGGAGGTTTCTGAGATGCTGGTCGATGATCCAGGCTGTCTCACAGACTCTGATGAGGAGTTCGATGACGAGTCGCTTTCCAGCGACGTAATAGCTGCTGTTGCGAACCTCGGTGTCCTCTTCAGCGACCGGCGCCTCGACGATAAGCCTCGCCACCTCGGCGACGACATCGACATCGACGCACTATGCGCGAGTTTCAGTGGGCTCTCCTCGAGGATATGCGTGCGCCTGATGAGTACCCTAGCGATGTGCTCGTTTTCGATGGTCCACCGTCATCTGCGGGGTGTCTTACCCCGCACCACGCCGCTGCCGTCTCCTACCTCCAGGAGGTGATGGTCATTGGATCCGGCACCAGCAAGCCTCACGGCAAGGCGTCAGCAGAGGCAGCTGACCCCGCTGCGGGTTCTGCAGACACGCTTCATGCTGCCCTTGCGGACTTGAAGACGCCTATCGCCACTACTACAAACCCAGCTGATGCTAGGGCCTCGCTCGCGGAGGCCCGCAGGGAGATTCTGGAGGAGGGCATTGTCATCCCTACCGCCAAGCGCCGGATGGAGCCCGCGCAATGCGAGTATAACTCCGCTTACAACCTCACTTCGGCTGCTGATGGTCCTAGCCAACGCAGCAAGGTATGCGGCCGCGGACGGGTCATCGTCGATATCCTAGGTGGCAAGCAGCCCATTTATGATACTCCCGCGGCCAACTTGCGGGCTGCTCAGGCGGCTATGGCAGAAATGTCTAGTTTTGAGTACGAGGGCGCGTCCTTCAAGAGAAGTGGGTCAAGGATCTCCTTGACGCCGCCAACGAGTAGCAGTCTCTTCTTGACCCTAGTCATGCTCCGTCAGTGTCCCCGGGAGCCGACCCCGGAGCACACCGCAACCCCAGCGGCTGTCATCAAGCCGAGGGTTCCTTCACGCATCACACTTCTGGCCGGAAGGGTGAGGGCAGCCAAGACACGCGTTCCCTGCGCCAGAGCGAGCTGGTTTTAGGCCGGCATCACAGGGAGGCTGGCGACGAGGGGGATTTGGTGCGTGAGGTTCCACCTTCGAGGCGGCGCGAAGGGGACAACGCCACTAGCTCCCAGGACACCCTTCCGATCTAAGCCCGGATCGCCCCTCGCATCCCTCACAGCGACAACGATGCTCGTCGATGCATCAACCTCCTGCGTAGTCGGCCCTCCTAGAGGAGGATGGTCCCATTGGTCCGGCCTGCTTCGGCCCCCGGATCCGAGGGGAGCCGTTCCCTAGAGGCTTCACTCTCCCTCGGGACACCCCCCAAGTACAATGGCACAGCCAAACGAGAAGACTGGCTGATCGACTACACCACCGTAGTCGGCATCGCTCGGGGCAACAATCGTGTAGCAGTCCGCTACGTGCCTCTCATGATGGCCGGCTCGTCTAGGACATGGCTCAATAGCCTTGTAGCCGGCTAAACCAACTATTTGGTTGACTTCGAGGAGGCGTTCGTCCGCAACTTCACTGGCACCTACAAACGCCCTGGTCGGCCTCGCGAGCTGGCCATGTGCATCCAAAGGCCTGACGAACCCCTTCACGACTATGTCACGCGTTGGACGGAGCTGCGCAACTCCTGCGAAGGTTGCATGAGGTACAAGCCTTTCAATATTTCATTGTTGGCTGCCGAGAGAGGACCCTACTCAAGCACAAGCTCATGTGCTCCGAGCCCACCTCTCTGGCGGTGCTCATGGCCAAGGCGGACAAGTACGCCACGGCCGACTCCGCTATGTGGGTCAAGGTCACCGCCTCAGACAAAATTGTCCCCACACCGTCTACTCCCAAGCCGGCTGGCGACAACCGAGGCGGCCAGAACAACAAGCGCAAGACGGATCAACTTGATTCACGCTCTACAAGCAAGCAGGTGGCTAACATGGAGGAAGATGCGCCGGCTACCCAAGCCGGCTCTCAGCGGCAACGGGCCGGCAAGAATACTTGGCAGCCTAAGCTCACCTTCGAGCAAATGCTCGATGCACCATGCAAGATGCACACTGGGGCGAAGCCAGCCACTCATACCCTCCGACAGTGTAGCTTTGGACAGCGACTGTCGCAAGGAGAGGGTCTGCCGGCTCCCCCGGCGGCAGCTGCTGCGCCTCGTGCTCCGGCTCCCGGGCCGGCTCCGGCTCCACCGCCGCCGCCTCACAACGACGCCGTCTCCACGATGAGTACCCCCACCAAGACGGGGCGTACGTCGTGTTCACCGGCGAAGGCGACGACAAGCACAGCCAGCGACAACGCATGTGTGAGGTGAATGCCACAGTCCCCACGTTCCCCAGTTCATGCATTGGTATGAAAAGCCAATTACGTGGAGTCGGGCTGACCATCCCGTGGTGATGCCAAACCCTGCCTCATACGCACTCGTCCTCGACCACACCTTCGCCTCCAAGAGGCTCACTTGCCGGCTTCATAATGGAGGTTTTCCACCCGGACTGGTTGGCCAACCCAGTCCTGGTGCTGAAGAAGAACAATACATGGAGAATGTGTATCGACTACGCGAGCTTGAATAAGGCGTGCCCGAAAGACCCTTTCTCTTTGCCCCGGATAGATCAAGTGATCGAATCCACAGCCGGCTGCGAATTGTTGTCTTTTCATGACGCCTATTCGGCCTACCATCAAATCAAGCTGGATTCGGTTGACCAGCTAAAGACCTCCTTCATAACACCCTTTGGGGCCTACTGCTACACCACCATGATGTTCGGTCTGAAGAATGCTGGTGCCACGTTTCAATGCTGCATGCAACAATTCCTCCTGCCGCAGATTGGCAGGAACATCCACGTCTATGTGGATGATATCGTCGTCAAGACCAAGCAGCATTTTAGTCTCCTTGAAGACTTGCGAGAGACGTTCGCCAATCTACGTGAATAGAACATCCGGCTCAACCCAGAGAAATGCGTCTTTGGAGTTCTAGGCGGCAAGCTCTTGGGTTTCTTTGTGTACGCTTGTGGCATTGAAGCAAACCCTGAGAAAATCAGAACCATCAAGCGGATGGTGAAGCCGGCTCGAATCCTCGACGTCGAGAAGTTCATCGGCTGTCTGGTGTCCCTTAGCCGGTTCGTCAGTCGGCTGGGCGAGAAGGCGCTTCCACTCTATCAACTGATGAAGAAGACGACCAAGTTCAAGTGGAACGACCAGGCGGATGAAGCCTTCCGCGACCTCAAGCACATCATCTCGAGTATGCCAATCTTGGCGGCGCCGGCTGAAAGAGAGCCCATCCTCATCTACATCGTGGCAACCACTCGCATGGTCAGTGTGGTTCTGGTACTGGAGCACAAGGAGGAGGGCAAGGTACTGTTAGTGCAACGCCCTATCTACTACCTCAGCAAGGTCTTGTCCGCCTCCAACCAAAACTACCCTCACTATCAAAAGATGTGTTATGGTGTTTACCTTGCCGCCAAGAAGTTGAAGCAATACTTCCAGGAGCATGCCATCACTATGGTGAGAACTGCTCCGCTTTCAGAAATCACGGGCAACCGTGATGCCATGGGCCAGATTGCCAAGTGGTCCATCTCCATGGCTGACCACGACATCCGCTACGAGCTGCACACCGCCATCAAATCTCAGGTGGTGGCTGACTTCCTCGTCGATTGGGCAGAAACCCAATTTATGCCACCACCTCCAGACTCCACTCATTAGCGGATGCATTTCGACGGCTCGAAGATGCAAACTAGTCTGGGAGCCGGCATCGTCTTGACGTCTCCGAAAGGATACCAAGTCAAGTATGCTCTCTAGATACACTTCGCCGCCTCCAACAATGTCGCCGAGTACGAAGCGCTCGCTCACGGCCTCCGGCTTGCCAAAGAAATTGGCATCCAGTGGATCCTTTGCTTCGGTGACTCGGACCTTGTGATGCAGCAAGTCTCTAGCGAATGGGACGCCAGGGATGCCAACATGGCGAGCTACCGTTTCCTCATTCAGCAGCTCAGTGGCCCTTTCGAGGGCTGCGAGTTCCATCATGTACCCTGGGCGGACAACGAGGCGGCCGACACCTTGGCTAAAATCGGCTCCACAAGGCACGCAATCCCTGTCGGCGTCTCCCTCGAGCAACTATACAAGCCATCCATCAAGCCGTCTTCGGAGTCGGCGTCGATCTTTGTGCTGGCAGGTCCTTCGGTACCAACGACGTTGGCTATGCCAGTTCCGTCGGCTATAACTGTTGTGTTGGCTACACTAGCTCTGCCGACTCCAATTGTTGCGCCGGCTACAACTGCTTCGCCGGCTACAACAACAACTTCGGTCACGCCAAGCCTCGAATCATGTCGGCTCGACACCGAGTGGGTGGCCGTCATGGAGGTAGCCGACGTGTCGGCTGCCACAACAGCACCAGAGACAGAAGGTCTCGAGCGTGTGACTACATCAACAAGCGCGGGGGCTACACAAGCTCTTGATCCACAGGTCGAGGCGGAGCCGGCTCCTGTGTCAGCTCCTTCGTGGGCTCAACCCATCCTGGCCTTCCTTCTTCGTGGCGAGCTTCCCCAAGATGAGGCGGAGGCAAGGCAGATCCAACATCGATCAGCAGCATACGCCATCATCAATCATGGGCTATGGGCCAATAAAATCCAACGTTGCGTCGAGTCAGAAAAGGGGCAGGAAATCCTCAGAGACATACATCAGGTTGAGTGTGGGCATCATGCCGCCTCTAGAACCCTGGTGGCCAAGGAGTTCCGCCATGTATTTTACTAGCCCGCAACCCTTGAGGAGGCTGTGGACATGGTCAACAAGTGTGAAGGTTGCCAACGCTTCAGCAGGCAGAGCCACATGCCATTCTCAGCCCTCAAAACCATCCCCTTGTCATGGCCGTTTGTCGTATGGGGGTTGGATCTGGTGGGGCCATTTCAGACAGCTCGAGGCGGCATGACGCATCTCCTGGTGGTTGTTGATAAATTTACCTAGTGGATTGAGGCCAGGCCCATCAAGAAACTTGACGGTCCCACGGCTGCCAGCTTCATCAAGGACATTGTTATCTGCTGCGGCGTCCCCCACAGCATCATCACCGACAACGGCACCAATTTTGCCAAAGGTGCATTGGCGCTCATCTGCTCTAAGGAGAGCATCCGGCTGGACTTCGCATTGGTGGCACATCCACAATCCACCGGCCAGGTGGAAAGGGCAAATGGCCTGATCCTGGCCGTCATCAAGCCAAGACTGGTGGCACCACTAGTCAGGTCAGCCGACTGCTGGATCAAAGAGCTACCGGCTGTGCTGTGGATCCTCTGCACCATGCCGAACCGGTCAACCGGCTTCACACCATTCTTTCTCGTATATGGGTCCAAGGCAATCATCCACGTGGATGTTGAGTTCGACTCTCCTCGGGTCACCCTATACACAGAGACGGAAGCAAAGGAGGCAAGAGAAGACGGCGTCGATCTGCTCGAAGAGGCACGAGAGATGACCTTGAGACGGACGGCTATATATCAACAGAAGCTAAGGTACTACCACAACAAGAAGATCAAGCCCCCCTCTTTCAGAGAGGGAGACTTGGTGCTCAGAAGAATCCAGCGAACCGCCGGCCAGCACAAGCTCTCTTCCCCATGGGAGGGACCTTTCATCGTCAGCAGGGTATTGCATAACAATGCATACTATCTGATAGACTCCGAGAAGCCAAGGAAGCGCAAAAGAGACGACTCCGGCCATGAAACGGAGCGTCCATGGAACGCGACATTACTTCGCCTGTTCTACTGCTAGAATGCATGAGAAATAAAAAAGCATGTACGTATGTATCTTCTTCCCTTTTTGGGACTTTTAATGAATGCAATGTGTGTTTCAAGCCGGTGCTTGAGGCACACCTCTTTGAGATTGATGGCAAGAGTTATCCACACATTTGTGATTTCCCTGGTCCGGATCTACGGGCTCAGGGGCTCGCTAGCCAGCCCAAACGGTTTACTTAGTTGTAGGTGAGCGTATAGTGTATGCCAGGTTGAACCCTTACCGTCTCGCACAAGCTACAGTCTGGCTCCCGGCTATCCGGCTAACGAGATGGTGGCGGGGAAGGCAGGCTGCATGAAAAACTCAACTACAAACAAGGTTTTTGGCTCGGGTTGGTTTGATCGCTTTGGATCTTAATTTCTAGTCGGCCTCTGCTGGCTCGCTTTTGAGTCTAAGAGTCTCGATGGCTTCAAAAAATCTAGGTCTAATGTTTTCGAAGGCAGAAGCCTCATCCCAGTCACAGATCGGCTCCCGACTGTCGGGCTAGCGGGGCGGATGCTAGAGAGAACAAAGGAGCTGGGTGAAAAGGAGTCAAAAGGGAATCAAAAGATAAAAATGCGAGTCAGCAAGCACAGTGCTTATGAATACAATGCAGAATAAGATAGCATACATCACATTCAAAGCATTCAGAGGCCCACGACCGAAGTTCATTACATTAAAAGACCCCCAGTGGGTGGAACTATTGGACTGACATCAAAATGCAGAGAAAAAACAAAAAGGGCAAGCTAGTGGGTGGCGGCTCCGTCTGTAGCCCCGGCAGCAGCTCCTGAAGTGGTGGCTTCACCATCGCCGGCTACGTCTGAGGTGGAAGCGCCATCTCTGCCTCGGGCACCTCCGGCACCATCCTTCATGGTTGAGTCCGCGTAGGCCTCGCTGCTGGAGTCGGCGGCTTCCTCCTCAAAGGCCGCCTCGACAGAACTGCCTTCGACGTCGTAAGGCTGCAGATGGAATAGATCCTCAGGGACCACGTTGTCGTATGTGTCATGCTCCAAGCCAAATTCGTCCCACGCGGCGAAGGAGGCGATGCTGCTGGCTCTCACCTGTAGATGATCCTCCAGGGCCACCAGCTCCCCCTCTGAGCCGGGGCATTGTGCTGCGAGCTTGCCTAAGTCCAGGTTTTGGTACCAGGACTTGGCCAAGCGGAGTGCCATGTATGCACCAGCGCGCGCAGCAAATGCGCGCCAGGCGTCGAGGCAGGAGCTGTCGGCCTCAAGCGAGCGGGACAGCCGGCTCATGGACGCCGGCTCCACTCCATCAGGCCACAGCGCCTTCACCATCTCTAGTCTAGCATTCTGGAGCCGCTCCAGGGAGCGCGCTAGTTCGTGAAAGCGGGCCTTAGCGCCAGTGGCAATCTCCTCCACGGACCAGCCGGCATCAGCGTCTACTTCTTCGCCAGCGGCGCGATGCTCTTCACGGCTGGTCTCCATAGCCGCTTCTGCTGCCTCCCGTGTCCCAGGGAAGAACCCTGGGGAATGGGGGATGGTATGAAGGGGAAGCAGGGGAAGCGCCAGCAACAAGGAAGATCAAATCAAGACAAAGGAGACTTACGGTTGAAGTGGATATCGGTCTCATGGGCCTCCTCCAGGGCCTCGCGATCCCGTGTCATGCTCTCTATAGCCATGTGGGTGAGCTCTCCTTGGAGGGCCTGAGCCGCATCGGTCTCCTTCACCAGCTGCGCCTACACTTGGGTCAAGGGCCTCCTTCTCCTTCAGGGCGGCGTCCATGCGCTCCGTCTCCTCGATATGGACCTTCTCCAGGCGCTCCAGGTCGGCGGTGTGGGCGGTGTGCAGTTGTTCCATCTCCGCCTGGTGGGCCGTCTCGCGGTCCTTCTTCTCCCTCCGGAGAAGATCCAGCTACTGGTGGAGCTGCTTGTCCGCCTCGCACAGGGCGTCTCGCTCCGAGACGGCCACGTCGAGCCTGCTCTAAAGGTTGCCGGTTCGGCCTTCGGCCGCCTGGATCCGGGCCAGCAGTGCGTTATACGCTTGCACTTGGGCGTCGTGGAGTTCCTACACACAAGGCAAACAAAGCAAAGAATAAGATTCGGCTCGGCTAATTCTCAGCCGGTCCGATTCTCGGGGGCTACACCCAGTGGGTGCGCTAGCGCACCCCCATTGAAAAAGCAACTGCAAGCAGAACACAATGAGATTCGGCCCGGCCAATTCTCAGGGGCTACACCCAGTGAGTGCGGTGGCGTGCCCCCACTAGCGCAAGAACAAGGTAGAAAGAACCAAAACAAAGCAAATAAAGAGCAAAGGTTTGAGGACTTACGGCAGTTCGGTCCTCAAGGCGATCTAGGTCGCATTTGGCCATCAGGGACGCATGCGACACCTTCTCGCGGCTGCGAGAGAACTCTGCCACCAGCAGCGGGATGTCGCTGAGTTCGGTGCCTGGGGGCAGTGTTGCGCGTTCGGCGTTGGTCGCGCACCAGGTCTTCATGGGCCGGCTCCTGGCGCGGTCGGGCCACGATTGGCCATGACTATTGTGCCCTCTCCGGGTGGTGTGCCTGCTGTCGGCTCCCTCGACGTTTTGGCCGGCGCCATCTCCGTAGCCGGAGGTGGATTTGTCGTCTCCGGCGCCTCCAACATCGTCTCCGACGCCTCCAATGTCATCTCCGGCGCGCCGTCTACATCAGCTTGAGGCGCGTCGGGGATCACATCGAGATCCACTGGCTTGGAAGGTGCCGGCTCAACGAGCTTGGCTATCCCGGCCCCCTTGGTGCGGTTTGGGGTCGGCTCGCTAGTCGGGTTCTCCGCGCGCGCCCGTAAGACGGGGTCGTTCATTGCCTTCGATCGCTTCTCCTTGGAGGGATTCTCGGTCCGTCTGGGTTGAGGTTGTCCTTTGGCCACCTTTCGAGCCGCTTTCTCCCAGGGGAGAGTGGACTCCTCATCCAGCGCCTTCTTGGCAGCATCGGTAGCTGCCCAGGCGGCTCGTTCGACGGCGGAGGCAGTTTCCTCCTGTATCTCTTCGGCATCCCTAACAAATTCAAACCAATAAGGAATCAATCTTCACGCAAGAATCCAAAAAAGGGTAATGATGATCTCTTACCCAGCAACGACGGGCAGTGGCCTCCTACCGGTAGTGGTTCGTTGCTTCTTAGCATCGCTGCCTCGACTCCGGCTGGAGGTCCCGTTGCGGCGCGCTTTGGGAGTCGGCTTGGCACCGGCGACCCCCTTGCCCTTCTGCCGGGCCGCCTCGCCATCCGCCGCCGTCTCGCCAGAATTTCGGCGAGCTCGCGTCAGGGGAGGGCTGGATACTTCTTCCAGGTCCTCTTGGTCCTCCCCGAAGGCTGCACCGTGCATAAGAGGCGGCGTCTCGTCAGCATCCATCCATTCAAGAAGAGAGGGCTTAACGTGCTCATCAGGCGGCTCGGAGCCCTCCGACTCCATCACCTATTCCATATCTACGGAGGCAAAGACCCGCGGCTCCATCACCCCTTCGTCCTCTATCTCTGATGGGTCCGACGCCTCCACGTCGTCCGCCGGCGGCTGAAGTTTTTGCAAGCGCTCGAACATCTGGAGGCCGGAGTCAGCATCCAGCTCAGAAGTGCCAACAGTACATTCAAAATAAGAAAAGAGGATCTGAGGAGGCACTTACCATTGGAGCCGGATGGTTTCGGTCATGGGGTGTCATTCCCCATTCCCATTCTCCGCATTCGTCCATGTTAGCGAGGAGATATGGTTCACGTTCCGGGCCATCGCGCCGGCTCGAAAGTTTTGGTGGAGAGCCGGCAGGGCTCGCGTCGGCCGCCCATCTGATATATCAGATGCGACCGTCGCTGCAGAGGCAGGACCCGGCGTGACACCATGCTGGCGAGCAGGTCACGAGCCAAGAGGCCCCGAATCTTCAAGTTGTCAAGGTGAGCGCATATTTGCTCCACCTCGACGATCGTCTTCGGAAGTGTCGCCTTCCACTTCAACTTCGCCGTCGGAGGAGCGCTGGCAAAGGGGTGAAAATTGATGTAGTCGCGGGAGGGGTCGACGTTCTTCACGTAGAAGAACCCCTTCTGCCACATCTTGACAGAATCTTGCAGCGGCATCTGAGGGAAGCCGGACGACTTCCGGTGACGCACCAGCGCGGCGCCTCACGGGGTCATCGGCTTGGGGCCCGTGTGCTTCGCCGCCTCGGCCTTGTCCATCATCACGGATTGCTGCTTGAAGAAGAAGAACTTCCGCCAAATGTCCAAGCGAGGCTCGATCCCCATGAATCCTTCGCACAGGACGACGAAGGCGGCTAGCTGGAGGATGGCGTTGGGCGCCAAGTGATGCGGCTGCAAGCCAAAGATGGTGAGAAAGCGGGCGAAGAAGTCACTCGCCGGAAGGCCGAAGCCATGGTAGAAGTGTTCTTCGAACACTACCACCTCGCCCTTCTCAGGGGTCGGGGCCGCTTCGGCGCCGGGCACCCGCGCCACCACGAGGTATGCTGGAGGCAGCATGCGGCGGTCGCGGAACGCGTCGATGTTGCCGTAGCAGATGTCGCTGCCCACCCGAGCGCCTCGGAACTGCCCCTTCTCTCGGGCACTGCTGGACATGGTGGGTGGCGGCGGAGGCTGAGATGGTCTTGGTGGCGGCCGGCGGCGATGGCTCGAGCGGTGGCGAAGGCAAAGCGGCGCTCTTATTTCTCTCGCTCACGAAAGGAAGGGCCGTTGGTGCAGGGCGAGAAGGGGGCGAATGGCCTCCTCGACACCCCTGCACCCCATTTAAACCCCCACGGTAGATCGTGGGGTGCGGATCCGGTGTGCATAGTGCCCACCTCCTCCGATTATTATGGGTGCCTTTACGCCCCACGAATCCCAACCGTCGCGGAGCAATCCGCAGAGGATCCGCTCACACGGGGGCCGAGGGGGCGTCATGGCGGGACCTAGGGCGCAGGCCCCATCCCGTCACCTGTTCAATTCATCATCACGTCAGGCCCGGGGCCAAACATGTGGTGCAGCAGCGCTACATGTAGAGAAGCCGAGGCGTCCCTTGGAAGCGAGCCGACTTCCGACCCGGCGCCTCTTGCTGCAAGCGACCTAAGAAGAGCGTCATCAAGGAACTCAAGCCCGCGAGGCCTTCCGCTTTGAGGCGGCAAACCTTCCCTGCTACGGGGACTACTGATGGGGGGATAACCCCGGGGTAGGCTCATCAAGCCTACTCCTTTGCATTCAATACTAAAGGGAAACCACAACTCTCTCCATACGGCCAAATCCTCCGGGCCGGCTAGGAATCGCCTGCCGGCTACGAGCGAGACGGCTACCTCTCTCAGGCCGTCTGGGAGGCGCCTGCCGGCTACGAGCAAGACAGTCGTTCCTAGGCCGGCTAGCGAGGTGGCTAGCCGGCTAGGGAGCTCAAGCCACATCAGATTGTAGGCCATGACGGGACTCTATAATTAAAGGGGAATATGCGTCAGCACGGGTACAAGCTTGGAGCGCACGACAGGTACAGTGTCAGCGGCCATGCCTCTGACCTACTTCAACTCCGATCCATCAACCCCGCACAGTACAGGCCCCTCAGCATCCACTCCATTACCAAGCTCGGCGTGGCAACAGTGGAGACGGTCGTACTGGCGACCCATAACGAACCTCGCAAGACGATGCCGGACGTACTACACGTGTCCTCCTTCGGCCTTACACGAGAGCCTCATTGGCTAGCCGGCGGGTCCCATGGCCAGATGGGACCTTGTAGCCGGTGGGCCCCTCCAGCGACAAGACAAGACTAATGGACCCCCTGGCCAGCTGGCGAGGCTACCATGCGGGTCCCTCCTTTGTACTTTTATCCTTATTGTAGGTCGGTAGGTTCGTCTCTAAAACCCCCTGATCCCCCTCCATGCAGAGGGTCGGTCAACTACTCGCACACACACCCATACAGGAGCGGTAGATGCGAGCCGGCAACTCCTTCTTCCTCCTCCGTCGAACAGCTCCAGGAGCACACGGTAATCCCTTTGGTGCATCAACCATTCCGGTAGGACTAGGGGTGTTATCTCTACGGAGAACCCCGAACCTGGGTACATCGTGCGTCCCTCGCTTGTACTAACCCCGTTCCCGGAGCCTGCCGATGTCCTTTCGGTTCCCACCACTCATGTTTAGCCTACCCATGGCTGATGTCGTGAGTAAAGAGCGACAAAGGAGTTGAATACGATGAGACTTTCTCACTCGTAGCGATGCTAGAAGTCTGTTGGAATTATGTTAGCAGTTGCTGCATTATGAAATCTTGTAGATAGGATGTCAAAACATTGTTTCCTCGATGGTTTCCTTAAGGAAAGGTTGTATGTGATACAACTAGAAGGTTTTGTCGATCCTAAGGATGATAACAAGTATGCAAGCTCCAGCGATCCTTCTATGGACTGGAGAAAGCATCTCGGAGTTGGAATATACGCTTTGATGAGATTATCAAGGTTTTTGGGTTGATACATAGTTTATGAGAAACTTGTATTTTCAACAAAGTGAGTGGGAGTAGTACAAAATTTCTGATGAGTATATGTGGCTGACATATTGTTGCTCAGAAATGATGTACAATTTCTAGAAAGCATATAAGGTTGTTTGAAAAGTGTTTTTCAAAGGAAAACCTGGATTGAGCTACTTGAACATTGAGCATTAAGATCTATAGAGATAGATCAAAACGCTTAATAGAACTTTCAAATGAATACATACCGTGACAAGATTTTTAAGGAGTTCAAAATAGATCAGCCAAAGAAGGAGTTCTTGACTGTATTGTAAGGTGTGAATTTGAGTAACACTCAAAACCCAACCACGGCAGAAGAAAGAGAAAGGACGAAGGTGGTCCCTTATGCCTTAGCCGTAGGTTCTAAAGTATGCCATGATGTGTACCGCACATGATGAGTGCCTTGCCATGAGTTTGTTAAGGGGTACAAGAGTGATACAGGAATGGATCACTAGACATCGGTCAAAGTTATCCTTAGTAACTAGTGGACTAAGAAAAAAAATTCTCGATTATGGAGGTGATAAAAGAGTTCGTCGTAAAGGGTTACATCGATGCAAGATTTGACACTAATCCGGATAACTCTCAGTAGTAAACCAGATTCATATAGTGGAGCAGTCATTTGGAACTGATCCAAGTGAAGTGTGGTAGAAGGATCTACAGTATGACATAGAGATTTGTGAAGTACACACGGATCTGAACATTTCGGACCCGTTGACTAAAAACCTCTCTCACAATCAAGACATGACCAAACCCCATAACTCTATGGGTGTTAGATTCATTACAATCACATAGTGATGTGAACTAGATTATTGACTCGGCTGCAAGTGGGAGACTGTTAGAAATATGCCCTAGAGGAAATAATAAATAGGTTATTATTATATTTCCTTGTTCATGATAATCATTTATTATCCATGCTAGAATTGTATTGATTGAAAACTCAAATAATTGTGTGGATACATAGACAACACATTGTCCCTAGTGAGCCTCTAGTTGACTACCTCGTTGATCAAAGATGGTCAAGGTTTTCTCGCCATAGACAAGTGTTTTCACTTGATAGCGGGTCACATCATTAGGAGAATGATGTGATGGACAATACCCAAACAATGAACGTAGCATATGATCGTGTCAGTTTATTGCTACTGTTTTCTGGATGTCAATGTATCTGTTCCTATGACCATGAGATCATGCAACTTCCGGACACTGGAGAAATACCTTGCGTGTATCAAACGTCACAACGTAACTGGGTGACTGTTGGGTTGGCATGGATCAAGACTGGGATTTGCCACTCTGTGTGACGGAGAGGAATCTCAGGGCCCACTCGGTAATACAACATCACAACAAGCCTTGCAAGCAATTTGACTAAAGAGTTAGTCACGTGATCTTGTATTATAGAATGAGTAAAGAGACTTGCCGGTAACGAGATTGAACTAGGTATAGAGATACCGACCTCGTATCTTGGGCAAGTAATATACCGAAGGACAAAGGGAACAACATACGGGATTAACTGAGTCCTTGACATAGAGGTTCAACGTATAAAGTTCTTCGTAGAATATGTAGGAACCAATATGGGCATCCAGGTCCCGCTATTGGTTATTGACCTTAGAGGTCTCTCGGTCATGTCTGCATAGTTCTCGAACCCGTAGGGTGTGCACACTTAACGTACGTGACACTATAGTATTGGGATATGTATGTTGGTGACCAAATGTTGTTTGGAGTCCCGGATGAGATCTCAGACGTCACGAGGAGCTCCGGAATGGTCCGGAGGTAAAGATTTATATATGGGAAGTCCTATTTTGGCTACAGGAAAAGTTTCGGATTTTATCGGTATTGAGCCGGGAAGCTTCTGGAAGGCTCCAGAAGGTTCCAGAGGGTTCCGGAGGAGTCCGTAAGGCTCCCTCCAGCCTCTAGGACGTGCATGGGCTGTAAGGGGGCGTCCAAGCCTTGTTGGGAAGCCCACAAGGGCCCATGCGGTTGGGAGGGAAGAGTCCCTAAAGGGAGGTGCCTTGGGGAGGGAGGAAACCTCCCTAGGCCCATGCCCCCTCCTTGCAGGAGCGGGTAGGGTTGCGACGCAACCCACCTCATTGCCTCCTATATATAGTGGGGGAGAGGGAGGGGCTGAACACACCAATTCCCACGCCCCAGTGGTAGCCCTACCTCTCCCATAACTCCGTTTTCTCCTTAGATCGGTTCCGGCAGCGCTTGGCGAAGCCCTGCTGGCATTGCTCCACTATGTCGTCGTGCTGGTTGAGATCCCATATACTTCTCCTTCCTCTCTTGCTGTATCAAGAAGGAGGAGACATCATCGAGCCGTACGTGTGCTTAACGCGGAGGTGTCGTCCGTTCGGCACTAGATCGGGGCGGATCGTGATGGGATCGTGGGACGGATCGTGATGGGATCATGGAACGGGCTGTGATTCGGATCGCGAAGATGTTCCACTACATCAACCGCGTCATATACGCTTCCGCTTAGCGATCTACAAGGGTATGTAGATACACTCTCTCCTCTCGTAAACGGTCATCACCATGGATAGATCTTGTATGCGTGTAGGAAATTTTTTATTTCATATGCCACGTTCCCCAACAGATCTAAGTTAGCCCATAGAAACATTTTAAAACAAAGTTTGAGCCTAGGTTGTCACAAGATTCCCTGTGAGTTCCATGGCAGACACACCCCTTCTTAAGTGCATGCGGTGGTGTCGTTTGTGAAGGTAGTCAGATTCGTGTTTAAACACCCCCAACACACTTTGCAAGTTTTGATGGGATTGCTACCCACCAAAGACACGACACTAGCCTAACCATGAAGGCCCATTTGACGAAGAAATCTACCCCTTTGATTTTCTCTATTTTAGCAAAACATCAAAGTTAGAATTAAATATTTTTTACTAAACACATGATTTTTTAAATCTTTAAAACTTTCTGATGCAAATAGATATAAACTTTGTCTTGTTTGAGCAAGGAATGAAAAATATACAAACAAATCAAAACAAAAAGGTGTTTTGTGCAAATTTTAAGAAACATGGTTATAGTTTGTTAAAATTTCAAAATATACTATATGAGCATAATCCTTCCCGGATTCTGATCGAAAAAAACATATAAAGTTTGTCAAAGTCGATGCAAGTCGGAATTACTTGTGATTTTTACAAAATATAAGGACCTATTTTCAAAGTACATGAGGTCACATTTTAAACATAAACAAAGTGGATATTCATAATCTATGCATTTTTTACCCGAAGTTAATATATAATTTATATATGTTTAAGTTTAGATAACTCAAATTTGAAACCCTCAAACTTAGCATTTGTAGAAAACAGAGTAGAATTCAAAATAGTAAAGAAAAATATATATGTCTTCGGTCACCGTTAACGCCATCGGCTTAGTTGTAACGGCATCAATTTTCCGTCAGCCAACGGGCCATATGCCGACAACATGCATAGATGCTTCAATGCTATACTTTACAGACGGTTGGGCATAGGTGGGGGATGTCGGTTTAGTTTTGCTCACGACTGTCGTCGACAAATCTTGGGTTTTGCCAACGGTTGAGGTTTGTCCACGGTTTTGTTCAGGTCGTTGGTGTACATCCATGCATGCCACTTCGATAAAAAAAACGTCGGTATAATTATTTTTATCATTGACAAGTGCTATGTTTCCTCTAGTGATAGACAGAACTGTAGAATAGGATGCGAAGAGAAGCAACTTATAATCGAGATCTTTTTCTTGAGTTTTTCCACCCATAATCTAATTTGAAAGACGAAGGAACCGGTCCTTGATCTCATCACCTAACATTTCTAGCGAACTTAATTACGGAAGAAATTGCTGTCAATTACAATCATCTCTGCCATTTCCTCGGGAATCATCCGATCCAACTGAACCAACGTCTGCGAGTTGACGCATGTGATACACTATACCGCCTTTCTCTGTCTTCAGCGACGAGGTAATCCACGAGCGCAGCGCGGCCAACCACACCACTCGGTGCGGCGCACGCGTCGCTGTCCCTGTCCGCGTCCTTGTCCGCGAGCCTCATCCTTTTTCTCGTCACGCCACACGTATGCCTTGCCTACCCTTTCGCCGTTATCACACGTGAAAGTCAAACACGCCCCCCGGCACTCCGGCTGGCCAACCGGCTGCGTAAGCCTGGAGTCAACACATTGCCCATGCATGGGGGCTAGCTTCCTGAGTAGGAGTACTAGTTTTCATGGCTATGTAGTATACTAGTACTTGCTGAAAAAAAAATTAATTAAACTAGCTTGGCATTATAGAGAGAATTCCTTATTTAACTTCATGCTTAAATTTAATGTCTTATTTGATATCGATAAATATTTTTTCCTACTTAACAATGAGTCTAAATTTTTATGTCTTTTATAACACTTTTGTTTATTTTAAACCTAAACGATAGCTGAAAAACTATTTTGCCCTCATGTGATATGTTTATGTGCACGCGTGTGTGCTACTGCTTGTGACTGTGTGCTATTTATGCTTTATGTGTGCGTGTGTGTTGAAGTGCGTTTGTATGTGTGTGCGCATGTGTGCTACATGTGATATTGCGTGCGTGCATATGTGTGCGTTGCGTGTGCTGCATGGGTGTGCTTTGTGTGTGTGATGCATGCGTGCGCGTGTGCTGTGTGTGTGCTTTGTGCATGTATAACGTGTGCACACGTGCATGTGTGCTGCTGATGCACGTGTGCTGTTGTGTGTGTGTGCGGGTGTGTATGTGTTGTTGTGTGTATGGGGTGTTGCGTGTTGTTGCGTGTGTTGCTGCGTGTGTATGTGTTATTGTTGTTGCGTGTGTGTGTGTGCTACTGTCATGTATTAATGTTGCCCGTGTATCAGTGCTTTGCATTAACGTTGTCTAGATGTCGCTTTCCTCCACATACACATATCACATGAGGGGTAAAACGGGTTTTTTAAATATTACTAAGGCTTAAAATAGATGAAAGTGTTATAAGGGTACAAAATTTAGACTCGTTATTCAAGAAACAAAAAGTTTTCCAATATCAAATAAGAAAACAAAATTTAAGATGGTGTTAAATAAAGAATTACTTCAGCATTATATGTACTACCTCCGTCCAAGTGTATAGGGCATACTTGTAATTTTAGGTTGTCAATTTAACTAGCTAAATATATATTATATGTGATAAAAATTACATATTTAAAAACTACATTCCCACATGAATCCAATGATATATTATTTATTATATATAATATATATTTAACTAGTTAAATTAACAACCTAGAACTACGCACATGCCCTATACACTTGGACGGAGGTAGTAGGACTAGTTTTTTTTACTTTTAGAGCTTCTAGAATAAGGTGTCCTGCATTATCTTCATCTTGGTTTATTAGTTCTTTTTATATTTTGTGCTAAATTGTAATCTTAGTTTTAACAAACATTTTATGATATGCACTAATATTTTGTTAATTAAATTTATGATTAAAAATTGATACAAAATACGAAGTGAACAGGTAAATCCAAATCTTTTTCTAGAAATCTACTTGTCAAGTGTTAACTTGTATGTTTCTAAAAATAGTTTTCGGTTGGGCTTATAGAATAAATTGGATATGAGAAAATTATTTCAAGTTTATTGTAGAATAAGCTGGATAGCCCAGCTTATTTCAACTTATTTTAAAAGTTATTAGAAAAACTCGTCCTAGTAAAACATCCTAGGCTTCTCGCAATGGAAGTTGGGGGAGAGACGGATGAACGTACGTACTCCCTTTGTAAACTAATATAAAAGCATTTAGAACACTATTTTAGTAATTTAAACACTCTTATAATAGTTTACAGAAGGAGTACTAGACACCCGAATGTTGATCCCAAAACTTTAAAAAATAATCAAACACACATGGTTATATGTGTGATCAAGAACAGATCCTACGGTCACAAACATGATTGACACGCGCGGAGAAATCAGCCGAATGAGCACACGCGTTTCCATGATTTTATTTGTGACAGTTTTCTTGCTACCTTTTCAGATGGTTAATTCGCTTTGTACACCCAGCTGAGTCTAGATGTTACGGATAGATAACGAATTTGTATCTATTAGAGCATCTACAATCGGATCCCTCATACACGTCTCAAACGTTCGGGCACGTCATCCGATTACTGACGGGTCACGAAATTTCGACTCACCCGGACATCTCAAACAAACCTCAAATGTCCGGCTCACCTATAACCCTCGTATCCAGCCCAAATATGATGTCTGCCATGTCGGTCTGGCCTGCGCTGGCCCGCATTGACCCCACGTATATTCGTTCCCATTCGTTCGTCGGATCAAACCTTAGCCACTTCACTCCACTCCCCTCCACTCCCACCTGTCATCCAAGCTCACCTCGAGTAATCTCTGGCCTTCTCTGGCATGGAGGGCAGCAATCTAACTTCAACCAGTCCGGATATGTCGATTCGGGTGTCATCCCATGCGGGTTGGAGGAGGCAATGACGGCCCGCATTACATTCCGTCACTCCCACGAGGACATCGCCTGGCTGACGACATGATCTGTCCGTCGCGACCCCATAGCACCGGCTCAACGGGCGCTCGAGTCCTTCGGGGCTGGATCATCGTTGTCCCGGCCGCCGGGAAATCGCTCCTTCCTCTTCACCGATGTGACAAACATATAATGAAAGTCTACAATTGTCGACATATATTTCTCAACTAGATTGCAAAAACCTTTCACATGATTCCTGTCCAAAGACCATGGCCATGTCAAAGTGTGAACAACACCCGGACTGAACTCAAGCAAATGGTATAATCTAGATACAAATAATTTTGCTCGATAATTGGACGGTATTCACATAAGAAATACCTACACCAATTTTCTTTTAAAAACAGAATTGAGAATGACGAGGTGATGATACATAGAGCAATTATTGCATCACAAGGGTTCACGCACATACCCAACTATTCTCCAAAGGTGAAATATCTTTTCAATAACTTATACCATTGGCGATACAAAATCGTTTATCTACGGAGTTGATAGATGTAGTAATTACATATGCATCTGGATCACTAGATTAAGGCATAGATGGTTCCCGATGCAATCTCACTTCTGAATCGAAATGCAAAACGCAACATACATTGTGTAAAATGAGTAAGACACCATATGACTTATTATTGTCGGTACATTTCGTACAATCGATATAGTGAGAGGAGAGAGGGTATAGTTAAGCACTACTTTTTACCCCTCCATGTTATATGGACATTCTGACCCCTCACTGCATATGTCACATACACGTGGGAACCTACAACCTTTACAAAGAAAGCAATCAGGTCCTTGTACATTTTTTGGAAAAGCAATCGGGTCCCTATAACTTTTTCAAAAAGCAATCGGGGCCCTACAACCATGGGTGCGCCGACCATGGTGGTCGGTTGTGCTGGTTGCACCACTAGCCGTCACTACTGCTCCTTGTGTCGCCCATCATAGATGCTTCTTGTGTCGCGCTGCTATGCTGCTACTGTTGTTGCTGCCACGTTGCCACTTCTGCTGCTTGCACCGCCACACTGTTGTTGCCGCTGTCGTGTTGTCGTGCTATTGTCGCTCCTTGGCGGCGGGGTTGCTTCTTCTTGCATCGCCGTCGTGGTGTCGTGCTGCTATTGTTCCTTGCATCAGCGTGTTGTCGTCCTACTACTGCCGCCGCCACGCTGCGTGCTGCTACTGCTGTCGGAGGAGAGAGAGCATGCTCGAGATGAAGAGGAGAGTGAGAGAGTGAGTGTGTATGTTTTTTGTTTGGGTGGGGACCATGTGTAAGCGGTAGAGATGGGAAATACTCTTTTCTTTTTGGAAAACGTTTTGTTTCAACCGGCTGATTTCTGCGTTGTTTAAACTGTCTCAAGAGCTTCGCACGTGTCTCGCCCACACACTCCCTTATCCTATCGTCATCCTGAAACCAGTCGTCCTCCCCTTTCCACTCCTCGCATCGTCTTCCTCCCCCAAACTAATCCTCTTTCTCTCCATCGCCCCTTGATAGAGGTGAAGTTGTCCCTGTCTTTCAATGAGATGCACTACAGGGAGCAGATACTTTGTCGTCTGCCATGGAGGACGGCAAAGGGGGACAACCCGGACGGCAAAGGTCTTTGTCGTCCGTCAGCAGACGGCAAACCGGACGGCAAACTAAAATCCGGTGAAGGGCCTCTTTGCCGTATGCATAGGGACACCTCACGGCAAAGGATCTTTGCTATGAGGTGGCAGACGGCAAAGAATATGGGACGACACATCTGCAAGCACCTCCGTCAAGTGCTAATGGTAGCCTGCTAGGCCCACACATAGTTTGCCGTCTGCCATGGACAACTTTGCTGTCTGCCATGCTGGTGGGCTGACGGCAAAGGTGCCACCAAAGCCCCTCTCATTTTCCCCTTTGCCATCTGCCCACCACCGTGGCAGACGACAAAGGGGCACCCAGTTTGATTCAAAAGGCTAGTTTGGGCCCTTTGTCGTCTGTTGTAGCTCCTTTGCCGTCGTTGGGCAGACGGCAAAGGCTCCAAACTGTTAGAGCATATTTCTCCATATGTGGTTTTGGTAATTAATGGAAATCCCTATGGACTAATGGTTACCTTAAGTTATATTTATAGGATTTGTCCATAGACACTTCTTGAAGTCCATCTGTTGGGTTCAAGGAGTTTATATGATGACCAAGGTGGTATTCAAGGTATTATCCAAAGAATGGTCATAGAGACACAAGGTTGATCAAGAACGTCAGACAAAGAGTAAATCAAGATGATCAACACACAAAGCGTACAAGATGTACCGAGAGGGATCAAGTGATCCCATGGTATGGTAAGCATTGTCCATTACGTGTTTGTGTACTAACCCATGGTCTTCGTGAGAATTCTATGTGGAGTTAGGTGTGTTTTCATGGGCTTGCGTATAGAGGAAGATCTCATACAACCCATGAAGGATGACGTCAAGTGGTGATCGTCATCAAGATTGCGGCATGCAAGTTCAAGTGGATTAGCACGAAGATATCATGCCTGGAGTTTGCCGTCCATTGTGGTGGCAATGGACTTGTGAAGATATGCTGAAGAGAGGCTCACCCATGTTGTGTATGGGGGAGCAATCGACTAGTCTTCATCAAGCCAACGCAATCAAGAAGGTGGTCCATCTTGAGGAAGCCAAGATCATCGTCATCTATCTCAAGAGGACGAGGTGCAAGGTATAGGTTTGCCCTTGATAGGTTTTCTGTTGTAGGATAGATTGTCGTACTGTCAAGGGGGCTCTCAAGTGAGTAGCTTGATCGTATCGCTCGTTGAGAGCTCAAACCATTTGCATTCTTGCATCATACTTCTTGGTTCTTGTTAGGTGTTTCTCTTTGTGAGTTTTAGAGCTTATGGTCATCTTCATGAGAAGCTCGAGTTCATCGAAAACGGAGTCCATATGCATGTTCTATGATGATTTCGATGTTGGGAGTTTTTACCGGTCTTATTCGAAGAAGGGTTCTCACCATTTTCTTATGGGCCTTTTCTCACTTGCTTCTTATTGATAGTTCTATCAAGATTGTGTTAGCCCATGTAGTTAGCTTTCCAACAAACTTGGTTTCATTGAATTCGGAGTGTGTATGCGAAAGTTAGAGCAGTTTTAGTATCTAGAGGTAGTACCGCTAGGGTCTAGAGGTAGTACCACCAGGGCTAGAGGTAAAACCGCCAGGGTCTAGAGGTAGTACCGCCAAGGCTAGAGGTAGTACCGCCAAGGTCTAGAGGTAGTACCGCTAGGATTAGAGGTAGTACCTCCACGGCTAGAGGTAGTATCGCCAGGGTCTAGAGGTAGTACCGCCGGGCTAGAGGTAGTACCGCCAGGGTCTAGAGGTAGTACCGCGAGGGGCTAGCGATAGTACCGCTAGGGCTAGCGGTAGTACCGCTGTGCTCAGGCTGTAAGTGGGGGTAATAGTCTGATTTCTTCCCCCACTATATAAAGGGGGTCTTCTTCCCCCTTGGTCTTTTCTTATCCGTTGAGCTCGTGTTCTTCCCCCATTGTTGACCTTCTTAGAGCTTGCTAACTCTCAATCCCTCCAATGATTCTTGCTAGTTCTTGAGGGAAAAGAGAGAGGAGATCTAGATCCACATCTCCACCAATCACTTTCTCCTCTATGTGAGGGGAACCCCTTGGATCTAGATTTTGGAGTTCTTTGTGAGTTCCTTGTTCTTCCTCTCATATTTCTTCATAGCTTTTGTTGTTGTGGAGGGATTTGAGTGTGAGGGACTTGACAACTTTGTCTGTTCTTGCCATTGCATTAGATGCATCGGTTTGAGTTCTCCACGGTGATACGTGGAAGTGAGAAGTTGAGAAGCTTATTACCCTTTGGTACTTAGTACCCTAGAGATTGTTCTTCGTGGATGCTTTGGCGTCCTAGAAGCTTGGTGGTGTCTCGAAGCTCAATCATTGTGGTGTAAAGCTCCACGCAAGCGTCGGGGTCTCCAATTAGGTTGTGGAGATTGACCTAAGCAATTTGTACGGGTACCGGTGACTGCCCCCAGGGGTTGCCATTTGTACGGGTTCGGTGACCGCCCTCAAGGGTCCCTTAGTGGAATCACGACATCTTGCATTGTGCGAGGGCATGAGGAGATTTCGGTGGCCTTAGTGGCATCTTGGGTAGCATTGTGCCTCCACACTGCTCCAACGGAGATTAGCATCCGCGAGGGTGTGAACTTCGGGATACATCATCGTCTCCGCGTGCCTCGGTTATCTCTTACCCGAACCCTTTACTTATGCACTTTACTTTGTGATAGCCATATTGTTTATTGTCTTATATCTTGCTATCACTTAGTTGTTTATCTTGCTTAGCATAAGTTGTTGGTGCACATAGGTGAGCCTAGTTGTTTTAGGTTTTGTGCTTGACAAATTAAGCGTTAGTTTTATTCCGCATTTTTTCAAACCTAAACCTTAATTATTTTAAAGCGCCTATTCACCCCCCCTTAGGCGACATCCACGTCCTTTCACAAACTACCACTGTTTATTTTATTTTTAATAATATCCCGCAATTTTCACACAAATAAGGAATATATATATATATATATATATATATATATATATATATATATATTTGATAGTTTTATCCATAATCCATAATATATATTTGACAGTTTCATCCATAATCCATAATACATAATATATTTCACACAAACTGCCCCATACTCATAACCATATTAAAAATAAGTTTCATCCATAATACATACATATTATGCAAGTTTCATCCGTACCAAACCATATATTACACTAGTTTCATCCATACATACAAAGTTTCATATCCATTTACTACAATAGTTTCAATCCAAGCTTCCGTGAATCCATTTTAGAAGAAACCATATTGAAGCACTCCATCAATATAATCCAAGCTTCCATGAAGTGAATGTAATCTGCAAAATGGGAAATAAGTAAGTTAGAAGAAGAAGACTAGATGAAGAGGAGAAGAAATAAGTAAGTTTCATATCCATTTAGCTCCAAAAAGACATACTTAGCTAATTTAGCTCCAAGAAGAGGAGAAATGAAAAGAAGGAAGAAGAAGAAGAAGAGAAGAAGAAGAGAAGAAGAAGAAGGAGAAGAAGGTTCCTCCTTCTCCTTCTCCTTTTCCTTCTCTTCTTCTTCTTCTCTTATTCTTCTTCTCCTTCTTTTCATTTCTCCTCTTCTCCTCTTCTTGGATCTAAATTAGCTAAGTATGTCTTTTTGGAACTAAATGGGCTAATTATGTCATTTTAGAGGAAAACAAGCTAAGTATATAATATTCATGAGCTAACCAAGGTTCTTATGCCATTTTGAGCTTATTGTGTCATTTTGGAGCTAAATTAGTCATTTAGTGAGCTAACCAAGGTTCTTATGATGTTTTTACCTAACTAAGCTAATTATGTCATTTTGGAGGATAATTAGCTAAGTCTGTCTTTGTTGGGGAAAATAAGCTACGTAGAAGAAGAAACATAAGAAGCAAGAAAAGAAGAAGAAGGAGAAGAAGAAGAAGAAGGAGGAGGAGGAGAAGGAGGAGGAGGAGAAGGAGAAGCAGAAGCAGAAGGAGAAGGAGGAGGAGAATAAGAAGAAAATAAGGAGAGAAGAAGAAGGAGATGAAGAAGGAGAAGGAGGAGAGAAGAAGAAGGAGGTCTCCTTATCCTTCTTCTCCTCCATCTCCTTCTCCTTCTTCTTCTCTTCTTCTTCTTCTCTTCTTCTTCTTCTTCTTCTTCCTTCTTTTCATTTTTCCCCTTTCTTCTCCTCTTGTCCTCTTCTTCGAGCTAAATTAGCTAATTATGCCTTTTTGGAGCTAATTATGTCATTTTGGAGGATAGTTAGCTAAGTATAGGTCATTTTTTATTAAATAGACCATTTTGGAGCTAACTAAGCTAATTATATCATTTTGGAGGATAATTAGCTAAGTATGTCTTTGTTAGGGAAAATAAGCTACGTAGAAGAAGAAAGAGAAGAAGCAAGAAGAGAAGAAGAAGGAGAAGAAAAAGAAGAATAAGAAGGAGGAGGAGGAGGAGGAGGAGGAGAAGGAGGAGGAGAAGAAGAAGTAAAGAAGAAGAGAATAAGGAGAAGGAGAAGGAGAATAAGGAGGAGAGAAGAAGGAGAAAAAGGAGGGCTCCTTCTCCTCCTTCTCCTTCTCCTTCTTCTCTTCTTCTTCTCTTGTTATCCTTCTTCCATCTTTTCATTTTTCCACTTTCTTCTTCTCTTGTCCTCTTCTTCGAGCTAATTAGCTAATTATGCCTTTTTGGATCTAATTATGTCATTTTGGAGGATAATTAGCTAAGTATAGGTCATTTTTTATTAAATAGACCATTTTGGGGCTAACTAAGCTAATTATGTCATTTTGGAGCATAATTAGCTAAGTATGTATTTGTTGGGGAAAATAAGATACATAGAAGAAGAAAGAGAAGAAGCAAGAAGAGGGAGAAGAAAAATAAGAAGAAGGAGGAGCAGGAGGAGAAGGAGGAGAAGGAGAAGGAGAAGGAGGAGGAGAAGAAGAAGAAAAGAAGAAGAGAAGAAGAAGGAGAAGAAGAAGGAGAAGAAGAAGGAGAATAAGGAGGAGAGAAGAAGAAGAAGAAGGAGGAGGGCTTCTTCTCCTTCTTCTCCTCCTTCTCCTTCTTCTCTTCTTCTTCTCTTCTTCTTCTTCTTCCTTCTTTTCATTTTTCCTCTTTCTTCTCCTCTTGTCCTCTTCTTCGAGCTAAATTAGCTAAGTATGCCTTTTTGGAGCTAATTATGTCATTTTGGAGGATAATTAGCTAAGTATAGGTCATTTTTATTAAATAGGCCATTTTGGAGCTAACTAAGCTAATTATGTCATTTTGGTGGAAGCCTAGCTAACTATAGGTCATTTCGGAGCTAACTTGGGTAGAATAGGTTATTTCGGAGCTAACTATGCTTATTAATCCATTTTGGAGCTAGCTAAGCTAATTATAGGCCATTTAGTAGCTATGTTAGGGGGAATAGGTCATCTTGGAGCTACGTAAGCCTTATTATGTCATTTAGGAGAGAATTTAGCTAAGTATACGTCATTTTTTATTAAATAGGTCATTTTGGAGCTAACTAAGCTAATTATGTCATTTAGGTGGAAGCCAAGCTAACTATATGTTGTTTTGGAGCTAACTTGGGTTAAGTATGTCATTTTGGAGCTAAGTATGCTTATTAAGCCACATTGGACCATTATGCGGTTGTTAAGCAAAACACTAGAAATAACATACCATTATCGTCATCACGGCGGTGAAGCACTGTGGCTCTGGCTTGTTTCACCTCGAGAAGGCTGCCCTGGAGAAGGCTCCACTGTAGAAGGGTCGTGCGATGCGTTTCGGAGATATTCTGCAGCAAACATCATTTGCAATGTGTCGTTAGCATGATGACAATCTTGAGATCACTGCATTGAAATGAAACTCACCGTCCCCGCCATGTCAATGACTGGCATCGCCGGAGGGACGTAGTCGGTCTTCTCGCACATAGACTGTACATTTGGTTTCGACAAGTCAAACTTTTTAGTTATTAATGAAACGGACATTAAAATGCAAGATTTGAAATAATATGAAGAAGAAACTTACCAATAAGAGCTCCTACATGGCCCTGATAGATGCATCATTCCCTACCCTCTCCACCTCCACCAATGCAGCCATACTCTCCTCCAGCTCCTTCATCTCCTTATCCTTCTCCTCCAAAAGCGCTTGCATTGCCTCTCTCTCTTTCAGAATAGCATCCTGCAACACAACTCATTGTTAGCATTGTAATCATATTGGTTCCCACGCACAACATAATGCGGAAAGATAGTTGAGTCCATTAAACTAACCTCGACGGCGAGCTCGACTGGCCGTGGACGAGGTGTTATCTCAGGACAGGAGCTCATTTGGCATGCCTTTATATGAGAGAGAGTGCTAGGACAACGTATAAGGTCATCTCTGATGGCGATCGAGCCATGGGGCCTCCCGTTGCCAGCTATCATCACCAGCTCTGGATCAATAGGCCCCTCGCTCCGGTTAAAGTCCTCCCCTTTCCTCGCCTTCCCGTGATCTCTCTACTTCATGAGCTTGTGGTGGGAGGAGATGTTGGTGAAGTTTTCTAGATGCTCGGTGTCAGACTCACAGAATGCCTTGACTTTCTTGTACAGGCAGTATGGGCCATCGCATACAGGTCGTACATCTGTGGCACCTCCGTCTTATTGTGACGCGCCTAAAAGAGAGAGAGAGGAAAAATGTATTAGTAAAGGGCTCAAGATAGCATTAAGAATGAATTGCATGAGGCATGAAGCAAACCACATACCCAGTTCTCGCCAAATTAGACTAAGTTGACGCTCCCTTGATGGTGTGGCACACCAACCATTTTTCCACGCCTCTCCTTGGCGTTGTTGTGGATGGCCTCCCACGTTTCGGAGCACCACTGATCCACCAAGGCCTCCCAACAATCCATCTTATACACACACCATCTCGGGGGCACCTAAGTTAATAAAGAGAAATTTGAGCGCAGCGTGTTGATACGTCCATTTTTCATCATGCTTTCATGTTGTTATTTATAGCTTTTTGGGCTGTTATTTCACTTCACGGTACAATACTTATGCCTTTTCTCTCTTATTTTATAAGGTCTACATGAAGAGGGAGAATGCCGGCAGCTGGAATTCTGGTCTGAAAAGGGAGCAAGTTTGATATACCTATTCTGCACAACTCCAAAAGCCGTGAAAATAAACGGGGAATTATTTTGGATTTTATGAAATATACTCGATGGAAGAAGTACCAGAGGGGCGCCACCAGGAGGCCACAAGCCTGCCAGGCCCGGCCTACCCCCCTGGCCGGGCCTGGGGGGCATGTGGGCCCCCTGTTGCCCCTCCGGCGCTCATCTTTTGCTATATGAAGGGTTTCGTTCCAAAAAAAACAGAAGGAGGCTTTCCGGAGGATTCGCCGCCGCCACGAGGTGGAACTTGAGCAGAACCAATCTAGAGCTCCGGCAGGACGATCCTGCTGGGGAAACTTCCCTCCCGGAGGGGGAAATCGTCGCCATCGTCATCACCAACACTCCTCTCATCAGAGGGGACTCGTCACCATCAACATCTTCATCAGCACCATCTCATCTCCAAACCCTAGTTCATCACTTGTAACCAATCTCCGTCTCACGAGTCCGATTGGTACCTGTAAGGTTGCTAGTAGTGTTAATTACTCTTTGTAGTTGATGCTAGTTGGATTACTTGGTGGAAGAGTTTATGTTCAGGTCCTTGATGCTACTCATTACCTCTCTGGTCATGAATATGATTATGATTTGTGAGTAGTTACTTTTGTTCCTGAGGACATGGGATAAGTCATGCTAATAGTAGTCATGTGAATTTGGTATTCGTTCCATATTTTGATGTGTTGTATGTTGTTTTTCCTCTAGTGGTTTTATGTGAACGTCGAGTACATAACACTTCACCATTATTTGGGCCTAGAGGAAGGCATTGGGAAGTAGTAAGTAGATGATGGGTTGCTAGAGTGACAGAAGCTTAAACCCTAGTTTATGTGTTGTTTCATAAGGGGCTGATTTGGATCCACTAGTTTAATGCTATGGTTAGACTTTGTCTTAATTCTTCTTTCGTAGTTGCGGATGCTTGCGAGAGGGGTTAATCATAAGTGGGATGCTTGTCCAAGTAAGGGCAGTACCCAAGCGCCGGTCCACCCACATATCAAACTATCAAAGTAACGAACGTGAATCATATGAACATGATGAAAACTAGCATGACAGAAATTCCCGTGTGTCCTCGGGAGCGTTTTTCCTCCTATAAGACTTTGTCCACGCTTGTCCCTTGCTACAAAAGGTATTGGGCCACTTTGCTGCACTGTTTCTACTTTTGTTACTTATTGCTTGCTACGAATCATCTCACCACACAATCCCTTGTTGCCGATAATTTGAGTGCTTGCAGATATTACCTTGCTGAAAACCACTTGTCAGATCCTTCTGCTCCTCGTTGGGTTCGACACTCTTACTTATCGAAAGGACTACGATTGATCCCCTATACTTGTGGGCCATCACGCGTAAGAATCAAATCAAGGAAACTAACTACAAGGCCTTAATAATATGTAATTACCTTCATGTAATGCTCCTTCTCCATCTTAGAATCGCTACATGTCGCCTTGTCCTTCCTAATACGCCGCAAGGCATAGTAGTCTCGAACAGCCTGCACCCGAGCCTCGTGCCAAATTTTTTGAAGTAGGCGACGACATTCGGTTTCGATAACCTTTGCCGCGTCCTCCTCGTATCCCTCCTCACACATGTAGTAGGTCTGCAAACGAGACAACACTGATTAGTACAATAATTAGCTATGGTTGATTTATAATTGTGTTAAGGAGAAATTACCCAGAACTGTCGGATCACCATGTTGGCCCTCGTGTGGCACAAAACACCCTCGATCTCTACCTCCGGCAGGGCCGGGGCACCCAAGTAGTGCTCCCAGGTCATTCCAACCTCTCGCTCCCGACCGGGCAACGTAACAAACCCCGGGAAGTTTTGACGGCAAAGCACACCAAGGACGCTGTTGGACTTGCGGACACCCTTGGCAACAATCCAACCCCTGCAGTATGACAAATTAAAGCCAAAACATTAGATATTTGAGAAAACGTGAAGGCAAAAGGTTAAATAAGAGTAAATTAACTTACTTGTCGCCATTTGGCTTAATCGACCACCTCTGCTTGCGGGTCGCCGGCACGAGCGGGAGCCCCGAACTACCATGCTGGTAGACAGTGGCCCCCTCACCCAGCTCCTCGTCGCTATCAGCATGGCCACTTGGCACAGGCTGACCCAGATCAGCCCAGGTATCCCACTGGGTCTCTAGGGACGTACCCTCATCCCTGCTTTGCTCCGGAGTCGCCTCGAACGAAGCCTCTGGGACACGAGTCTCGTGAGTCGAAGGCTCGTCGACCTGAGCCTCGTGAACCGGAGACCGTGTAGCCTCCACGTGAGACGAATCCACCCTAGAAGTCATGTGCTCAGGTGAATCAACTTGGGGTGGCGGCGAGGAAGGCGTGGCAGCCACCGCCCTACCTCTCCCGCGGCCACGTGTACCTTTAGTACAACATAAATACCAACATGAGTAATAAAATGTATGTAAATACCAACATAAGTACAACATAAATACCAACATGAGTACAACATAAATACCAACATGAGTAATACCTTTAGTACCTCTCGGCTTCGTGGGGGGTCGGCCTCCTCTCACGAGGGCGGGAGAGTTGAAGAAGCGGCCACTCCATGCAGAGTAGAGAGCAACGCTCTCCGAAGAGGCGAGGAAGGAATGGAAGTACCCATCCCACCACTCGCCGACGAAGAAGGAGCTGCGGAGTGCTTTCGACCCTTTCCCACCATCTTTCAACACCTGTCATGACAAAGAGTAAATGAAATTAGTACAGCATAAATACCAACATGAGTAATAAAATGTATATAATTTAAGTGTATCATCATCATAAATACCAACATGACTAATAAAAATTGAATAGCTAACGTGAACTCAAAATTTATATATAGTAATAGTTGAATACCTGACATGAACTAATAACAATCGTGCTCGTCTATATATGCTTCATGGTCAATAAATGCATCATGATCATCACTATCATCAATAAATGCATCATCATCATCACTATCAGGAAGAACATGTAGAAGGCCACCATTATGTAATCGGTCACGAAGTGACAGGTCATCCGCAGCAGTAACCTCTTCTTCTTCGTCTCTTCCTGTTCGGGCTCAGGGGTGAAGACAGATTCACTGTCGCTGTCTACTTCAATGTTCTGGGGTGAAGTAGAGTGGTTCTTGAAACGTTTCTTGGACATACGTGTTTCTTTGAATAATTCTCCTTCATATGTGTTTGCGTTAATGTGAGGTTCGTAATCCTCTTCATTGAGGGTAGGTGGTCTAAAATGTGGCGGCACTTCATAAACGACATCCCAACCTTTTAGATTTGGATCAGTTTGGCAGGCCCACGGTAGATAGAAAACTTGTGTTGCCTGTTGAGCCGTAATATAGACATCGGGAACATCTAAGTGGGTGTTTTGGTTGATTTCGACTAGTCCTATATGTTCATGAGTCCTTCTAGTCTCCCTCGGCTCAAACCAATAACATTTGAAGACTACAACGGTCGGTGGGTTTTCACCATAGAATAGAAGTTCATAAATTGCTTCAACTCTTCCATAATACTCGATGCCTCCTTCGCCGATAGCAGAGACAGAACAATTTGTAGTCTTTAGGTCGGGCATAGATAGCTATTTGCCAAAGGTACGAAAGTGATACCCATTGGTGTTGTATTTGTCAAATGAATGGACCTTATAGTGAAAACCATTAGCGACTTATCTCAACTCGGCTTCCATAGACTCTGCATCAGCCTACAAGTTTAATACGAAAGAATGGATGCATTAGCCGCAAATTAGACCAAGAAATCAAATGGCCCATTAATGGTAATTAATTACCCTTTGTTTGAACCAAGAGATGAAACCGGGATGGTCGCCTCCATGCTTTGCGAGAAGCTCATACTCGTCGATGAAATCCTTTTCGATGACCGCTCCATCCGAGAATTCGCGACATATCGACTATATCAAATATTCAGGAATAAGAGTAGTTCAAAGGAATTAGAAGTTGCGGAACAATAATTTACCGAGAACTTATTCGATGTACGACCGCACTTCTGTTAGGTTGGTGAAGATATATAATGAAATGGTCCGCCATTCTTCGACATCCAACGATTGCCCTTTCGAAGCACCGGATGGTGCGAGCTTCCCTTTGAATAGGCTCAGGTTGGATCGAGCTTTTTTAGGATCGCCATCATTGTACCGAGGCTTCGGGTTATGCAAATGATGATTTTTGGCTTCGTAGTGTGCTATCATGAAGTTTGACGCCTCCTCAGTAATGAATGCCTCGGCCATCAATGCTTCAATTCTAAGTTTATTTTTACATTTAGCTCGAAGCGTCTTCTGCATCCTCTGAGTTGAGTAGCACCATCGATTTTGAACGCCCCCCTCCCAATCTTGCCTCGGTCGGGAGATGCAAAATCTAATGGTGCATTGGATTAAAAAAGCCCGGTGGAAAGATCTTTTCTAATTTGCAGATCAACTCCACCGCCAACTCTTCCATTTCATCTAGGACGCGAGGCGATAGTTCTTTCACACAAAGAGAACGGAAGAAATAGCTCAGCTCTGCCAATACTAGCCATTCATCCTTAGTGATAAAGCCACGCAACATCACCGGCATTACCCGCTCAATCCATTTGTGCCAATCATGACTCTTGAGACCAAATATTTTCAATTTCTCAAGACTCGCTCCCCTCTTTAGATTCGCAGCATACCCATTGGGGAACATCAACCGCATTTTTGACCCACAATAGCATTTCCCTCATAGCTGGCCTTTCAAGATTGAACCATTCCTTTGGCTTCGCTATGCTTTTCTTTCCTTTCCGTTCTCGTAGGTTTTGTAATGGTCTATCACATAGAACCTCCAGGTCGGTTCTAGCCTTAGGATTACCTTTTGACTTCCCCTCTATGCCGAACAATGTACCAAAAATGGCCTCCGCAATATCCTTTTCGGTGTGCATGACGTCGATGTTGTGTGGGTAAAGGTGGTCTTTGAAGTAAGGAAGATCCCATAAGCATGACTTGTGAGTCCAGGCGTGTTCCGTATTATACCCTTTGAAGTACCTTGGACGCAAAGGATCATGCTCGAGAGCGTTTAACTGATCAAGGGTCTGTTGGCCTGTCAACGCAGCTGGAGCAATGCTTTTGACAACTCTACATTTGATGAAATTTTTCTTGTATTTTCTGAACTTATGGTCAGGATCGAGGAACTCTCTATGCATGTCGAAGCAAGAAAACTTGCGACCAACCTACAGCCAATGGAACTGAAGACCTTCCTTGCATGTGGTGCAAGGGAACCTTCCATGCACACACTAGCCAGCGAATAGCGCAAACGCCGGATAATCATGCGTCGAGTACATGTACCACACATGCATTTTAAAATTTGTTTTGGTAGCGGCATCGTAGGTCTTGATCCCATTATCCCAGGCTTCTTGCAACTCATCCTTAAGTGGCTGCATGTACACATTCATATTATTCCCCGGATAGTTGGGACTTGGGATTATGAATGTCAGGAAAATGTTCTTTCTTTTCATAATCTCTCCGGGTGGGAGATTGAGTGGAGTGACAAATACAAGCCAACAATTGTATTGTGTTGCTGTCATACCATACACATTGAACCCATCTGTGCTGATGGCAACTCTAGGATGCCTTGGATCTTCCGATTTATCCTTGTGTAATGCATCGAAGTGCTTCCACGCAAAACCATCTGAAGTGTGTACTAGCATCTTGTTCCCATCCGCATCTAGTTCAGTTCTTTTGCCCAATTTGTGCCATGTCATCTGTCTGGCCGTCACTTCGACCATGAAAATACGTAGAAGTCTTGGTACGACTGGCAGATACCGAAGAATACTAATAGGGATTTTGGTATGATTCTTCTCACCCATACCGTTGTCTACCATAGTATACCTGGAAGAATTGCAAATGGGGCAATAGTTCAAGGCCGCATACTCAAGCCTAAATAAGGCACATCCATTCTCACATGCATGTATCTTCTCATAGGGCATCTTAAGTACACGGAGGATTTTCTCTGACTGGTACAGGTTTGCACGCAATACATGGCCTTTGGGTAGAAAGCGTCCAAATATCGTCATAATCACATTGTAGCATTCTCTCCCTAGGTTGAATTGAGCCTTCAGAGCCATTACTTGCGCGACGGCATCCAACTGACAAAGCTCAGTCTGCTCGTGGAGAGGACATTGTGAAGACTCCAACACTTCATAGAAGGCCTTTGCAGATTCCTCCATCTCATCGTTTGAATCCCGAGCATCATCAAAGTCTTGCACCATGTCTTTGATCCCGGTACCATGCTCGTCGATGCGACGACGAATCACCTCAGCTCTGCCACGTTGGTCAGACTCACCATGAAAAGTCCACACCGTATAATTAGGCGTAAAACCCCACTTCTGCAGGTGTTTACCCATTTCAAACTATGTCTGCTTTTTCCAGTTGTCACAATTGGGACAGGGGCACCATGTTTTTTGCTGGCCATTTGCAAATGCGGCTCTCACAAACCCCTTGGTTTTTGTTAACCATTCATGGGTCATGTCTTTCTGACTAGGGTGACAAGTGTACATCCAAGCACGATCACTCATCTTGCCTAGCTACCTATGGGCACACAAGAAATAAATATATAATTCATCAGCTATATTCATTCGCTAATCAAGTTTGTTAGTTTTATTACGTCCATGCAATCTACACGCTAATAGGTAAAGATAGGTCCTAATCCCACCCGAGTATGTGTAGATTGGGTTCGTTTTCCCATGCTCTGCTCCAGATCTGATGCAGAATTTTGGCAGCACCTCCCCGTTGTTCTCCTGAAAACACGCCTCGGCAATAAGTAGAGAGGATATGTACCCAGAGAACAACAGGGAGGCACTGACAAAATTCCGCATCGAATCCGTAGCACAGCATACGGGAAAACGAACCGAATCTACACATACTCGGGTTGTCCATGGATAACGTTGGACAATTCGAAATGATGGTGGTTATAAATATGCAAAGACATGCATATTTATAGATGTCGCCCTTTCGAACGGGAGACACTTACTGGTCACGCATACTCATGATTGAAGAAACCTATAGCTAGCAAGTTTCATCGGCACGAAGACCGGAACAGAGCAAATTAAGGGGGTAGGAGGAGAAGTCATTTGTGATCACGAACAAACGCACGGGCGGAGCTCGTCCAACGCACGTGGAGGTCGTCGAACAACTACGCATTCAAATTCACCCGATGAACACAAATATGATGTTTTTATAATTAACATAATCATGAAATATGTCGAGGGTCGGTGGTGTCGGGTGTCGGTGGCGTCGGGTCGGTGGTTAATAAATGGTGTCGATGGTCGGGGGTCAGTGTCGTCGGGGGTCGGGGGTCTTTTCGGTCAACAAGAGGCCGAAGAGGTGTCGGGGGTTGGGGGTCAGTGGCATCGGGGGTCGGGGGTAGGGGGTCGGGGTCGGGGTCGAGGGTCACTGGCGTGGGGGGTCAGGGGTCGAGGGTCAGTGGCGTTTGGAGTCGAGGGTCAGTGGCGTGGGGCATAGGGGATCGGGGGATTGTGGCGTCGGGGGTCGGGAGTCGGGGGTCAGTGGCGTCAGGCGTCGAGGGTCGGGGGTCGGGTGTCAGTGGCATCGGGGGTCGGGGGTCGAGGGTCTGGGGTTGGTGGCGTCGGTCGTCGGGGGTCGGGGGTCGTGGGCCGGGGGTCGGAGGTCCGTGGCGTTGGGGGTCGAGGGTCAGTGGCGTCGGGGGTCGAGGTTCGGGGGTCAGTGGCGTCGGGGGTCGGGGGTCAGTGGCATCGGGGGTCGGGGTCGGTGGCGTCTGGGGTCAGGGGTCAGTGGCGTCGGGGGTCAGGGGTCGGGGGTCGAGGGTCGGTGTCGGGGTGCCGGGGTTCCTTTTTCCTCTTCTTTCTTCTTCTCCTCTCTCCTCTTTTTCTTGTTCTTCGTCTTCTTCTTTTCTTCTTCTTCTTCTTCTTCTTCTTCTTCTTCTTTCTCCTCCTCCTCCTCCTCTTTCTTCTTCTTCTTCTTCTTCTTCTTCTTCTTCTTCTTCTTCTTCTTCTTCTTCTTCTTCTTCTTCTTCTTTCTTCTCCTCCTCCTCCTCCTCCTCTTCTTCTTCTTCTTCTTCTTCTTCTTCTTTTTCTCCTCCGCCTCCTCCTCTTCTTCTTCTTCTTCATCTTCTTGTTCTTCTTCTCCTCCTTCTTATTTTCCTTCTTCTTCTAATTATTTTCTTCTTTTCCTTTTTTATTTTTCATTCTTTTCCTTCTTTTTTTCCTCTTTTTTTCTTCTAACCTAATTAGCTTAATAATCTAACCTAATAAACTAACTAAATTAACCTATGATAGAAAACTAACCTAATAAACTAACTAAAGTAATTAACTTAATAAAAAATAAAAAGAAAAAGAACTCACCGGTAGTGGGCGGCGGGGTGGCATGGGCGGCGGTGGACGATGGCAGGGGGCAGCAGGGGGGCGGCGTCCGCGGCGGTGGACGATGACAGGGGGGCGGCAGGGGCGCCGCGAGGGCCGGAGCGGGCTGGGGTGGCCGGGTGCAGCTGTGGCGGTCGGGGCGGGGTGTTGGGCCGGAGCAGCTTCGATGGCGGCGGCGATGGGTGGGCACGCGCGCGAGAGAGAGGACAGGGCGAGAGGGAGAGCGGGAAGGTTGGGCGCGAGAGCCGTTAGGGGAGGGGGTGGGGGTTGTGCGCCGTTAGAGAGGGAGCCCCTTTGCTGTCTGCAAAGGCTGGGTGACACACGACAAAGGGGTGGGTGGGGTGGAGTGGGATCCGGCCGTTAGGGTGGCACCCCCTTTGTCATCTGCCACCCCTTTGTTGTTTGCCTTTGGCTTCTTTGCCGTCCGCTAGCTGACGGCAAAGGGAAGGCCGACGGCAAACAAAACTTTTGCCTTAGGTGTTGTGTTTGCCTTATGCTTTGTGCCAGCTGACGACAAAGACGCTCTTTGCCATGTGTGAGCAGACGGCAAAGGCAAGGCTGACGGCAAATTTCTGAATTCCAGTAGTGATGGTGGCTAACGTTTTTGGTGGAGTAGACTTTGACGATCCGACTACGAATGTGCGAAGACGTCGCGCCTTAGCAATCGCTAAACCAACCCCGAGAGGTTATTGACCATGCCGGAGCATAATCAACTTGACCACGAAGGTTTGTTTCCTGCACGCAAACGAAGAACAAGCAAGAAGCTGAAATTGCAATCTGGATATTGCGAATATAAGAGGAAAGCTTTATTGATGAAAGTGGGGTTCTGTGACGTCTTGGTCTGGTCATAGAACACAAACGAAGAATGCGAAGTTGTAGTTATGGCGAACTTGTAATCTAAACAAAACCCCAATCTAAATGGTGCCCTAAGGGCTGTATATATGGGGGGATAGAGGGGAATTTTGTGACCCCTTGGAGGAGGGATCCGAAAATAGTCTAAATGTCTCTATTTAATCCACCCATAAAACGTGCATGCATAGCTTCATTGTCCTCAACTAAACCACATCTAATCATGCCAGTATGTAATTCCTGATAATGTTCTTCTACAGAATTTTTTCCTTGTCTTAAGTGCTGCAATTTTTGAAGTAATTCATGTTCATAATATGGTGGAACCCAACGAGTACGCATAGCATTTTTGAAAGCAGCCCAAGTAGTTGGAATATTAGCATGGTGTATTCTACAATGTTCAGACCACCAAACACAAGCAAAACTAATGAATGAACAAACAGCAGCAGCAACACATCTATCCTCAGGAAATTGTAAGCATGTAAAACGTTGCTATGTTTCTAACTCCCAAGCAAGATATATATGAGGAACATATCTACCATAAAATGTAGAAATATTCAATATAAGTTTAGGTAGATGGTCTTGATCCCTTACATGAGAGGGTGGAGCAGCCCTACCATTGTGATTGTATCCATGTGGACGACCCGGTGATCGTGGTGGCGGTTGTTGTCCCTGGTGCTGATTTGGAGCAACCTCCCCCTCACCATCGTAATCACCATCATAATCCTCATTTTGCTCCGCCACAGAAACCTCAGTAGTAGAAGCAGGAGCAACAACACCAAAATTCTATGCTTGGCCGAAAGGCACACATCGCGCTCGTCCCACAAATTCTGGGCCTCGTTGCTGTCATTTTGTTGTTGTTGGAGAGGGACAGGAGCTGCAGCTGGTGGTGGTAGATGGGAAAGCACCTCATTGAACTTGGCATCCATCTTGGTGTCGAATGTATTCTCCAAACCGTCTAGCTTCTCCATGGCCTCTCCAAGGCTAGTCACATAGTCTTGTACATGGTCAGTCATCATTTGTTGAAATTTATCATGGAGCTCCTGGTTGGTCAGGCTCTCCCAGTCGATCTCGTCGGCTTGTGATCCTCGCATGGTTAGCAACAATAGGAACACTGAAGAATATGAACCTGCAAACTACCAGGAATGGTGGTGGTGGTGGTGTGTCACAAATCTGTTAAGAAAATCTCAAATTCTTACCCAACAGCACGTGGTAATCGGCAACCGGTGTAATCAAAACTCTCAAAGCTTGGATAGAGCGATTGCCACGTGGTGTCAAACACACGATGTAGATGTATGTGAAGCTTGGAAAGCTTATAATATGGTAGCAAAAACTGTCAGCAATAATCGGTTCAGAGATGCAAAGTTGAAAGGATGCTCAATGACGGTACCGTGTTGGTCCTAGGCTAGACCATACTAGAGACGCGAGCCTCGAACACAAACAAAATCACGACGCTACATGTAATGAAGGGAAGAGCCACTCTAGTTTTTACTGATTTTTTGCGCTCTTTTTTCAGAAAATCACCATAATGGCGAGTGTCTCAAAACTCTTCCGAAGGACTTAAAACAGGATAGACACAGAATTTTTTTGACTATTTTTTGTTTTTTTCAGAAGATATTCGTGATGCGACGACCAAAAATTGCGACAAAAAAATCGCTATGATGGCGAGTTTCTCATAACGCTCCGGACAGCCAAAAAACAGGATAGGGGAAATATTTTCGCCCTGTCACATCCTTGGAACCCTAACCAAGGTTTAGCATTGTGCTCATATCTTCTTTGCATTGCATCCAAGAAAATGGCAACAAGAACAAAGTAAGTGGTGAAGGAAAACTCAAAAACCCTAGCTACTTCTCAAATTCAAAGGAATTATAAACTTATTCAAATCAATGAACCCAAAATGGCCTCAAGATAAGTTCAACTTTTCTGATAACTCTTGAAAACAAATAAGCAATGAAGGAAGCCATTTCCTTAATACTTTTGGCATTTTAAATAAATGCAAAAGACTACTGGTTTCAAGTTTTAAATTTGAATTCAAAAATATATAGCTTTCAAAAATGCTGAATACTTTATGGGTGATTGGAAATATTCCAACTAACACCCCAGCATTTTCCAAACTATTTATAGTTTGATTGTGAAGCCAAAATAAATGGAAAACAATGTCAATAAATAAAACAGAAACAAAATAGCCCACGAGGGGCTCCCTGGTCATCTTCCTCCTCCTGCCAGTAGGCAGAGGGGAAGATGGGCACGGCGGCCAGCCCCGGCCACCTCCTGCCTGCCTGCTCGCCGCTGGAGGCCTCCAGGAGCACCAGCGTGATGCCCCGTGCCTTCTTCTCCTCCTCCTCCCCTCTGCCTTATCTCCTCCTCTCTTCCTCTCGTCCCCCCCTCTCGGACCTCTCTCCCAGGAGCTACGGTCGCCGCCGATTCGTCGGCTCCCGGAACTCCCCGACCCTGCTGTCAGCCTCAGACGAATCACCGTGAGGCACTCGCTCCATTCCCCTCTTCCCCAGCGTTCTTCCCCTCACTTTTCCGCACCGTAGCCCCATTCCCCACCATGACCAGGAGCTCCTCGCCGCCGGCCAGCGCCGCCGTCGCATGTTGGAGGTCGGGAACGAGATCCTGGAGCCGCCAGGAACGTGTTGAGCCCGTCAGCTTCCCTTCCCGTGCCCTGCAGCCATCACCCGCACAAGGCCGAGCTTCGGCCGCCGCTTCGGCTCGTCGACGGCACTCTCTCCGGCGAAATGAGCTCCTCGTGATGCCCCTGCTAGATCGGGTGCTTCGCCAGCTTCGCGTAGCCGCAAACCGCGTCCGATTTGCGTTTAGCTCAACTCCAGCGAGTCCTCCGCCGCGCCCATGGTCGCCGCCGGCCACATTCCGGTGGGGGCCGACGTGGTCAGCTAATTAACCCACTAACACCCCCCTAGCCGCTGACAGTGGGCCCCAGGGTGGGTCAAACCCCAGTTAGGGGTTGGTGAACTCGGGGATTAGCCCCTGGTCACTGACCAGTGGACCACACTGGTCAGGTTTGACCTGGCCCAGCCCCTGTTGACCAGAGACGTCACTGTGACGCAATAAAGGATTTTCTAATATAAAAATAATTCCAGAAATGTCTAAAACTCCTAAAAATCATAGAAAATAATCTGTAAGTCCAATGAAAATAATTTATATATGAAAAAGTATCAGAAACATTCAAGGAATCTGAATATGTCATTTTCAAACATGTTTGAAAATGTTACTGAACCCAAACATATAGATTAATCAATAAGTTAACTCTTATAAATACTTTGATGATGGAATTTGGAAATTATTTAAATTCCACTTCAAATGATATGATCAAACATTGTCCAAATCACAAACCAACAACCTAACATGTCATTTCCATGCATGTTAAAAGCAAGTTGATCTGAGCATCAGGTCGAATCAATTAAAATGGTATCCGAGAATACCTCGTTTGAAGTGATATTTGAATTTGATTCAAATCAACTTCAAACCTAATAAATGTTAGCTATAATAGTATACCACTTTGCATCCTCATGCCATGCTCATGCATCATCTTGTTGCATATGCTTGTTATTGATTGTTGTCACTCTTTTCGGTAGGCTCCGCTCCTCCGGATTCCACCGAATATCCGACTGACGGATATTGTCCCTCCTCTGAGCAACAAGGCAAGCAAACATTTTGATCATCCCGATAAATCCCATGTTCTCGCTCCTGCACTTACTTATTGCATTAGGATCAAATGCTTCAAATGCTTTTGCCACGTTAGTTGAACCCACTTCCTTTGCGTGACCTATCCTTGTCACAGTAAATAGCTGAACCTTGCAACCTAGCATACCTGGTAGTTGCTTGAGCCATGATGTGCCTTATCCTGCTATGCATGCTATGCTTACATTTGAGTATGGTCTGTCATCTGGGAGATGAGCATAATTGTGATAATGTGTTCAGTAAGTAAAGGTTGTGTGTTGAACCTGATTTGGTAAAGGTACCGGTGAAAGGCTGTGTAGGAGTACATGGCGGGTTCTTTCATTGGAACCGTCCTTAGGAACTGAGTTCCGTGTATGTAATCCAAGACGAGATACTACCACATGCTGGGCCCTGAAATATGACCATGCTCGACTTATTAATCGCTTAGTACTCGGTCTAGGAGTTGCAAGTAGTTTCTGGTGTTTATAGTCATGCTGGAGGCCGTGCATAGTGCTGACCCGAGAGGTGGGTTGTGATGCGATAGGCAGTGGCACGGTGTACCAAGTGGCACCCGGATGGTGGGCTTGGGAACCCTGTGCACATCATTTGGGGCCGTGGCGGAAACCTCGGCCGGACTTTCGTGCAGGTTACCCTCAGATAGGCGATAGACCCGGACTAAGTACTATCGTGGTTAACGGCCGTGGCCGACTCCCTCGTTGGGCTTCCGCTTGAAGGTTGCCGAGGTGCATGACGTGCACATGGCGATAAGTGGCGAGAGCGTGTGTGACAAAGTACACCCCTGCAGGGTTATGATCTATTCGAATAGCCGCATCCGCGGATATGGACTACTTGGAGACATATGTTGTTCATAGATAACTTCAATGGCTACTCATAAAATTGTCAAGATAAGCGTGAGTGTCGTGGACGGCATTTTCATATGGAGACAGAATGATTCCACGATGGAGTATTGTTGTGGTGTTAGTGGACTCGTGTGCAATAAATCAAGTTGTCAAAAATTGTTTTAAAATTTAAGTTGTCTAGCCACGAGTCAAATGCTGGCTTTCCGCATGAAACCCCACAATTCCTTATTGATACATTGCATGAGTAGATAGTTATCCTAAAGTCTTGCTGAGTACCTCCGTACTCATGTTTGCTTAATAATTGTTGCAGAGGTTGTTAATGACCCTAACGGAGGGTTCTTCCTAGACATCGACGACGACGAGTAGCTGGTGTCCCAGCTACGATTTGGCCCTAGGTTGGGTCTGTAGTATAGTCAGGCCATGTGCCTTCTAGTTTCACTTGTCTGTACTCAGACAGTTTTAAACACTTCCGCTGGCTAGTAACTGAATGACTGCTATGATGGTTCGTGAGACCCTTACTGTGTAATATTATGAGTGTGGCTCTTCCGAGCCTTTTAAATAAAGCTTGTATGTTTATGGTTATGTTGTGATTCCATCGATGTATCTATACATATCGGTATGCCATGCGTACGTGTGTCGTACTTGATATGTATGGGGTTCGATTACCTAGCCATAAACTTTAGTAGCACTCCTTACAGGGAAATGCCCCTTTGTGATCCAATGAGCCATGGTAGTTCGCTACTGCTCCGGACACATTAGTTGACCGGCGTGTGTCCTTCTTAGCTGTTGTGTCTGTCCCCTCTGGGGAAATGTCACGCGATGTAATGGAGTCCTTGTAGCTTGCTACGACTCGTCTACATTCGCTGGTGACCGACACCAGCTTTGCTGGGTCATGTATGTCTGTCCCTGTGCGGAACTGCCACTTTGGTTTATGACTAGACATGTCGATCCGGGTTTTTTGTAATTGGATTGCTAGCGACACAATTGCATACGTGAGTCAAAAGGCGCAAACGGTCCCGGCTAAGGTAAGGCTGCAGCCGTGGGGTTAACCGTGCGTGAGACCGCAAAGGGATGCGATGTGTTAGAGGCTGGATTCCTATGGCTTAGGATCGGGGTCCCGACATTGTTGGTATCAGAGCCTGACTGACTGTAGGACTACTAAGCCAAACTGGTCGAAGTTGAGTCTAGAATTTCTTTAGTTATATATAAGGGAATTGTTTGTGGGAGGGAACGTAAGACTCTTGTTCTCTTCTCAAGTTATTCTATTCTGGTCATCCTCGTCTTTTCTGCAGGAATTAAAGACTAGGTTACTCATCTTCTTCTAGGCTCGTGTTTCTGATCGGTAGATTATAAGACTACGGGTCGAGAGTTATATTGGGTTTCTTTTATCCCTAGGAAAAAGGAAGTAAGTTTGATGATCAGAGAATTGAACTTGTTAGTTGAGTGGTTACGCCATCCTATTTTTGGGGTTGTCTCAAAATTGTTTTTGAGCATTTACAACCGTTATGCTGCCCAATTTTGCATTCAGAGCTCTAATGCTTTCGCATTACTCTCTATTTTCAGATGCATGGCCGTCCTTCTCGTCAGGTGGTACGTCTAACCAGGTGCATTGATGTGCCGGCTCATACGGCCATGCTGGTCAGGGTGATGTCGGTGTGCGGTTACCGCTGGTACCCTGAGTACACAGTGGAGGAACAGTACCGAGACTTCAACCAGAGCCAGTATATCTGCACTGTTAGGGTATTTCCAGACTACCCTGGAGCTGAGGAGCCAATCCATTGGTCCTATGGGTTGGGAGTCACTGTTGACATGACAGTACAAGATGCTGCCTATTCAATGCTGACCATTATGAGAGCGAGACATGCACTGCTGCAGAATTCAGAGTTCTGCTATGTTCCTGCCTCTCAGCCTGGTGAAGAGGGATACCTCAGCGGAGTCTATTTTGATTCCTCTATGGAGGATCCGCTACTGCGGTCCACTGCTGAGATGCTAGAGAACAGAGACAGGGATGCTCATGCTCTCTGCATGGAGCTTTATGCTACACGTGCCCGTCTGTGGACGGCTTTGACGCAGCTGGCACCGGTAGTCCAGACAGGGTACAGAGATATGGAGATGCTGAACCCTGTTAGGACCCATCTTCCGGCCCAGGTTGACTGGCCAGCTATAGGAGGAGTCACCCCTCTTCGGGGACCCCTATTACCACGAGTCAGGGGACCAAGGCCACATCCGTGTCCTTATGGATCCCAGGGATCTCAGGCCAGAGTGGTTCCTGATCCGCAAGTTGAGCTTCCAGGCCATGGAGGTAATCTCTATGAGATGTTCTATGCGGATGCCTGAGCTGTGAGTGGAAGGATAGTATGGTAGTAGCCGTACGTTCGCAGTCCTGCGTGACTTGTGAAGTATGCTTGTGATGTGAAATGAATTCCGGAGGCCTAGATAAATAATGTATAGGAAGCTTGTAAGCCTCTGATGAGTAGTTTCATAATTTCAGTAGTTTGCTCTTCGATTAAGGTTGTACTGAACAAAGTAAGGGTGTGTATGAACCATGGTGTATATATAGCAGTTGCTTGTTACCATGTTGTTCGGATATTCATTTCCGCATTCCGTGTGTTCTGTACATTCTTAATCATAGCTAGTACTGATATGATATTGGTCTAAGCTGTGAGTTTGTTTGTCACAATGGTGTTCACCAGGTTGAACCGTGCCCCTGCTCATGAGCAAGGCGAGGGTAGTCAAGCGTCGTAGGAAGACCTGCCTCACCCGCCCTCTCTGGCGGAAGTTATGCTTGAGGCAGAGAGGAACAAAAGAGAGACCAACCGACTGTTAGAGCGTATTGAGCAGAATACGGCTCGTCAGCCTAGGAATGCTGCAGTGTCCCTCAACGACTTTGTGAAGCTGAATCCTCCAAAGTTCCATCACTCCGTCGATCCCCTCGACGCTGATGACTGGCTGTGCAGCATCTCACGCAAGATTCGCTCTGCGAATGTTTCTGAGGCCGACAAGGTGACCTTTGCGACGTATTTTCTGGAAGGACCCGCCAATCTGTGGTGGGAGAACTTTGAAGCTATGCGTCCTGCTGAACTAGCAGCCACATGGGCAGACTTCAATGCAGCCTTCCATCTGCACCATATTCCAGAGGGCCTGATGAACAGAAAGAGAGAGGAGTTATGTGCTTTCACCCAGGGCAAGTTGACCGTGGATGCCTATAGCCGCGAGTTCGGTAACCTCGCCCGCTATGCAACAGAGGAGGTTTCTACTGACGCCAAGAAGCAAGCAAGATTCCATAAGGGTATGAGCCCTGAGCTTCGTCGTGATCTGCGCCTCCACGAGTGTGCAAGTTTCCAGGCCCTGGTCAACAAGGCGACCAGTGCCGAGACTGGCCATACCGACTTTGAAGCCACAAGGAAGCACTCCCGTGACTTTGGCTCGTCATCTGGTTCCGCGTTTCCAAAACGCAGGTTGTGGGTTCCGAACAGTTCTCTGCCGCCAAGATACACTCCGAGGACATCCTACGTGGCGCCTCAGACGAATCAGACCAACCCTCCAGCAAAAACTTATGGTGGTCCAGCTAGCAATGCTGCACCATGTGCCAACCAAGTGATATGCTACAAGTGTGGAGAACCAGGGCACTATTCCCGTGAGTGTCCTCAGAATGTGGGTGCCAAGCAACCTGGAAAGTCCGTCGGGCAAGGCAAGTCGGGCAAAGCTTACTATGTGAAGCCAACTCCTGCATGTGGCCATATGAACTATGTCTCAGCAGAAGAAGCTGCAGAGGATCCCGATGTCATACTGGGTACGCTTCTTGTTAACCATCACCCAGCTTATGTTCTCTTTGACACTGGGTCTTGTCATTCCTTCATTTCAGAAAGTTATGCACAGTTGCATAACATGTCTTTTTGTGATATGCCAATTCCATTGGTTGTCCAAACTCCTGGTAGTAAATGGAAAACCTCTAGGAAAACCTATGACAATGAAATTCTAGTAGACAGGCTAGTTTTTCTAGCCTCATTGATAGCCCTGAAATCTTCGGATATTAATATGATCTTGGGTATGGACTGGATGTCAGCTCACTATGCCAAGATTGATACTCATTCTAGAAATGTTCAGCTTACCCATCCCTCGGGTGAGATAGTCAATGTCTCTACTCGAGTTGCCAAATGCCAACTCTATTCCCTAAATGTCAACCCTCTTCCGGAACTTGAAGACATCCCGATTGTCCGTGACTTCCCGGATGTTTTTCCACAGGAACTGCCAGGAATTCCACCTGACAGAGATGTAGAGTTCGTGATAGATCTTGTTCCGGGAACTGGTCCAATAGCCAGAAGACCATATAAAATGGCACCCCTGGAGCTAGCCGAACTTAAGAAGCAACTAGATGAGGCCTTGAATAAAGGTTTCATTCGTCCTAGCTCTTCTCCTTGGGCTTGCCCCATCCTCTTCGTCAAGAAGAAAGACGGAACGGATCGGATGGTTGTAGATTACCGACCAGTTAATCTGGTCACCATAAAGAACAAGTATCCGCTCCCCAGGATCAACGATCTGTACGATCAGCTCGCTGGATCCTCAGTCTTCTCCAAAATGGATTTGAGGTTAGGATACCATCAAATCAAGATCAAGAACGGGGTCATTCCAAAAATGGCTTTTGTTACTCGTTATGGCCAATACGAGTACACCGTCATGTCCTTCGTTTTAACCAATGCCCCAGCCACCTTCTCTCGTCTGATGAATTCAATCTTCATGGAGTATTTGGATAAATTCGTCGTGGTATACCTCTATGATATTCTCATCTACTCGAAGAACGAACAAGAACATGCCGAGCATCTAAGGCTGGTATTGATGAAACTTCGAGAGCATCGCCTTTATGCCAAGTTTTCAAAATGTGAATTTTGGTTACCAGAAGTGACCTATCTAGGTCACGTAATCTTTGGTAAGGGTATTGCTGTCAATCCCGAAAGAGTTCAAGCCGTCCTTGATTGGACTCAACCTGAATCGCTTAAGCAAGTTAGGAGTTTTCTTGGTCTAGCTAGCTATTGTCGCCGCTTTGTCGAGAATTTCTCCAAGGTTGCAAAGCCTCTAATTGAACTCCTCAAGAAGGATAGAAAGTTCGAGTGAACACCACAGTGTGAGCATAGTTTTCAGGAACTGAAAAGACGCCTGACTTCCGCACCTGTGTTGCTACCACCGGATTTTTCTAAGGACTTTGTTATCTATTGCTACGCCTCGCGACAAGGATTAGGTTGCATTCTCATGCAAGATCGTCATGTGATTTCATATGCATCTCGACAGTTGCGTCCACATGAGGATAACTATCCCACACATGATCTTGAGCTTGCAGCTGTAGTCCATGCACTAAAAACCTGGCGACATTAACTTCTGGGTAATCGTTGCGAAATTTTCACTAATCACCAAAGTCTGAAATATATCTTCACCCAGCCGGATTTGAATCTCAGGCAAAGACGATGGGTTGAGTTGATCTCGGATTACGACTTAGGGATAACTTACACCCCGGGGAAGGCCAATGTTATGGCTGATGCACTAAGTCGTAAATCTTATTGTAACAACTTGATGCTACAACAAGGTCAACCACATCTCTATGAGGACTTTCGGAAGTTGAATCTTCATATTGTTCCTCAAGGATTCCTTTCTACCCCGGTGGCGAAGCCTACCCTTAAGGATCAAATTATAGCTGGCCAGAAGCGTGACAAGGGTATATCACGGATCAAGGAGAATATTATTAGGGGAAACGCTAAGGAATTTTCCATGAATGATCAAGGTGTTGTGTTCTTCCAGAATCGTCTAGTGGTTCCTAAGAACCTACATCTAAGGCAGTTAATTCTTAAGGAGGCCCATGATTCTCCTCTCACCATTCATCCCGGTAGTACTAAGATGTATCAAGACCTACGCCAGAGGTTCTAGTGGACTAGGATGAAGAGAGAAATTGCTGAGTTCGTTGCTAAATGCGACGTTTGTCGTCGAGTTAAGGCAGAACATCAAAGGCCTGCTGGCACCCTTCAACCTTTAGCTATTCCTGAATGGAAATGAGATAAAGTTAGTATGGATTTCATTACCGGATTTCCCAAGACAAAGAAAGGAAATAATGCTATCTTTGTGGTCATTGACCGTCTTTCCAAAGTAGCTCATTTTCTTCCAATTCGTGAGAGTATAACAGCTTGCCAGCTAGCAGAGTTATATATCTCTCGAATAGTGTCTCTTCATGGTGTTCCCCTGGAGATTAACTCAGACCGTGGGAGTATCTTTACTTCTCGATTCTGGGAAATTTTTCAGAATTCCATGGGAACTCACTTATCTTTTAGCACTGCTTTCCATCCTCAATCACGTGGTCAAGTAGAAAGAGTAAATCAAATCGTAGAGGATATGCTCCGAGCTTGCGTTATATCGTTCGGTATGAATTGGGAGAAGTGCCTTCCATTCGCCGAATTTGCTTATAACAATAGTTATCAATCAAGCTTGGGCAAAACCCCTTTTGAAGTTCTCTATGGACGAAGATGTCGAACACCTCTTAATTGGTCAGAAACCGGAGAGAGGCAACTCTTTGGCCCGGATATGATCCAGGATGCAGAAGAGAAGGTTCGCATTATTCGTGAAAAGTTGAAAACAGCCCAGTCTCATCAAAAGAGCCATTATGATCGTCATCATAAGGTTGTGACCATTGAAGTTGATGAGAAGGCTTACCTTCGGGTTACACCTTTGAAGGGTACCCATCGATTCGGTATCAAGGGCAAGTTGGCTCCTCATTACATTGGTCCTTTTCGCATTCTTGCCAAACGAGGAGAAGTTGCCCACCAGTTGGAACTTCCTCCGCATCTTTCCAAGGTTCATGATGTCTTCCACATCTCGCAATTCAGGCGTTGCTTTTCGGATCCTATCCGTGAAGTGGACCACGAAACGCTTGATCTCCAAGATAACCTTTCTTATCGATAATACCCTGTTCGTATTCCCAACCAAGCTGAGCGTACTACTAGACGTCGGAACATTAAGTTTCTTAAAGCTCAATGGTCAAATCATTCTGAGAAAGAGGCAACATGGGAAAGAGAGGATCGTTTTAGACAAGAGTACCCGCGCTATTCCCGTCGACTTCTAAATCTCGGGACGAGATTCTTTTGAGTGGGGGTGAGTTGTCACATCCCTGGAACCCTAACCAAGGTTTGGCATTGTGCTCATATCTTCTTTGCATTGCATCCAAGAAAATGGCAACAAGATCAAAGTAAGTGGTGAAGGAAAACTCAAAAACCCTAGCCACTTCTCAAAATCAAAGGAATTATAAACTTATTCAAATCAATGAACCCAAAATGGCCTCAAGAAAAGTTCAATTTTTCTGATAACTCTTGAAAACAAATAAGCAATGATGGAAACCATTTCCTTAATACTTTTGGCATTTTAAATAAATGCAAAAGACTACTGGTTTCAAGTTTTAAATTTGAATTCGAAAATATATAGCTTTCAAACATGCTGAAAACTTTATGGGTGATTGGAAATATTCCAACTAACACCCCAGCATTTTTCAAACTATTTATAGTTTGATTGTGAAGCCAAAATAAATGGAAAACAATGTCAATAAATAAAACAGAAACAAAATAGAAGAAATAAGAGAAAAGAAAAGCATACCTGCTATCTGTCGCCGGCCCAGCCCACGAGGGGCTCCCTGGTCATCTTCCTCCTCCTGCCAGTAGGCAGAGGGGAAGATGGGCACGGCGGCCAACCCCGGCCACCTCCTGCCTGCCTGCTCGCCGCTGGAGGCCTCGAGGAGCGCCAGTGCGACGCCCCATGCCTTCTTCTCCTCCTCCTCCCCTCTGCCTTATCTCCTCCTCTCTTCCTCTCGCCCCCCCTCTCGGATCTCTCTCTCCCAGGAGCTACGGTCGCCGCCGATTCGTCGCCTCCCGGTCCTCCCCGACCCTGCCGTCAGCCTCAGACGAATCACCGTGAGTCACTCGCTCCATTCCCCTCTTCCCCAGCGTTCTTCCCCTCGCTTTTCCGCACGGTAGCCCCGTTCCCCACCATGGCCGAGAGCTCCTCGCCGCCGGCCATCGTCACCGTCGTTGTGGTGCCTCTCTCGCGTGTTGGAGCTCGGGAACGAGATCCTGGAGCCGCCAGGAACGTGTTGAGCCCGTCAGCTGCCCTTCCCGTGCCCTGCAGCCAACACCCACACAAGGCCGAGCTTCGGCCTCCGCTTTGGCTCGTCGACAGCACTCTCTCCGACGACATGAGCTCCTCGTGATGCCCCTGCCAGATCGGGCGCTTCGCCAGCTTTGCGTAGCCGCAAACCGCGTCTGATTTGGTGCCCTGTAGCACCATTTAGCTAAACTCCGGCGAGTCCTCCGCCGCGCCCGTGGTCGCCGCCGGCCACATTCTGGTGGGGGCCGACGTGGTCAGCTAATTAACCCACTAACACCCCCCTAGCCGCTGACAGTGGGCCCCAGGGTGGGTCAAACCCCAGTTAGGGGCTGGTCAACTCGGGGATTAGCCCCTGGTCACTAATCAGTGGACCCCAGTGGTCAGGTTTGACCTGGCCCAGCCCCTGTTGACCAGAGACGTCACTGTGACGCAATAAAGGATTTTCTAATATAAAAATAATTCCACAAATGTCTAAAACTTCTAAAAATCATAGAAAATAATCTGTAAGTCCAATGAAAATAATTTATATATGAAAAAGTATGAGAAAAATTCAAGGAATCTGAATATGTCATTTTCAAACATGTTTGAAAATGTTACTGAACCCAAACATATAGATTGATGAATAAGTTAACTCTTATAAATACTTTGGGGATGGAATTTGGAAATTATTTAAATTCCACTTCAAATGATATGATCAAACATTGTCCAAATCACAAACCAGCAACCTAACATGTCATTTCCATGCATGTTAAAAGCGAGTTGATCTAAGCATCAGGTCGAATCAATTAAAATGGTATCCGAGAATACCTCGTTTGAAGTGATATTTGAATTTGATTCAAATCAACTTCAAACCTAATAAATGTTAGCTATAGTAGTATACCACTTTGCATCCTCATGCCATGCTCATGCATCATCTTGTTGCATATGCTTGTTATTGATTGTTGTCACTCTTTTCAGTAGGCTCCGCTCCTCCGGATTCCACCGAATATCCGACTGACGGATATTGTCCCTCCTTTGAGAAACAAAGCAAGCAACCATTTTGATCATCCCGATAAATCCCATGTTCTCGCTCCTGCACTTACTTATTGCATTAGGATCAAATGCTTCAAATGCTTTTGCTACGTTAGTTGAACCCACTTCCTTTGCATGACCTATCCTTGTCACAGTAAATAGCTGAACCTTGCAACCTAGCATACCTGGTAGTTGCTTGAGCCATGATGTGCCTTATCCTGCTATGCATGCTATGCTTAGAGTTGTGTATGGTCTGTCATCTGGGAGATGAACAGAATTGTGATAATGTGTTCAGTAAGTAAAGGTTATGTGTTGAACCTGATTCGTTAAAGGTACCGGTGAAAGGCTGTGTAGGAGTACATGGTGGGTTGTTTCATTGGAACCGTCCTTAGGAACTGAGTTCCGTGTATGTAATCCAAGACGAGATACTACCACATGCTGGGCCCTAAAATATAACCCCGCTCGACTTATTAATCGCTTAGTACTCGGTCCAGGAGTTGCAAGTAGTTTCTGATGTTTATAGTCATGCTGGAGGCCGTGCATAGTGCTACCTGAGAGGTGGGCTGTGACGCGGTAGGCAATGGCACGGTGTACCAAGTGGCACCCGGATGGTGGGCTTGGGAACCCTGCGCACATCATTTGGGGCCGTGGCGGAAACCTCGGCCGGACTTCCATGCGGGTTACCCTCAGATAGGCGATAGACCTGGACTAAGTACTATCGTGGTTAACGGTCGTGGCCGACTCCCTCGCTGGGCTTCCTCTTGAAGGTTGCTGAGGTGCATGACGTGCACATGGCGATAAGTGGCGAGAGCGTGTGTGACGAAGTACACCCCTGCAGGGTTATGATCTATTCGAATAGCCGCGTCCGCTTATATGGACTATTTGGAGACATATGTTGTTCATAGATAACTTCAATGGCTACTCATAAAATTGTCAAGATAAGCATGAGTGTCGTGGACGGCATTTTAGTATGGAGATGGAATGATTCCACAATGGAGTATTGTTGTGGTGTTAGTGGACTCGTGTGCGAGAAATCAAGTTGTAAAAAATTGTTTTAAAATGTAAGTTGTCTAGCCACGAGTCAAATGCTGGCTTTCCGCATGAAACCCCACAATTCCTTATTGATACATTGCATGAGTAGATAGTTATCCTAAAGTCTTGCTGAGTACCTCCGTACTCATGTTTTCTTAATAATTGTTGCAGAGGTTGTTAATGACCCTAACGGAGGGTTCTTCCTAGACATCGACGACGACGAGTAGCTGGTGTCCCAGCTACGATCTGGCCCTAGGTTGGGTATGTAGTATAGTCAGGCCATGTGCCTTCTAGTTTCACCTGTCTGTACTCAGACAGTTTTAAACACTTCCGCTGGCTTGTAACTGAATGACTGCTATGATGGGTCGTGAGACCCTTACTGTGTAATATTATGAGTGTGACTCTTCCGAGCCTTTTAAATAAAGCTTGCATGTTTGTGGTTATGTTGTGATGCCATCGATGTATCTATACATATCGATATGACATGCGTACGTGTGTCGTACTTGATATGTATGGGGTTCGATTACCTAGCCGTAAACTTTAGTAGCACTCCTTACAGGGAAATGCCCCTTTGTGATCCAACGAGCCATGGTAGTTCGCTACTGCTTCGGACACATTGGTTGACCGGCGTGTGTCCTTCTTAGCTGATGTGTCTGTCCCCTCTGGGGAAATGTCACACGATGTAATGGAGTCCTTGTAGCTTGCTACGACTCGTCTACATTCGCTGGTGACCGACACCTGCTTTGCTGGGTCATGTATGCCTGTCCCTGTGCGGAACTGCCACTTTGGTTTATGACTAGACATGTCGATCCGGGTTCTTTGTCATTGGATTGCTAGCGACACAATTGCATACGTGAGTCAAAAGGCGCAAACGGTCCCGGCTAAGGTAAGGCTGCAGCCATGGGGTTAACCGTGCGTGAGACCGCAAAGGGATGCGATGTGTTACAGGCTGCATTCCTATGGCTTAGGATCGGGGTCCCGACACGCCCGCTGAAATTTTGACCTAAAGACTGCTCTGAAAACTCTGCTAGACCTACTCACGCAAGGAAGCACGAAACCAAAAACAAAGGAATCTCAAAATGAAACCTAATATGTAAAGGACTCGGATTGATGGCGGATATGTGGTGGGATATATGGTAATGATGATGATAATAATGGGTGATGATATATGGCAGCCGTGATGATAGTGGTGGGTGGCAGCGAAATCGAAGATGGGGCGGCGGCGGCGTGACAACTTGTGAATAGAACCTGAAGCTCTAAAGAACTAGACTCTAAAACCAGCAACTCGGCACGTCGATGCAACCGCAAGTTCAGGAAAGCAAAATAATGAACATAAAATTGCAGAAGACACAGATTGGTTCGGATAGGATGAACTAACCCTATATTTTTTTGTCTTTTTTTCGTGGACTATAGGTATGAAGAACAGATGCGATCTAAACTACGAAAAACTAGTAAAATCTCACTGGGCAACATGGATATATGATACAGGCGAAGTTGTCCCTGTCTTTCGATGAGATGGTGGCTAACGTTTTTGGTGGAGTAGACTTTGAAAATCCGACTACAAACATGCGAAGACGTCGTGCCTTAGCAATCGCTAAACCAACTCCGAGAGGTTATTTACCACGCCGGAGCATGATCAACCTCACCACGAGGTTTTGTTTCCTGCACGCAAATGAAGAACAAGCAAGAAACTAAAATTGCAATGTGGATATTGCGAATATAAGAGGAAAGTTTTATTGATGAAAGTGGGGTTCCGTGATGTCTTGGTCTGGTCATAGAACACAAATGATGAACGCGAAGTTGCAGCTATGGCGAACTTGTGATCTAAACAAAATCCCAGTCGAACGGTGCCCTAAGGGCTGTATATATGAGGGAATATAGGGGAATTTCGTGACCCCTTGGAGGAGGGGTCCGAAACCAACCCTAACTCCGTTTCCCCACACATACTAAATCTAAAAACAGCCTATAAAGTGGTATTTCGAAATTACATGGGCTTGGCCCAAAAATAAGGTGACGCAACACCTATAATGGCTTATGGACGAAATTTATGAAGTGGCATCTTGTGTATTTCGTCCAAGCCTTCATGCTCTCATTATGGTGGCTTGAAAATACGAAAGTCAACACGGGAAGCTCCATTGTTCTTTCCTCCGAGCACCTTCTCGTCCATGCTTGTTCCCGCTCCAATGGCCATCCTTCTTGTCCATGCTAGGTCCTTCATTCATAAGTAAAACAAAAGTATCTAACTTAGGGAGCATCATATGTTCATGAAAATTAGAAGGATTTCCAAGAAACGAAAGTACGTGGTAATTCAATTGGCGTGCGTCTGCTCTAGTAACTGTTCCAGTATATATAGCAGCACAGGTTGTGGGTGTAACAATGGTATTCATGTCCTCATCACCCCTCCTCCAACACAAACCCATGCACAACCTCGCGTGCCACTGTTGCCAGTCGTGAAACCCTCCGTCTGGCCCGCGCGCTGCTCCCCCTCCCCCTTCCCCAACAACAGTAAATCAATGGGAGGTGTCTCCCATTGTTGCAAGCAGAGAGGTGCACAACACCGAGCTCTGTCATGCTTCTGTTGCTTTTGCGCTGCATCGAAGCATCTGTCGCCGTCGCACGGCTGCACCCTCTCGTGTTGGTGCTATCATTGTTGTTTGTTGCTTCGAAGCATCCGTTGGTGCCGCTGCATGTTGGTTGCATCCGTGCATCCGCCCCTGTTGTCGCACGTTGTGTTAGTATTAGCCGTTGTCATCGCACGCTTCAATGCAGCATGACCAGGCGTTGAAGCGTTGCGAGGTCGTTGAAGCTTCATCGGGATGCAATGAAGCATTACCGAAGCGGCAACGATGCACCGTCAGCGCTGCAATGACGCGTCGTCGGAGCTGGGGTGATGTACTATTGGAGATCCAATGAAGCATCACGGGAGCCATTAAGGCTTTGTCGAGGTTGCATTGAAGAGCCGTCAGAGCTGTAATGGAGCACCGTCGGGCACCGTCGGTGCGGCCACGAGAGCTGTTGATGTGATTCTGCATGGCCAACGATGATTGTTGCAGAGGAGACGAGGGAGTGGCTTCTGTTGGTGAACATGAGTGAGAGCTGGGTTGTGGCGTGTTGTTGCAATTTAAGGAGAACGACTACACATGCGGGTGTTCACCTATCCAAAGGATGTAGGAGAAAGGGTCCAACGACGGCTGACCCGACTGATTTCCCATGCAAATCAGTCGGTTGATCCATAGAAATTGCCTTTCTTTTTTCCTTTTTCTTTTCTTTCGATGGCTCCCGCTTCTGTGTAATAGGCAACAAGGGGTACAGATGTCCACATAATAGCTCATTCACGGCCAAATGAGTTTGAACGGACGAAAATGGAACAGAAGGGTATTACCATAATGGCACCTAACGGAAGAGGGGTATATTTGAGCACTAATTTTTAGGGGTAAAGATGAGGTTGGGCCAAAAATATGGGGGGAAATGTAAATGTCCCTTTAGTGAGTTCCTTACATGCAAGGATTGCTTCTACAATGATGATTATCCATGCATTCTCGTCATACACAAGGATTACTCCTCCAATGGTGAATCGTGTAATCATCTACATGACGGAATTTGGGATGAAGGATTTGGGTAAAACCTCGAGCACCTTCACTCATTAATTAGGGAACACCATGTTTTCTATATCCAAAATATTGGAAAAATTGATTGTGGAAATGTCTTATCCATCCATAGTTCTCATGGTTGTTCGTTCTCTAGACATACAAAAAGATTCATTTAGACCATCAGGAGATGGAAATAAGATGTTGGGACCTAAGGTTCCATACCACCGTGGATGTACTGGATTCATCAAACACAATTGATTGAGACTTGAAAATACCTTTCGATATCTCCAATGCATCAATTTTTTTGTCCTAATCTTTTATTTTTAAGATAAATCTAGACACCAATATCATTGGATACATCGATTAGATCCCTACAATGTCCTATGATAGACAAGCTTTGTGTTCCTATTAGTTGTGGTAGCCATCCCATGAAAGTCTTCAAAACAAACTTTGTGGCTACATCCACCAACCATTATCTGAAAGATAATGTTGCTTGTGTTGCCCGAATGCCAACAGGTTACGTAATAAGCAATATCACTATATTTCATATATTCCAATTCAAATCATGCGACTGATTTGTTTACCAAGCCTCTACCAACTTGTATACTCCAGAAATATGTTTATGAAATTGGTATGTGTCGGCTTCAGAATTTGTAAGAATCGGGAGGGGTATCTTCCTGAATTGTTCATGTTCAAAGCATCATATTATACTCTTTTTGCCTTCGTGATTTTACTTACTGGTTCTCACAAAGGTTTCTAATGAGGTAATATCAACACAAGACCATATGTCATACTTTCCGTTTTCCCCACCAGAGTTTTGAAGAAAGTATATACGACATGTTTAGAGTCCTTTTAGTTCTATGAGTTTTCTCATATTGAGTTGAAAGAGAAAATGACCATTATATATTGCATCATTTCTCCTTATTTTTTCAGTGGATTTTGAAGAAGTTTTGGCAAAATATCAAATATTATACTTCTCACATTTTTCCCACAGGGTTTTGGAGAAGCTTTTATTTAAGATGATAATGTCTACAAGGATAGCGTAGATTCGGGAGGTGTTGAGATTTAATTAACCCATGTGTTAATTAAGGTTAATCTCCACTATCCCTAACCGCCATGCACGAGGGACACGATTGTTCGCTCGTGTCTCTCTGAACCATTGCATTTGTTGGATCCATCCCCTTGGGACTATATATACTTGTAATCGATCATCAATAAAGACAACCGTTTACTCTACATCTCTTGATCTTGTCTCTCCTTCTCTACTCGAAACAAATTTGTACATGCACTTAATTCATTAGGGGTGGGGTAATTAAAGAGGAGAGAGGTGGTGGCTTGCACTTTATTTTTTTACTTCACTCCATAATTTATCATAGTATAATTTTTATATATACATTTATTCATGGACCGAAGAAGTACACCATTGTACCAAGTTATTACCGTCTGCATTTAAAAAAGTTATTACCGCCCGCCCAAACATTTTCCCATAAGACACGTTCCTTTTCCAATTCATCTTACTCCTAGCCCATGATATTTCCCTCTATTTTTGATTGAAGATATTTTATACTCCCTTCAGTTTTAAATAAAAGTTATTTTATATATTACACTACAGATACATATAAATGTATATAGACATATTTCAGAGTGTAGATTTATTCATTTTCCTTTATATATTGTCTCTAGTAGAATATCTAAAAAGACTTATATTTAGCAACAGAGGGAGTAGAAATGATGGAGGATGAGATTAGTTTAGTTCTAGCTAGTTTTTTTGTTAAGATTTTCTATGGATTTTGGAAAATTGACGCACATGTCACAAATAGATTATGAATTTGTATCTATTAGAGCATCGACAACCAGAGCTCTCATATCCGTCTGAAATGTCCGGACAGGTCGCCCGATTACTGATCGATTGAGAATTTTGACCCAGTCGGGCGTGTCAAATGGGCGTGAAACTCCCGGGCTGACCGGCAACCCTCATATCCATCCCACATATGGGGCGGATATGGGGTTGCTCGGGCACACCCGCCATGTTGGCCTAGCCCATGCTGGCCCCATCGACCCCACATATATTCGTCCTCATTCGCTCGCTGAACCAAATCCTAGCCACTTCACTCCACTTCCCTTCACTCACCTCTGGCGATCTCCGGTTTGGAGGGCAGCAGACCTTACTTCAACAGTCGGAATCCGTTGACTCGGGTGTCATCCCGTGTGGGATTGAGGAGGCAATGGCGGTCCGCATTGTACTCCACTGCTCCCGTGAGGACAGCGCCCGGTCTATGACAGGATCTGTTCGGCGCGACTCCATATCATTAGCTCAACGGACGATCGGGTCCTCCGGGGCTGTATCATCGCGGTCTCCGTGGCCAAAAAATCTCTCCTTCCTCATCACCAGTCTGGCAAACTATGAGTCCCACCTAGAACGGGCTATCCGCCGTGGGAAGGAGAGGATAAGGGCCACCAAGGCTAGTATCACGGAGGAAATGGCGACGATGGAGCCGGCTGATGTGACAACGTGGGCGATTGTAGAGGAGGAAGCCATCCAGCCAGCATTTTAAAGAAACAACAGATGAGGAACACGCGCGCCCTTGCTAGAGAGCAGAAACGGAAGGATCGTGAAATGACCGGACTACCATTGAAGGTGGAGAGGGAGCTCCGACGAGGAGGAGGTCCGTCTCGATCCGTATTGCGTCTTCGACCGGTACTTTCACGAGAAGGATAGCAAGGGCTCCGGAAAGGGGAAGGGCAGTTGTGGGTGATGTCCACAATAGCCAAACAAGCCAAATTTTGGTAGTCTAATGTGTTGGGAATGTTGCATGGGAAACAAAAAAATTCCTACGCTCACCAAGATCAATCTATGGAGACTAACATCTACAAGAGGGGGATTGCATCTACATACCCTAGCAGATCGCTAAACGGAAGTGTATATAACGTGGTTGATGTAGTCGAATGTCTTTGCAATCCAAATCACAATCCGTCCCGCAATCCCCTCACGATCTGTCCCGATCTAGTGCCGAACAAATGGCACCTCCGCGTACAACACACGTACAGTGATGTCTACTACACAACTTGTTCTTGTAGACACGTGTTGGGCCTCCAAGCGCAGAGTTTGTAGGACAGTAGCATTTTCCCCTCAAGTGGATGACCGAAGGTTTATTAATCCATGGGAGGTATAGGATGAATATAGTCTCTTTCAAGCAACCTTGCAACCAAATAACAAAGAGTCTCTTGTGTCCCCAACACACCCAATATAATGGTAAATTGTATAAGTGCACTAGTTCGGCCAAGAGATAATGATAAAAGTGTAGTATGGATAGTAGATATGAGTTTTTATAGTGCGAACAATAAAAAACACCAAGGTAGTAAATAGTAAAACGAAGCACAAACGATATTGCAATGATAGAAAATGAGGCCTAGGATACATACTTTCACTAGTGCAATCTCTCAACAATGCTAACATAGTTGGATCATATGATTGTCCCTCCAAGTGCAATAAAGAACCAATCCCAAGTTGCTATTAGCGGAGAACATAAGATAGAAATTTGTGTAGGGTAGGAAACCACCTCAAAGCTATTCTTTCTGATCGATCTATTGGGATATTCCTAGAAGTGTCACAAACAACCCTAGAGTATGTAATAAAATAACACCATATGACACACATCAATCAACTCTAAATTCACCTAGATACTCCAATGTCACCACAAGTATCTGTGAGTTGATTCTATGATATGCATCAAACAACTTCATAATCATAATATTCAATCCACGCAAAGAACTACAAGGAGTCCCCAAAGTTTCTATTAGAGAAAAGATAATGAAAACGTGCATCAACCCCTATGCATAGATTACCCCAAATGTCACCGCGGGAATCCGCAAGTTGAGTGCCACAACATTCATCAAGTGAATCAATATTATATCCCATTGTCACCTCGAGTATTCATTATGCAAGACATGCATCATGTGTTCCCAAATCTGAATATTCAATCCGACAATAACAAAACTTCAAATGGAAAAGATTTAACTCATCACAACAAGGATGGAGAGGGGAGAAACATCATATGATCCATCTATATTAACAAAGCCCATGATGCATGAAGATCGTGACATCTCAAGATCACAAGAGAGAGAGAGATAGATCAAACAAATAGCTACTAGTAAATACCCCTAGCCTAGAGGGTGAATTACTCTCTCCTCGTCATGGTGGCCACCGGGATGATGAATATGGCCTCCGGTGATGATTTCCCCCTCCGACAGGGTGTGAGAACACGGTCCAGATTGTTTTTCAAAGGATACAGAGGCGTGCGGCGGCGAAGTCCAAGTTCTCGGTTATCCATCAGAGGTTTCTATATATATGTGAATTTTTGGCGTTGATTCACGCGAAGGGGAGCCTTAGGGGGCCCACACAACATCAGCCCATGCCGAATGGGGGGGGTATTGTGTGGGCACTTTGAGCATCTTCTGGTCCTTCCTCAAAGCTTCCTAAGGCTCTTTCCTTATACAAAAAATCATCAAAAAATTCGTTGCATTTGGAGAACTTTTATTTCTGCACAAAAAACAACACCACGGTAGTTCTACTGAAAACAGCGTCACTTCGGGTTAGTTCTAATCAAATCATACGAAAGCCATATAGAATTGTGATAAACATGACATGAATACTTCATAAATTGTAGATACGTTGGAGACGTATCAACATCCCCAAGATTAATTCCTGCTCGTCCTCGAGTAGGTAAATGATAAAAGAAATAATTTATGAAGTGTGAATGCTAGCATAATGCATAAGTTTGATCAATGATAATTTCAGTCACTTTCTCTAGCATCATAACAACAACTTATTCTCATAAAACTCATCATGACCAAGTAGCAACTAATTCACAAGTTATGGTTCAAACACTGCATTCTCTTGAAACTCAACAACCTATGTTCTTAGTCACCAAGCAATTGTAATTCAACTTAATTCAAAAAAGTCTAAGAAAGATCTCCACATACTCAATTATCATTTAGTCTTCCATGATTGCTACTACTCAAAGCATATTTTAGAACAAATGGCATCCATCAAACACAGACAAAGATAGGGGCGTAATTTTCGCCTCCCAACTTATTTATCATAGAGATCATTGTCAACAATAATTATTCATGATCAAATATATTTGACCGGTCATATGTGCTTTGATCTTTACCCACCACATGATGCTTGACAACGAGAGAATAGGTTTGGAGAATGAATTTACTCAACATGAAAGTAAATGGCATAAAATTAAATAACATGAAAGTAAAAGATAGGCCCTTTGCAGAGCAAAGTAGAGGTTGGCATGCGCTTTTTTATTTTTGGATACACAAACTCTTAATGCGAAGGAACGTCACGTGATATTGCCCCTTGTGATATCAACATTTATTATAAAATTCGTCACTTTTATTGCATTACCATCACAAGTACGTACCACCCTTATTTTCCCTTACAATAAAAGATCATATTTAATTTAGGAGCAATTTCTATTGATTTTTTGCATCGATGACAACTTACTTGAAGGATCTTATTCAATCTATAGGTAGATATGGTGGACACATATGGCAAGGAACTTGGTTTATAGGTTTTTGGATGCACAAGTAGTATTTCTGCCTAGTGAGAATTTTTGGATAGCAAAAGATCCTAAGCAAGCACCACATGTTGGAGGATCCATAACAATATAACTTCTATGCAAATATACCCAAATATAACTCATTACGTTGTCTTCCTTGTCCTACTTCAACTAATTTCCTCAAGTTTGAAAATAATTAATGAGTATTCACAATAATAAAAGATGTCCAAGATAATATATTTATATGTGAAAGTTCTCTTCCTCATACTATTCATTCACGAATTGTTTGTATGCCCAATATTGTGATTGTCAAGCTTCAAAAGATTGCACCATCTAAACTCAATGTGGAGCTACCACTAGGCATGATACAAGCATATGAAGCTCATAATACTTCAACTTTATGATATTCAATTCATTAACAATTTACTCATAGGATACAAGTGAAGAACAAGAGTAAATGACAAACTACTCCAAAAAGATATAAGTGAAGATCAAATGAGTAGTCAAACAATTAAGTAGCTATGTGAGGACTCTCTCTAAATAAAGATTTCAGATTGATGATATTATTAAAACAGCAAACAAAAGGGAAATAATATGACACACCAAGTATAGCACAACTCATGTGAAGAAGCAAAAACTTAGGCTCAACAAAAACTAACTCATAATTGTTCAAGAAGAAAGGTGGGATGCCTACCGGGGCATCCCCATGCTTAGTTGCTTAAGACTTATTGAAATATTTTTGTGGGATGCCCAAGCTTGAGCTTTTGTGTCTCCTCAATTCCTCTCATATCACTATTTTTCTGAATCTTAAAAACTTCATCCACATAAAACTCAACAAGAACTCCTAAGATAAATTAGTATAGATCAATGCAAAACCTTATCATTCTCTACTGTAACAAATCACTAAAATTATAATTTAACATTGCATACTGAATTACTATGCATATTTAATACTCCTATCCTCAAATAGGACCGTTAAACAAGCCAACATATGCAAACAATGCAAACACAACAGCAATCAGTCTAAACAGGAGAGTCAGTAAATAATGCAGCAAGATCCATGCTTAATTAACTCCAAAAATATTGAAATTTTACCAAACTGTAGAGAATTTCTAAGAGCATTATGTGTCAAAATTTCAAGATTTCATGGTATACTAAATTTTCTAGGGAATTTTTGGACTTGCAGCCAACTTTATTTTTTGAAACAACAACTCATTCACTTCCAGATTGAGCATGGTAAAGGCTACACTTGACACTTCTATTGAAACAAAGGATAATAAACTTAATAACAGGAATCAAAATTCAAGAGAATAAAATGACGCTCCAAGCTAAACACATATCATGTGACGAATAAAAATATAGTCCCAAGTGAGTTACCGATAATGTTGAAGACGAAAGAGGGGATGCCTTCCAGGGCATACCCAAGCTTAGTTGCTTGGGTATTCCTTGAGTATTACCTTGGGGTGCCTTGGTTACCCCCAAGCTTAGGGTCTTTCCACTCCTTATTCTCCTCATATCGATATCTCACCCAAAACTTGAAAACTTCAATCACACAAAACTTAACGGAACTTCGTGACATGAGTTAGTATGATAAAGAGCAAATCATTCACTTAGGTACTATCAAAGATAAGACCCATAATTGTTCTCACACAATGCCTACTGTACTCTATCATTTCCAAAATGTATATCACTTAATATAAGCTATGGAAATCCTAAAACAAGCAAACTATGCAAACAAGGCAGATTCTGTCAAAAACAGAATAGTCTGTAATGATCTGAACAACCACCAAACTTATACAACTCCAAAAATTCTGATAAATTAGGAAAAACGTACAGAATTTGTATATAAATCATTTGTAAAACAATCAGAAGATTTTGGCGCTTTGATGAATTTATAATAATCACAAACATTTCTGTTTTTGCACACAATCAAGTCAACTATCATCCACACTATCCCAAAGGCTTTACTTGGCACATTATTGAAATAAAAGCTATAAAACATGACTACCACTGTAGATTAATCATGTGAACACACAAAAATAGTAGGTAAAAGTGTTGGGCTGTCTCCCAACAAGCACTTTTCTTTAATGCCTTTCAAGCTAGGCATGATGATTTCAATGATGCTCACATAGAAGATAAAGATTGAAACACAAAGAGAGCATCATAAAGCATATGACTATCACATTTAAATCTAACCCACTTCCTACGCAAATAATTTATTGGAGCAAGAATCAACTAGAATAGGAAGGCAAAACAAGCATGACTTCAAACTTTCAACACAGAGAGAGGAACATTGATATTATTGCAATATGTAAAAGCATATGGTCCTCTCTCATAATAATTTTAGTAGCATCATGAATGAATTCAACATTATAACCAACAGATGAATAATTCTTTTCATGATCCACAAGCATAGAAAATTTATTACTCTCCACACAAGAAAATTTCTTCTCGTCAATAATAGTGGGAGCAAACTCAACAAAATAACTATCATGAGAAACTTGATTGACATAATCCAATTGAAAATAAAAATCATGATGATAAGTTTCGTCATTATTCTTTATATCATACATGTCATAAAAATAATCATCATAAATAGGAGGCATGCTTTCATCATAATAAATTTGCTCATCCAAACTTGGGGGACTAAAAATATCATCTTCATCAAACATAGCATCCCCAAGCTTGTGGCTTTGCACATCATTAGCATCATAGATTGTCACATCCCTAACCCTTAAGCAAGTTAGTCTTGTGCTCATGTCTTCTTTGCATTTGCATCTAATAATTCTCCAATCAAGAACAAGAAAGTGGCAAAGGAAAAAAACTCAAAAACCCTAGCCACTACTTTAAATAAAGAAAATCTCAAACTAGTTGAAATCAATGAACCCAAAATGGCCTCAAGAAATGTTCAAACTTTCTGATAAATCATGAAAGTAAATGAGCATTAGAGAAAACTATTTTCTTGACACTTTAAGCATTTTAATTTAAAGCAAAAGCCACTGGTTTCAAACTTTAAATTTGAAATCAGAAACTATAAATTTTCAAAAATGTTGAAAACTTTGGAAATGGTTGAGAATATTATAAAAAATATTCAGGTGTGTTTAAATTAGTTTTTACAACCTTTTTGGAGCTTAAATAAATAGCAAATCAATGTCAGAAATTAAAACAGAAATAAAACAGAAGGAAATGGAAAAAGGGTTACCTGACGCCTAGCCTGGCCCGGCCCATCTCCCGGAGTCGTCCCCTCCCTCGCGCCAGTAGGAGCAGGAGGTGGCCGTCGCCTTCTCCGGCGTGGCCACGCACCTGTGCGCGTGCCTGGCCGCCGCTTCGCGCTGGCAAGGCCGGGGATAAGCTCCCCGAGGCCACCGCTATCCATTCCCAGCGTCGGTTCCTTCCCTTCCTCTCGGATCTCTCCTTCCCCTCTTGCCGCCATTGGAGCCGAGCAAAGCTCGAGCTGCCTGTGCCCCTAGCCTTAGCCTCCTCTTGCTGAGCACGCCGTTAGCTCCGCCTCGTCGAGCCGGTCCTCTCTGCAGAAGCCGAAGCTTCCACGAGCTCTGCATCGCCCCCAACGCCATCGTCTTCCACCTTCGGCCGCCGGACCTCTCCCGTCGATTCGCTCCCTCCCGCGCACCCCCGAGCCCCTCAGCAACACCATCGGAACCGCCGTGAGCTCGTCATCGTTTCCCCTCTCGCCCCACGCTCTTTGCATCGTAGCCCTGTTCCCCACCAAGGCCGAGAGCTCCTCGCCGCCGGTCATGTCGCCGTCGCTGTGGTGTCTGATCCACACGCTCGAGCTAGGGTTCGAGCTCCCGGAGCCTCCAGGAGTGTGATGAGCGCCTCAGCTGTCCTCCTCGTGCCCTAGAGCCATCAACTGCGGGAGGCCGAGCTTCGGCCGCCGCTTCGGCTCGTCGCCGGCGCCTCTCCCGGCGACCCTAGCCTCCCCTGATGCCCCTGCCAGATCGGCTACTTCGCCAGCGTTCCGTAGCTGCAAACCGCGTTCGAATTGGTGCTGTGCAGCGCCGTTTAGATCGTCTCCGGCGAGCCCTCCATCACGGGCTTGGTCGTCGGCGACCACCCTCGGGTGGGGGCCGACGTGGCAAAGCTAACCCAGTAGATTAGGAGCTTAATCTCTCGCTGACAGTGGGCCCAAGGCCAAGTCAACTCAGTTTAGGGGCTGGTCAGCGCGGGATTAGTCCCAGAGAGGCTGACCAGTGGGTCCCCCCTGTCAGGTTTGACCTGAACAGGTCGGCTGACCTGCTGACGTCAGTCTGATGCAATAAATAGAATTTCTAGTATAGAAATAAATCCAGGAAATTGCTAAAACTTGTAAAAATCATAGAAACTAATCTGTAACTCCAATGAAAATAATTTATATATGAAAAAGTATCAGAAAAATTCAAGGAATCCGAATATCCTATTTTCAATCATGTTTGAAAAAGTTACAGAACCCTAAAATGTGGAATAAGGAATAATTCAATTCTTATAATTACTTTTAAATGGAATTTGGAAAATATTCAAATTTCATTATGAATGCCATGATCACACACTGTCCTAATTACAAATCAGTACATTAACATGACATCCCATGCATGCTAACATCAAGTTGATCTGAGCATCAGGTCGAATCAATTAAACCGGTAACCGTGAATACCCCGTTTGAATTGATATTCGAATGTGATTCAAATCAACTCTAAACCTAATACATGTTGATTGTAATAACCTATCACTTTGCATTCTCATGCCATGCTCATGCATCATCTTGTTTGCATGTGATTGTTATTGAATGTTGCCATTCATTTCGGTAGGCTCCGCACCCTCGGATTCCACCGAATATCCGTCTGACAGATATCGTCCCTCCTCTGAGCAACAAGGCAAGCAACCCTTTTGATCATCCCGATAAATCCCATGTTCTTGCTCCTGCACCTATTTATTGCATTAAGATCAAATGCTTCAACTGCTTTTGCCACGATTGTTGAACCCACTTCCTTTGCATGACCTAACCGTGTCACAGTAAATAGCCGAACCTTGCAACCTAGCATACCTGGTAGTTGCTTGAGCTATGATGTGCCTTATCCTGCTATGCATGCTATGCTTAGAGTTGTCTATGGTCTGTCATCTGGGAGATGAACAGAATTGTGGAAGATGTTCGGTGAGCAAAGTTTGTGTGTTGAACTGGATTTGGTAAAGGTACCAGTGAAAGGCTGTGTAGGAGTACATGGCGGGTTGTTTCATTGGAACCGTCCTTAGGAACTGAGTTCCGTGTATGTAATCCAAGACTAGATACTACCACATGCGGGGCCCTGAAATATGACCCCGCTCGGCCTATTAATCGCGTAGTACTCGGTCCAGGAGTTGCAAGTAGTTTCTGGTGTTTATAGTAATGCTGGAGGCCGTGCATGGTGCTGACCTGAGAGGTGGGCCGTCATGCGGTAGGCAGTGGCACGGTGTACCAAGTGGCACCCGGATGGTGGGCTTGGGAACCCTACGCACATCGTTTGAGGCCGTGGCGGAAACCTCGGCCGGACTTCCGTACGGGTTACTCTCAGATAGGCGATAAACCTGGACTAGCTACTAGTGTGGTTAACGGTCGTGGCCGACTCCCTCGCTGGGCTTCCGCTTGAAGGTTGCCGAGGTGCATGACGTGCACATGGCGATAAGTGGCGAGAGCGTGTGTGACGAAGTACACCCCTGCAGGGTTATGATCTATTCGAATAGCCGCGTCCGTGGATATGGACTACTTGGAGACATATGTTGTTCATAGATAACTTCAATGGCTACTCCTAAAATTGTCAAGATAAGCGTGAGTGTCGTGGACGGCATTTCCGTACGGAGACGGAATGATTCCACGATAGTGTATTGTTGTGGTGTTAGTGGACTCGTGTGCGAGAAATCAAGTTGTCAAAATTATTTAAAAATGCAAGTTGTCTAGCCACGAGTCAAATGCTGGCTTTCCGCATGAAACCCCACAATACCTTTTGATACCTTGCATGAGTAGTTAGTTATCCTAAAGTCTTGCTGAGTACCTTCGTACTCATGTTTGCTTAATACATGTTGCAGAGGTTGCTAATGACCCTAATGGAGGGTTCTTCGTAGACATCAACGACGACGAGTAGCTGGTGTCCCAACTACGATCTGGCCCTACGTTGGATCTGTAGTATAGTCATGCCATGTGCCTTCTAGTTGCCCTGTCTGTACTCGGATAGTTTAAACTCTTCCGCTGGCTTGTAACTGAATGACTGCTATTATGGGTCGTGAGACCCTTAATGTGTAATATTATGTGTGTGGCTCTTCCGAGCCTCTTAAATAAAGGTTGTATGTTTATGGTTATGTTGTGATGCTATCGATGTATCTATACATATCGGTATGCCATGCGTACGTGTGTCGTACTTGATATGTATGGGGTTCGATTACCTAGTCGGGAACTTTAGTAGCACTCCTTACAAGGAAATGCCCCTTTGTGATCCAATGAGCCTTGGTAGTTCGCTACTGCTCCGGACACATTGGTTGACCGGCATGTGTCCTTCTTAGCTGCTGTGTCTGTCCTCTTTGGGGAAATGTTACGCGATGTAATGGAGTCCTTGTAGCTTGCTACGACTCGTCTACATTCGTTGATGACTGATACCTGCTTTGTTGGTTCATGTATGCATGTCCTTGTGCGGTACTGCCACTTTGGTTTATGACTAGACATGTCGATCCGGGTTCTTTGACATTGGAATGCTAGCGACACTATTGCATACGCGAGTCAAAAGACGCAAACGGTCCCGGCTAAGGTAAGGCTGCAGCCGAGGAGCTAACCGTGCATGAGACCGCAAAGGGATGCGATGTGTTACATGCTAGATTCCTATGGCTTAGGATCGGGGTCCCGACATAGATATTCGTAGAAAGCATACTAACAACATTTCAATCATGCTCATCATTCAAATTAAACATTTTATGGAATTCTTCTTCAATCAATTGAGCACAATTTTCAGAATCCTTATTTTCAAGAAATACATCATAAAGGTAAAGCATTTCAAGCAACTTCAATTCCATTTTTCAATTTTCTTTTATAAAACCAAACTAGTGATAAAACAAGAACCTAAAAGACTCGATTACATGATCTAAATATATACCTTCAAGCACTCACCTCCCCAGCAACGGTGCCAAAAAAGACCTTGATGTCTATTACACAACTTGTTCTTGTAGACACGTGTTGGGCCTCCAAGCGCAGAGTTTTGTAGGACAGTAGCAATTTTCCCTCAAGTGGATGACCTAAGGTTTATCAATCCGTGGGAGACGTAGGATGAGATAGAATCTCTCAAGCAACCCTGCAACCATAACAAGGAGGCTCTTATGTCCCCAACACACCCAATACAATGGTAAATGTATAGGTGCACTAGTTCGGCAAAGAGATAATGGTAAAAGTGTAGTATGGATAATAGATATGAGTTTATGTTATGCGAACAATAAAAACAGCAAGGTAGCAAATAGTAAAACGGAGCTCAAACGGTATTGCAATGATAGAAAATGGGGCCTAGGATACATACTTTCACTAGTGCAATCTCTCAACAATGCTAACATAGTTGGATCATATGATTATCCCTCAAAGTGCAATAAAGATTCACTCCCAAGTTCCTATTAGTGGAGAACATAAGACAGAAATTGTTTGGAGGGTACGAAACCACCCCAAAGCTATTCTTTCTAATCGATCTATTGGGGTATTCCTATAAGTGTCACAATCAGCCCTAGAGTTCGTACTAAAATAGCACCATATGACACACATCAACCAACTCTAATGTCGCCTATATACTCCAATGTCACCACAAGTATCCATGAGTTGATTCTAGGATATGCATCAAACAACTTCATAATCATAATATTCAATCCACACAAAGAACTACAAGGAGTCCCCAAAGTTTGTATCGGAGAAAAGCTAATGAAAACATGCATCAACCCCTATGCATAGATTACCCCGATGTCACCGCAGGAATCCACAAGTTGAGTGCCACAACTTACATCAAGTGAATCAATATAGTGCCCCATTGTCACCTCGAGTATTCATTATGCAAGACATACATCATGTATTCCCAAATCTGAATATTCAATCCGACAATAACAAAACTTCAAAGGGAAAAGATTCAATTCATCAAAACAAGGAGGGAGGGCGAGAAGCATCATATGATCTGTCTATATTAACAAAGCCCATGATACATCAAGATCGTGACATCTCAAGATCACAAGAAAGAGAGAGATAACACAAATAGATACTAGTACATACCCTTAGCCACAAGGGTGAACTACTCCCTCCACGTCATGGTGGTCGTCGGGATGATGAATATGGCCTCCAGTGGTGATTTCCCCCTCCGGTAGGGTGCCGGAATAGGGTCCATATTGGTTTTCAGAGGATACAAAGGCGCGCGGCCAAGTTCTCGGTTGGCCAAGGTCGGAAGATTCCACCTCCCATAAGGGAGGTGGAAGCCCTAAGGAGGACTCCCTTCTCTCCAAGGCACCCCCACCTACCACCTTGTGTGCATGGGTCCTTTAGGGGTCGGCTACCCAGCCCACTAGGGGCTAATGCGCCACCTCTTAGGCCCATGTGCCCCCCGGGGTGGGTGGCACCCTCCCGGTGGACCACCGAAACCCTTTCGGCACTCTCGGTGCACTACCGGAAACACCAGAAACCTTTCAGGGACCCGAATACCACTTTTCTAAATATAAATCTTTACCTCCACACCATTCCGGAGCTCCTCGTGACGTTCGGGATCTCATCCGGGACGCCGAACAACTTTTGGTCACCAACATATATAACTCAATAATATCAATTTGTCATCGAACGTTAAGTGTGCAGACCCTGCGGGTTCGAGAACTATGTAGACATGACCGAAACACTCTCCGATCAATAACCAATAGCAGGACCTAGATGCCCATATTGGCTCCTACATATTCTATGAAGATCTTTATCGATCGAACCACGATGTCAAGGATTCAATCAATCTCGTATATTGTTCCATTTGTCCATCGGTATGTTACTTGCGTGAGATTCGATCGTCGGTATCTCTATACCTAGTTCAATCTCGTTACCAGAAAGTCTCTTTACTCGTACCGTAATACAAGATCATGTGACTAACTCCTTAGTCACATTTCTTGCAAGCTTCTTGTCATGTCGTATTACCGAGTGGGCCCTACAGATACATCTCCCTCATACGGTGACAAATCCAAGTCTCGATTCACACCAACCCAACTGACACCCTCGGAGATACCTGTAGAGCACCTTTATAGTCACCCAGTTACGTTGTGACGTTTGATACATACAAGGAGTTCCTCCAGTGTCCAGGAGTTGCATGATCTCATGGTCATAAGAACAAATACTTGACATGCAGAAAACAGTAGAAATAAACTGACATGGTCATATGCTACCTTCATAGTTTGGGTCTTGTCCATCACATCATTATCCTAATGATGTGATCCCGTTATCAAATGACAACTTATGTCTATGGCCAGGAAACCTTGACCATCTTTGATCAACGAGCTAGCCCATGAGAGGCTCACTATGGACACAATCTTGTCTATGTACCCACACATATATTTGAGTTTACAATCAATACAATTCTAGCATGGATAATAAACGGTTATCTTGAACAAGGAAATATAATAATAACCAATTTATTATTGCCTCTAGGGAATATTCCAATAGTCTCCCACTTGCACTAGAGTCAATAATCTAGCTCACGTCACTATGTGATTGTAATTAATCTAACACCCATACAGTTCTCGGGATTGATCATGTCTTGCTTATGAGAGAGGTTTTTAGTCAACGGGTCCGAAACATTCATATTTGTGTGTACTTTACAAATCCCTATGTCATACTATAGATGCTACTACCACGCTCCACTTGGAACAATTCCAAATGACTGCTCCACTGTACGAATTTGTTTTGCTACTCACAGTCATCCGGATTGGTGTCAAATCTTGCAATGACGTAACCATTTACCACAAACTCTTTTATCACCACCATAACCGAGAAAAATTTCCTAAGTCCTCAAATTACGAAGGATAATTTTGACCAATGCCCAGTGATCTAATCCTGGATCACTCTTGTACCCCTTGACAGAATCATGGCAAGGCACACATCAGGTGCAGTACACGGCATGGCATACTATAGAGCCGATGACTAAGGCATGGGGGATGACTTTCGTCCTTTCTCTTTCTTCTACCGTGGTCGAGCTTTGAGTCTTACTCAAATTGACACCTTACAATACAGGCAAGAACTCCTTCTTAGATTGAATCATTTTGAACTCCTTCAGAATCTTGTCAAGGTATGTATTCATTGAAAGTTTTATCAAGCGTCTTGATCTATTTCTATAGATCTTGATGCCCAATGTTCAAGTAGCGTAATCAAGTTTTTTTAAACACCTTTCAAACAACCCTATATGCTTTCTAGAAATTCTACATCATTTCCGATCAACAATATGTCAACCACATATACTTAGCATAAATTCTATAGTGCTCCCACTTACTTTCTTGTAAATACAAGTTTCACATAAACTTTGTATAAACCCAAAAGCTTTGATCATCTCAGCAAAGCGTATATTACAACTCCGAGATGCTTGCCCCAGTCCATAGAAGGATTGCTGGAGCTTGCATACTTGTTAGCATCCTTAGGATCGACAAAATCTTCTCATTGTATCACGTACAACGTTTCCTCAAGGAAGTCGTCAAGGAAATAACGTGTTGACATCCATCTACCAGATTTCATAATCGAAAAACGTAGCAACTGCTAACATAATTCCAAAATACTTTATCATCACTACGGGTGATAAAGTCTCATCGTAGTCAACTTCTTGAACTTGTCGGAAACCTTTTTATGACAAGTCGAGCTTTCTAAATGGTGACATTTACAATCATTCTTTGTCTTCTTTTTAAAGATACATTTGTACTTAATATCCTTTCGACCATCAAGTAGTTATTCCAAAGTCCACATTTTGGTTTCATACATGGATCCTATCTCAGATTTCATGGCCTACACCCATCCGTCGGAATCCGGGCCCACCATCGCTTCTCCATAGCTCGTAGGTTCATTGTTGTCCAACAACATGACCCCCAAGACAGGACCACCGAACCACTCTAGAGCACTACATGTTCTTGTCGACCTACGAGGTTTGGTATTAACTTGATCTGAAACTTCATGATCACCATCATCAGCTTCTACTTCAACTCGTGTAGGCACCACACGAACAACTTCATGTGCCCTACTACTCTGTGGTTGAAGTGATGGTTCAAAAACCTTATCAAGTTCCACCATCATCCCACTCAGTTCTTTCGAGAGAAACTCTTCCTTGAGAAAGGACCCATTTTAGCAACAAACACTTTGTCTTCGGATTTGAGATAGGAGGTATACCCAATTGTTTCCTTTGGGTATCCTATGAAGATGCATTTATCCGCTTTGGGTTCGAGCTTATCAGGCTAAAGCCTTTCGACATAAGCATATTATCCCCAAACTTTAAGAAATGACAGCTTAGGTTTCTTTCCAAACCATAATTCATACGGTGTCATCTCAACTGAATTATATGGTGCCCTGTCAAAAGTGAATGTGGTTTTCTCTAACGCATAACCCCAAAATGATAGTGGTAATTCGAAAAGAGACATCATAGTATGCACCATATCCAATAGGGTGCGGCTACGACATTTGGACACACCATCACACTATGGTTTTCCAGGTGACATGAGTTGTGAAGCAATTTCCACAATGTACTAAATGTATATCAAACTTGCAACTCAGATATTCACCTCTACGATCATATCGTAGACATTTCACCCTCTTGTCACGACTATATTCAACTACACTATAAAATTCCTTAAACTTTTCAACATTTCGGACTCGTGATTCATCAAGTAAATACACATGTATCTACTCAAATCATTTGTGAAGTAAGACCATAACGATATCCACTGCGTGCCTCAGCACTCATTGGACTACATACATCAAAATGTATTATTTCTAATAAGTCACTTGCTCATGCCATCTCACTGGAAAACAAGACCTTCAGTCATCTTGACCATGTGGCATGGTTTGCATGTCTCAAGTGATTCAAAATCAAGTGAGTCCAAAAGATCCATCTGCATGGAGTTTCTTCATGAGTTTACAGCAATAGGCATTGTCCACATGTCTCAAATGATTCAAAATCGAGTGAGTCCAAAGATTCATCAACATGGAGTTTCTTCATGCATTTTATACCAATATGACCTAAGCGGCAATGTCACAAGTAAGTGTTACTATCATTACTAACTTTGTATCTTTTGGCATACATATTACGAATGTGTGTATCACTACGATCGAGATTCAATAAACCATTTGTTAGGTCATATTTCTCCCTAAGTGGTTTTGGTGATTGAAGACAATGCATGTGTGGACTAATCGTGTGCATTGAGCATTACAGATAATTCATGACTAGGCACAAGACGATTCGGTGCCCCACGGAGTCTTTCAAAGACTGTTGCTTTCTACGTTTCTCTTTGGTGGATTTGAGTCATAGGAAAGCCGTACTATTAAGAGGGGGTCCGCTTTGAAAAGGTTTGGGTTGAATCAACCCGTACACATTTCTATTGCACCACCTTTCCCTTGCTTCAAATGAAGCTCCAACCATGGTTTTCCCTATAGGTGCAAAAGGGCCAACGGTAGTACCAGTGGTGCCAGCTGTACAAAGTGGTAGTACCGCCCTCGGGGCGGTAGTAGTTTTTTACTATTGTTGTGTGGGCTGTAGTACCGCTCTGAGGGCGGTAGTACCGCTCTGTGGGCGGTAGTAGTTTTTCACTACCGCTCAGTCAAAAAATTTGCGCATCCTTTTGCCTCAGCAGTGGTAAACACGGTAGTATTTTCTTACTACCATGGCTGGTGAACTGCCGTGCGGTAGTACCGCTTGTAGGAGCGGTAGTACCGCTCGGCTAGTGTAGTAAGTGGGGGGGTAATGGTTGGATTGTTCCCCCCACTATATAAAGGTGTCTTCTTCCCTGAGAAGGTCACCTCTTACCTCCCTAAGATCCATTGTTGCTCCAAAGCTCATTCTTGCCCGATCTCTCTCCCTAGCCAATCAAACTTGTTGATTTCCTAGGGATTGGTTGAGAAGGCCCCGATCTACACTTCCACCAAGAGATATTTGAGTCCCCCCACTAATCCTTTGCAGATCTTGTTACTCTTGGGTGTTTGAGCACCCTACAGGATTGAGGTCACCTCAGAGCCACATTCCATTGTGGTGAAGCTTCGTGGTCTTGTTGGGAGCCTCCTAGCTTTGTGTGGAGATAGTCCCAACCTTGTTTGTAAAGGTTCGGTCGCCGCCTTCAAGGGCACCAATAGTGGAATCACGGCATCTCGCATTGTGTGAGGGTGTGAGAGAATACAGTGGCCCTAGTGGCTTCTTGGGAGCATTGTGCCTCCACACCGCTCCAACGGAAACGTACTTCCTGTCAAAGGGAAGGAACTTCGGTAACACATCCTCGTCTCCACTGGTTCCACTTGCGGTTATCTCTTACCTTTACTTTGTACTTGCTATTGTTATGGTGTATTCCTTCCTTGCATTTGTTGTCCTTCTTGTTAGCATCATATAGGTTGCTCACCTAGTTCTTCATATAGAGAACCTTTTGTTGCTAACCCTAATTTGTTAAGACAAGCTAAAAATTGGTAATTGCCTATTCACGCCCCCTCTAGTCAATCATATCGATCCTTTCAATTGGTATTAGAGCCACGTCTCTTTATTAAGGGTTTCACCACCCGAAGAGTATGGTTGACGATGGTGGGGTTGTGCCCGAAGGGTCCGAGGCCGTGGAGTTGGTTTCCATCACACAGGGCGACTTGAATGAGGAAATGGCCTCACTCAAGACATCCATGACAACCGAAGTCAAGTACATGCTTAAATAATTACTTGAGAGGATGAAGAATTCTCCTGACCCGTTGCTTGTGGTTAAACCCACCACATCGGAGTCGGAGGCCAATTCCGATAAGGAAACGGCTAAAGGTACTCAAACTTATTCCCTTCTTGACAAGAATGGTACAGGAACCTTTGCCTCGGCTCATCCTCCCCCGGTCTATGGAGGACCGATCCCTACATCGCATATTAATAACATTGGTCCTCCTCCTAAACTTGTTTAAGGTGATTTCGCTAACTGGGTCTTTTCCATCAAGTATCATTTGAATCACAGATCAACAAATCTTTGGAGAATCATCGAACAAGGCTTTTACCCACATGATCCAAACAACCTCACTCTAAGAGAAGAGGCGGACGATCAATACAATCACTCTGTGTTGTTCGTCCTTCAAACCGCGGTTCTTCCCGAAGATCTACCTAACTTGCGCCCCTTCTCCCGTCCAAAGGATTGTTGGGAGCACATCATGGTGTTGTACAAGGGGAGCTCAAGCAATCAACGGTCTAATTTGAAGTGGTTCTTGATAAGGATGATGAGTTTTGTTGGAAATATGCCCTAGAGGCAATGATAAAATAGTTATTACTATATTTCATGTTTCAAGATAATCGTTTATTATCCATGCTATAATTGTATTGAATGAAAACATAAATGCATGTGTGGATATATAGACAAAACTATGTCCCTGGTAAGCCTCTAGTTGACTAGCCAGTTGATCAAGGATAGTTAAGGTTTTCTGACCATATGCAAGTGTTGTCACTTGATGACTGGATCACATCATTGGGCGAATGATGTGATGGACAAGACTCAAACTATAAACGTAGCATGTGGTCGTCTCATTTTATTGCTATTGTTTTCTGCGTGTCAAGTATTCATTCCTATGACCATGAGATCGTGTAACTCACTGACACCGAAGGAATACCTTGTGCGTATCAAACGTCGCAACGTTACTGGGTGACTATAAAGGTGCTCTACACGTATCTCCGAAGGTGTCCGTTGAGTTAGCATGGATCAAGACTGGGATTTGTCACTCCGTGTGACGGAGAGGTGTCTCGGAGCCACTAAGTAACACAACATAACATATAAGCCTTGCAAGCAATATCACTAAAGTGTTAGTCACGGGATCTTGTATTACGAAACGAGTAAAGAGACTTGTTGGTAACGAGATTGAAATAGGTATAGCGATACCGACGATGAAATCTCGGGCAAGTAACATACTGAAGGACAAAGGGAATGGTATATGGGATTATATGAATCCTTGGCACAGAGGTTCAGCCGATAAGATCTTTGTAGAATATGTAGGATCCAATATGGGCATCCAGGTCCCACTATTGAATATTGACCGGGGAGTATCTCAGGTCATGTCTGCATAGTTCTCGAACCCGCAAGGTCTGCACACCTAATGTTCGGCGACGTTTCGGTATAGCTGAGTTATAAGTGTTGCTGACCGAAGGTTTGTTAGGAGTCCCAGATGAGATAACGGACGTCATAAGGGTTTCCGAAATGGTCCAGAAACGAAGATTGATATATAGGATTGTTTCATTTGGCTTCCGGAAAGATATCGGGCATTACCGACAGTGTACCGAGAGTGACGAATGGGTTCCGGGTTTTTACCGGGAGGGGCCACCCACCCGGGACAGAACCTAATAGCCCATGGGTGGCGCAACAGCCCTTGGTGGGCTGGTGAGGCCAGCCCAATAGGGCTATTTCGGCCAGGAAAGAAAATCAAAGGAGAAAAAAAGAGGAGGTGGGAAGGAAGGAAGGGACTCCTCCTTCCAAACCGACGCCCTTGGGGCTTCCTTGAGCCTCAAGGCTAGCCCCTCCCCTCCTCCTATATATACTAAAGGTTTTAGGGTTTTTGAGACACGAATTTGCCACGTGAACCCTAAACCTCTACTTCGCAGTTCTTCCTCTAGATCGGTTTTCTGCGGAGCTCGGGCGGAGCCCTGCAGGAATAGATCATCACCATCATGGGCGCGTCGTCACGCTGCCGGAGAACTCATCTACTTCCATGACTCTCTTGCTGGATCAAGAAGGCGGAGATCGTCATCGAGTTGTACGTGTGCTGAACGCGGAGGTGCCATCCGTTCGGTGCTAGATCGGGACGAATCGTAGGACGACACTGATTTGAATCACGAAGCCGTTCCACTAAATCAACCGCGTTTTTCTCAACGCTTCCCGCTTAGCGATCTACAAGGGTATGTGGATCCTATCTCCCTCTCGTAGATGAACATGACCATGATAGGTCTTCGTGTGCGTAGGAATTTTTTTGTTTCCCATGCAACTGTCACGCCCAAGATGCGACCTTATCCTCAATTTGGCACGAGGACTTCGTCAGGGATAGAAGCGCATCTCGTCGTGTCGCAAGAATGGATATCATTCAAGTACCTGTACTGAAAAGATGAGATACATATTATTGGCTTACACTCGCCACAAGCTACATCAGAGTCACATCAGTACATTACATAATCATCAAGAGTAAGAGCAGGGTCCGACTACGGACGAAAACAAACGACAAAGAAGAACGACGTCCATCCTTGCTATCCTAGGCTGCCGGCCTGGAACCCATCCTAGATCGATGAAGAAGAAGAAGAAGAAGCAACTCCAAATGAACAATCAACGCGCTCGCGTCAAGTAACCTTTACCTGTACCTGCAACTGGTGTTGTAGAATCTGTGAGCCATAGGGGACTCAACAATCTCATTTCCAAAGGTATCAAGACTAGCAAAGCATAATGGGTGAGGCATGGTTAAGTGGTGAGGTTGCAGCAGCGGCTAAGCATATCTTTGGTGGCTAAACTTATGAGTACAAGAAATAAGAGGGGGAAGATCTACGCATAGCGGACGTGAACTACAGATGATCAAATGAATGATCCTGAACACCTACCTATGTTAGACATGACCCCACCGTGTCCTCGATCGGAGAAGGAACTCACGAAAGAGACAATCACGGTTACGCACTCAGTTGGCAAGTTTTAATTAAGTTACTTCAAGTTATCTAGAACCAGTGTTAAACAAAGTTTCCACGTTGCCACATAACCGCGGGCACGGCTTTCCAAAAGATTTAACCCTGCACGGGTGCTCCAACTAGTCCATCACAAATTACCACAAGCCGCATAGAAATCCTCAATCACGAAGCTCGCGATCTCATCGGATTCCCTAGCAGAAAACCTCAACCCTGAGTTTACCCAAAGCATCACCGGAATCCCGATGCACAAGATATCTCGTCAAAGGTAAAACTAATCCAGCAAGGCAGCCCGGCGTGTCGACGATCTCGATAGGAGCCGCGTATCTCGTTCTCAGGACACGACGGATAAGCACAGCGTACGGTGGCCTGATAGAAATCTCCCGAGTTGCCCCGGGTTGGCCCCGCAAACGGCTCTAGTTTTGGACCAGCACCAACAGCACTGGCCCCCCGGTATTATGTAGAATTACTCCTCGGGTAGCGCTAACTCCCTATGCATTTCAATATTATCAAGTTATTATGTTGGGAAAATGTAGTACCAATGTTGGGCCTTGCCAGACTAGCTTTAATCTAAAACGAATTATCAAGGGGGTCCCCATAACAACCCCGATCGTGTTAGGAGCGCTCAATTATAGAACATAACACCGGTAGCCGAAACTAAGGGGGCAAAGGTGGAACAAAACACCAGGCTAGAAAGACCGAGCCTTCCACCTTTTACCAAGTATATAGGTGCATTAAATTAAATAGCATTTAAATATGGTGATATAACAAGGAACCCATGTTTTCACATCGAAGCAACTGCACCTGCAACTAGCAACGCTATCAACAGGGTTAAGCAAGCAGTAACATAGCCAATCAGTGGTTTGCTAGGTTGAGCAGGTTGAAGGTTTTCATGGCATTGTTGAGAGGCTGATATTTAACATGTGGTAGGCAACGAGATATATTCGATAGAAACGGTAATACTAGCATGGCAATGATAGTAATGGTATCTGGGGAAATGGCCATCTTGCCTGAGATCCCGCTTGGAAGAAGAATGCCTCCGTGAAGCAGACGAACCGATGTAGTCGAACGGGTCCTCACATCCGACACGCTTGCGGAACTCTATCGAGACGGGGAAAACTGGATACAAGCATCAACACACGATATTCACCACACGGTGCACAACACAAATGATGCATGAGCAGCTGAACACATGCAAGTCACAGCATGACAATTCACACAATCAAACACTACATGTTAGGTGAAGTTCAATATGCAACGAGTTGCATATTGACGAAACTCCACGTTTAATTATTTAGTTCTATCCCGATTAGATACACGGCATTATTAAATGTGATTAAACATGGCAAGAGGTGAAGCGTAAGTAATCTACCTATCTAGGCATTTTATTTGAAGTCGGAAATGACATATAGCACCTCCGAAACGACCTCACATGTTAATTTACAATTCTGTCCAGATCTGATCTAATGCATTTAATTAGTTGTTAAACAGCAAAAAAAAATAGGTTCACGTGATTCTACGCGTCGAGACAAGCAATTTACACATAGAGATCATCTCCACCGGAGCTACGGATCAAAAGTTACAAGCACCGCAAGATATGATGGCATGAATGCAATATGTGTGCAACGGCGGTCACGAGCACTTCAAAACATACAACCAGCAAGAGAAAATGAAACTACACGAGATTCTAAGCAAGTTTCATGTAGGACACGATCAAAACGGAGCTACGATTCAAAAACTACGAGCAAAACAAGAAATCACTACAATCTGCCAAAATCAGCCACATAGCATTTTCTACACCCCCACAACTACGAGCTACATAACTCAAATATAATCAACCAAGGCATGACACGAAAGAGGACAAGAAGCACTACTACAAACAACTAACAACAACTAACATGGCAGCAAGGATCACTAGGGAAACAAGACACAAAATGGCATCTCACACACTATTTCAGACTTAGCGAAAGTTACACCTCATGAAAGTGCAATTTTCGATCTGAAGCCATATTGACAGCAGAAAAATCATAATCTACAGGACTACAAATGGCATGAAAATTCACAGCATGCTAGAGAAACACAAGGGCTACAAATAACTCCATTGGACCAATCTCAAAAGAGCTACATGTCACAAGATACAAGCAAGACAAGACAACAACAAAATATAACAGATTCCAGACTTAGAATTATTTCAGCTCCTCCAAATCAGCACTATTTATAGCAACTTGAGAGCAATCAAACAACACCTAAACATGCATTTCTATTGCAACTAAAAAAACTAGGGGCTAGTCTAAACATCAAAGATCAACTCCCTAGTTGACAACTCCGTCAAACGAAGCACGGAATAAATCCTAAGAAATAAACAAAAGGGCATCATGGCAGAATATCGCACGAACTAACTTGCTCTAATGCTAAAACTAATTGCGCAGAAAAATCCCACCTCGAAAACATACAAAATATGTGGGGTTGCACAACAATATAATGCCACACAAAAATACGAGAAAATAACCTATACACGGGAAAATAAACTAGCGGCAATCCCTACATGCAAAAGTACCAATGACCGCTCTAAAATACATGGAAAATTAGTTCCTAAAACATGGGAATTTCTATTACGGCATTCGAGCTATTCGGGCACGCACGAAAAATAACTACGACAATAAACCTATCAAGACAGCACACTAAACTAGACATACGACACGTCAAACAATGTCGAATAAATATGCAAGTTGTGAAATCGTGTTCTACTCGCAAAACTACCCCAAAACCATATAAAATACGCCTCGATCCGACTACCGTTTAATAAACTACGGGCGTTTGAAAAACAAGAATATTTTCTGAAATTAATTAAATCTCCGGTTAATTAGGAAATCGCCCACGGGCCGAATTTGATGCTAATGGGCTCAACAGGCGCGTGCACAAAACCTATGATGCGCACAAGGCGGAGGATAGATGGGTCTCGGGGGATGCTCACCTTGGGCCGTCGGGCCGGCCGATGAAGAGGCTGAGGCAGGCCGGGGAAGCTCGGTCGGGGCGGCTGGCCAGCTGGGCCGCGGCTCGGGGCGTCGGGCCGCTGCGGAACGGGGCCGGCCTGGGCGAGCGACGCGCTGGCGAGCGAAGACCGTCGACGGGAGGTTGCGCCCTCGCTGCCGGCTGCGGGCGCTGGGACGAGCGGACGCATGGTCAACGGGAGACGAGGAGGTGGAGCACGGGGCTTCCATGGGAGGAGCTCGGGAGGAGAGGGGAGCCGACGGGAATGGCTCGTTGCACTGCGGTCACCCGGACATGTCCGAGTTGGTCACGGACATGTCCGGTAGGTGGGTTTTTGGGCAAATCTGGGCCTTTGGATGGATATCCAATGGTCCAGATCTGACCTGAGATTGGATTTCGGGGAGAGAGGAGGTGGAGCTAGCACGTGGGGTTTTTCTAGGGGGGTGGCTACAAAAATGACTAGGGGAACCCTAGTGAAGTGAGAGGGTCTCTCTAGGGGGTGTTACTTATATAGGGTTGGTCTCTGGTGGGGTGGACCTCGCCCGTCCGATCTCGATCCGACGACCACGAACGGAGGGAGTGGCTAGGTGGAACTAGTGGGCTGTGTAGAGCGGTTATCCGGAGTCGAGAGGGAAAACGGGCGGCGCGGCAACGCGATTTAAAACACCGACACACGTCCGACGGTAGACCGAATACGGTGCCGCTACGGTCAACCATTCGGGTACCAGACGGACTCCGATCGCGACGAAATACGATAGGCGGCCTGGCTATAACTAATCACGACCGCATGCCAAGTTTCACCTTGATCAGAGAAAGTTTTTAACACACTTTTAAAACAGGGTTTTGACGATGCCGCGAGCGCGTGCGTGTGCGGTGGGGCTCAGAACGGAAAACGACGAGAACCGGCAACTAACAACGGATGCAACTTTTGAAAACTGGCGGCAACGGAGATGCCGATGCAATGCAGATGGTGCGAATGATGCGATGATGATGCGACAAATTAAAATAAGCCACACGACGAAAACGGAAATAAAGGGGAATGTTCTGGGGCGTCGGCAACGGGCTATCACAACTCTCCTACACTACAAGAGGATCTCGCCCCGAGATCCAAGAATGAAAGGGGGAGCGGATGAGAAAGAACAAGAGGTAAAAACTTAGTCGCTTCTTTGACAAACGAGTGAAACCAATGATCCTTGAAAGTTGCAAGGTGATGAGGAATGAAAAGAGAAAGAAGCAAGAATTCACGGAAAAGTTCGGCAGCACTTCGGTAGGAAAATGGGACAAAAAATTCGATAAGATGGAAGAATTAGACAATATTCACAACAAACAAGTAAATAGAACAAGGGAACGCCATGATCTTGATAGAACAACATGATTGACCCAAAAGAGCAACAACACAACGCCTCCTGGACAATAGAATAGGAACTAGCTCATACAGAAGAAGAGAATGAAGAGAGAATGACAACTAATACTCCAATGAACTTGGCAAGCATGCTTGCAAGAAAAATTGGACGGAGTTCTTGGAAAAACAACAACGAAAAGAACAAGATAGTAGTGGGCTTATGAAAACCATCTCACAGTTATGAGATGACAACCACCCACTAAAAGAAACAATGAATGATTGGGAGAAACAAGATATGAACAATTCCTTACACCAAGAGGATACATTGAGAACTTGGATTAATGACAAGCACCATGATAGCAACAATCCATACGAAAAGCTTTAGGTGAAATCTAAACCAAGATAGCACAATGAAGAAATCATGAGTTGCAAATATCTCATGATCATAGAATTGGTGGATTTAATTATCTCATTCTTGAAAGGAAAACTCTTCGAGGCTCCTACACTAACAAGAATGCCATAATACCACCTCAAAGGATAAAGGAAGGACAAATGCACATAGAAATGCAAGAGAAAGGATACTTGAGGTTCTCCAACAAGAATCTTGAAGAACACTTGAGAATGGATTGAAACCTTGATAAACCACCATGAAGGACCTTCCTATACAAATGAATGATGCAAAGATATCAAGGTAGAAAACAATAAGATTATGACCTTGCCAAGATTTAGATGAAGCAACACGAAGAGATACTGATAGACTTGGAACTTCGGAAAAGAAAGATAAGCAATTGAGAAAAGAATTGATATCATGAGCCCACCGGAAGAAGAATTGAAATCTCTTGGAAGAAGGAAGGACAATAATAAGAATTATGTTATGCTCATCCTTCATCAAATTAAATTGATGACAAGCAACGGATTTAAGCATACAACTTTTCTTCTTGAAAAAATCTTGAAGAGCCAGAGAGATAAGCACCACTTGAGGAAAAAAATTGAAGGACGCACCGGTAATAATTGAAATGAATGAGGCAACCATGAATGACTGGAGATACATGAGAATGAAGAGATCTTGAGCCACCTAAGAGAAAACTAGAACAAGGCACCAGAAGAAAGGAGAGACGAACGAAGAGACAACAATTAAGAAGAATTGAGGATGAAGCTGAAAGCTGAGAACGAAGAATCTTCTAAAATGATGGCCTTCGGAGGATCGAGAATGAAAACAACTCAGAAATGCACCGGGTCGCAAGAAAGGAATTACTCATGAATGACAACAATTAAGATGATGGCACAAAGCTGAAATGATGAATCTTCAAGAGAATGAACTAAGATTTACGAGGAACACTCCTTCAAATTTGCAAGGTGAGAATGAAGACGAGAACAACACCACCAAGAATTAATGAGACACTCCGGAATAAGAATATGCAAGGCTGGGCGAAATGAGAATTAATTCCAATAGATCTTGACAAAGGGATATGACTGATGAAATTCATACTTACATCATAGTTGAAAAGAATTAGAGATCTCCGGGAAAAAAATTAGAAGAGCCAGGAAAGACCCTAGGAAAGAACCTGTGGGTTATGGGCCCACTCAAAGAAACCACTGTTGAAAAGATTACTAGAACGAGAGATATTGTACCGGTATGAAGAGAACTAGATGAGGTTAGAACCTCGAAATAATTGAAAGAATTGAAAACGAGAAACTACTGAAATATCTTCAACGCTCCGGATAGACTAGAGAGAAATGATAACAACATAGGCTGGCAAGAATTCCCAACATAGGAAAGAATTTAATGGTTGAAAAGGATATGATGACCACGGATAGCTGAATTAAATTCACCGGTAAGGATGACAAGAATGAACAAATATGATACGAATCTCCTGAGAATCTTCACAATGAATCACCGGATAGGACACGGAAGAAAAGATAGCGGAAGCAACAATGAAATGAATGCACTTGTATGAAAACCAATCACCGAAGACAAAGGGTGGGAGGACGGGGAAAACAAAAGATAACTTGGAACAGATGAGATGAACTCCGGAAGAAATGAGAGATTGATCTTGCAAAATTGGAGAGGATTGAAATACTTGAAGAGAAACACACCGGTTGAAAAGGATTAACATGACGACTCCGGTTGACAAGAATTGATAAGACAACTGATTGAGCAAAAGAATTAGCATTCACATAAAAATATGAGAACACCTCTTGGAAATGTCTGAAATCACCACTTGACATCGAAGCAACTTGAATTACCATATTCCAACAAAACAAAGGGTGAGGCTTATGAAACAAGCCAGAACAAACTCATGAGAAAGATTTCTTCTGACATTTTCGTGGATAGGAATCCATTAGATGTCGAACCCCAACCTAACATCATGCATTTGTTGGAAGATTGTCCTATAAGCAACTACTTGAATTCCCACCTAAGAATTCCCGAAATATCTGGTCATGCAATCTGGTACACGGATACAAGGAGTAATATCATACAACTCCTATACTAACCCGTCACCGGTATCACATCCGTCAACACACAACCAGAATCTCGGACCTTCATCTACAACAGACCCTCGTGATCACAACGATACAAAGTATGGCAGTACTCCCGAACAATCTGCACCAGTACTGGGGACATCGGGGTTATCTCTCCACTACTAGCATTGAAGAAATTACGAACATCCTTCGTTCTGAGATACTAAGTAATCTGAATGATAACGATGTCCTCAAGAATCCCCTGGAGCTCAACTCCCCTGAAACTTAAAGCAGATAGGAGGCACCAAGACAGAACTCCGTCACATCGGCATCATATAGATTCCAAGAATATCTACATGATCCTAAAAAAAATTGAGTGAGAAGAGGAGTAGAATTAAATTATTACGTCAAGATTCCTCACCAGAGCATAGAAGAGGAGAAAAAAGAATCCTACTCTCCGATATATAACTAGACTCAAAACAGTTTTTTCACTAGACTCGACTCGGCCAAGTTCGATCAATCAAGGGGGCTCCTAGGTCGGTACTGCTCTGATACCAACTTGTCACGCCCAAGATGCGACCCTATCCTCAATTTGGCACGAGGGCCTCGTCGGGGATAGAAGCGCATCTCGTCGTGTCGCAAGAATGGATATCGTTACAAGTATATGTACTGAAAAGATGAGATATATATAGAATTGGCTTACACTCGCCACAAGCTACATCAGAGTCACATCAGTACATTATATAATAATCAAGAGTAAGAGCAGGGTCCGACTACGGACGAAAACAAATGACAAAGAAGAACGACGTCCATCCTTGCTATCCGAGGCTGTCGGCCTGGAACCCATCCTAGATCGATGAAGAAGAAGAAGAAGCAACTCCAAATGAACAATCAACGCGCTTGCGTCAAGTAACCTTTACCTGTACCAGCAACTGGTGTTGTAGAATCTGTGAGCCAAAGGGGACTCAGCAATCTCATTTCCAAAGGTATCAAGACTAGCAAAGCATAATGGGTGAGGCATGGTTAAGTGGTGAGGTTGCAGCAGCGGCAAAGCATATCTTTGGTGGCTAAACTTACGAGTACAAGAAATAAGAGGGGGAAGATCTACGCATAGCGGACGTGAACTACAGATGATCAAATGAATGATCCTGAACACCTACCTATGTTAGACATGACCCCACCGTGTCCTTGATCGGAGAAGGAACTCACGAAAGAGACAATCGCGGTTACGCACTCAGTTGGCAAGTTTTAATTAAGTTACTTCAAGTTATCTAGAACCAGTGTTAAACAAAGTTTCCACGTTGCCACATAACCGCGGGCACGGCTTTCCGAAAGATTTAACCCTACAGGGGTGCTCCAACTAGTCCATCACAAATTACCACAAGCCGCATAGAAATCCTCAATCACGAAGCTCGCGACCTCGTCAGATTCCCTAGCGGAGAACCTCGGCTCTGAGTTTACCCAAAGCATCACCGGAATCCCGATGCACAAGATATCTCGTCAAAGGTAAAACTAATCCAGCAAGGCCGCCCGGCGTGTCGACGATCCCGATAGGAGCCACGTATCTCGTTCTCAGGACACGACGGATAAGCACAGTGTACGATGGCCTGATAGAAATCTCCCGAGTTGCCCTGGGTTGGCCCCGCAAACGGCTCTAGTTTTGGACCAGCACCAACAACACTGGCCCCCCTGTATTATGTAGAATTACTCCTCGGGTAGCGCTAACTCCCTATGAATTTCAATATTATCAAGTTATTATGTTGGGCAAATGTAGTACCAATGTTGGGCCTTGCCAGACCAGCTTTAATCTAAAACGAATTATCAAGGGGGTCCCCATAACAACCCCGATCGTGTTAGGAGCGCTCAATTATGGAACATAACACCGGTAGCCGAAACTAAGGGGGCAAAGGTGGAACAAAACACCAGGCTAGAAAGACCGAGCCTTCCACCTTTTACCAAGTATATAGGTGCATTAAATTAAATAGTATTTAAATATGGTGATATAACAAGGAACCCATGTTTTCACATGGAAGCAACTGCACCTGCAACTAGCAACGCTATCAACAGGGTTTAGCAAGCAGTAACATAGCCAATCAGTGGTTTGCTAGGTTGAGCAGGTTGAAGGTTTTCATGGCATTGTTGAGAGGCTGATATTTAACATGTGGTAGGCAACGAGACATATTCGATAGAAATGGTAATACTAGCATGGCAATGATAGTAATGGTATCTGGGGAAATGGTCATCTTGCCTGAGATCCCGCTTGGAAGAAGAATGCCTCCGTGAAGCAGAAGAACCGATGTAGTCGAACGGGTCCTCACATCCGACACGCTTGCGGAACTCTATCGAGACGGGGAAAACTAGATACAAGCATCAACACACGATATTCACCACACGATGCACAACACAAATGATGCATGTGCAGCTGAACACATGCAAGTCACGACATGACAATTCACACAATCAAACACTACACGTTAGGTGAAGTTCAATATGCAACGAGTTGCATATTGAAGAAACTCCATGTTTAATTATTTAGTTCTATACCGATTAGATACACGGCATTATTAAATGTGATTAAACATGGCAAGAGGTGAAGCGTAAGTAATCTACCTATCTACGCATTTTAAATGAGGTCGGAAATGACATATAGCACCTCTGGAACGACCTCACATGTTAATTTACAATTCTGTCCAGATCTGAACTAATGCATTTAATTAGTTGTTAAAAAGCAAAACAAATAGGTTCACGTGATTCTACGCGTCGAGACAAGCAATTTACACATAGAGATCATCTCCAACGGAGCTACGGATCAAAAGTTACAAGCACCGCAAGATATGATGGCATGAATGCAATATGTGTGCAATGGCGGTCACGAGCCCTTCAAAACATACAACCAGCAAGAGAAAATGAAACTACATGAGATTCTAAGCAAGTTTCATGTAGGACACGATCAAAACGGAGCTACGGTTCAAAAACTACGAGCAACACAAGAAATCACTCCAATCTGCCAAAATCAGCCACATAGCATTTTCTACACCCCACAACTACGAGCTACACAACTCAAATATAATCAACCAAGGCATGACACGAAAGAGGACAAGAAGCACTACTACAAACAATTAACAACAACTAACATGGCAGCAAGGATCACTAGGGAAAGAAGACACAAAATGGCATCTCACACACTATTTCAGACTTAGCGAAAGTTACACCTCATGAAAGTGCAGTTTTCGATCTGAAGCCATATTGACAGCAGAAAAATCATAATCTACAGGACCCGAAATGGCATGAAAATTAACAGCATTCTAGAGAAACACAAGGGCTACAACTAACTCCATTGGACCAATCTCAAAAGAGCTACAGATCACAAGATACAAGCAAGACAAGACAGCAACAAAATATAACAGATTCCAGACTTAGAATTATTTCAGCTCCTCCAAATCAGCACTATTTATAGCAACTTGAGAGCAATCAAACCACACCTAAACATGCATTTCTATTGCAACTAAAAAATCAGGGGCTAGTCTAAACATCAAAGATCAACTCCCTAGTTGACAACTCCGTCAAACGAAGCACGGAATAAATCCTACGAAATAAACAAAAGGGCATCACGGCAGAATATCGCGCGAACTAACTTGCTCTAATGCTAAAACTAATTGCATAGTGGATTTTTCTACCTCGAAAACATATAAAATATGAGGGGTTGCACAACAATATAATGCCACACGAAAATGCGAGAAAACAGGGAAAATAAACTAGCGGCAATCCCTACACGCAAAAATACCAATGACTGCTCTAAAATACATGGAAAATTAGTTCCTAAAACATGGGCATTTCTATTACGGCATTCGAGCTATTCGGGCACGCACGAAAAATAACTACGATAATAAACCTATCGAGACAGCACACTAAACTAGACATAGGACACGTCAAACAACGTCAAATAAATATGCAAGTTGTGAAATCGTGTTCTACTCGCAAAACTACCCCAAAACCATATAAAATACGCATCGATCCGACTAACGGTTAATAAACTATGGGCGTTTGAAAAACAAGCATATTTTCTGAAATTAATTAAATCTCCGGTTAATTAGGAAATCACCCACGGGCCGAATTTGATGCTAATGGGCTCAACAGGCGCGTGCACAAAAGCTATGATGCGCACACGGCGGAGGATAGATGGGTCTCGGGGAATGCTCACCTTGGGCCGTTGGGCCGGCCGATGGAGAGGCTGAGGCAGGCCGGGGAAGCTGGGTCGGGGCGGCTGGCCAGCTGGGCCGCGGCTCGGGGCGCTGGCCCGCTGCGGAACGGGGCCGGCCTGGGCGAGCGACGCGCTGACGAGCGAAGACCGTCGATGGGAGGCTGCGCCCTCGCTGCCGGCTGCGGGCGCTGGGACGAGCGGACGCAGGGTCAACGGGATCCAGATCTTCCCTGGATCGGCGAGGGGCCGAGCGGTAGGCACCCGACGACGGCTGGCGACGAGGCCCCCGCGGCACACGTGGCGGGCACCGGCGGGATCTGCGGCTGCGAGGGGGACCGGGGCTCCGGCGGCCGAGCTGCTCGATCCGGCGAGCTCCGGCCGGCGCCGACGAGAGCTTCGGTCGGCTGCCCCCGGGAAGACGAGGAGGTGGAGCACGGGGCTGCCATGGGAGGAGCTCGGGAGGAGAGGGGAGCCGACGGGAATGGCTCGTTGCACTGCGGTCACCCGGACATGTCCGAGTTGGTCACGGACATGTCCGGTAGGTGGGTTTTTGGGCAAATCTAGGCCTTTGGATGGATATCCAATGGTCCAGATCTGACCTGAGATTGGATTTCGGGGAGAGAGGAGGTGGAGCTAGCAGGTGGGGTTTTTCTAGGGGGTGGCTGCAAAAATGACTAGGGGGAACCCTAGTGAAGTGAGAGGGTCTCTCTAGGGGGGGTTACTTATATAGGGTTGGTCTCTGGTGGGGTGGACCTTGCCCGTCCGATCGCGATCCAACGACCACGAACGGAGGGAGTGGCTAGGTGGAACTAGTGGGCTGTGTAAAGCGGTTATCCGGAGTCGAGAGGGAAAACGGGCGGCGCGGCAACGCGATTTAAAACACCGACACACGTCCGACGGTAGACCGAATACAGTGCCGCTACCGTCGACCGTTCGGGTACCAGACGGACTCCGATCGCGACGAAATTCGACAGGCGGCCTGGCTATAACTAGTCACGACCGCATGCCAAGTTTCATCTTGATCAAAGAAAGTTTTTAACACACTTTTAAAACAGGGTTTTGACGATGCCGCGGGTGCGTGCGTGTGCGGTCGGGCTCAGAACGGACAACGACGAGAACCGGCAACTAACAACGGATGCAACTTCTGAAAACTGGCGGCAACGGAGATGTCGATGCAATGCAGATGGTGTGAATGATGCGATGATGATGCGACAAATTAAAATAAGCCACACGACGGAAACGGAAATAAAGGGGAATCTTCTGGGGTGTCGGCAACGGGTTGTCACAGCAACGTTCCCCAACAGTGGCATCATGAGCTAGGTTCATGCGTAGATGTAACCTCGAGTAGAACACAAAAGTTTTTGTGGGCGTTGATGTTCGATTTGCTGCCCTCCTTAGACTTTTCTCGATTTGGCGGTATTGTTGGATTGAAGCTGCCTGGACCAACCTTACTCGTACGCTTACGAGAGACCGGTTTCATCCACTAACATGCAACTTGTTGCTTAAAGATGACTGGCGGGTGTCTGTTTCTTCAACTTTAGTTGAATTGGATTTGACCTAGGCGGTCCTTGGAGAGAGGTTAAATAGAAATTTTCACATCACCGTTGTGGTTTTGCGTAAGTAAGATGCGATCATACTAGATACCCACAACAGCCACGTAAAACATGCAACAACAAATTAGAGGACGTCTAACTTGTTTTTGCAGGGTATGCATGTAATGTGATATGGCCAAAGACATGATGTGATATATTGGATGTACGAGATGATCATGTTGTAATAGTTAAATATCGACTTGCACGTCGATGCTACGGCAACCGGCAGGAGCCATAGGGTTGTCTTTAAACTAATGTTTGTGCTTGCAGATGCATTTACTATATTTCTAGGTTGTAGCTTTAGTAGTAATAGCATAGATAACACGACAACCTTGATGGAGGCACGTTGATGGAGATCATGGTGTGGCGTCGGTGACGATGAAGATCATGCCGGTGCTTTGCTGATGGAGATCAAGAAGCACGAGATCATGGCCATATCATGTCACTTATGAATTGCATGTGATGTTAATCCTTTTATGCGCCTTATCTTGCTTAGAACGACGGTAGCATTATAAGGTGATCCCTCACAAAAATTTCAAGATAAAATTGTGTTCTCCCCGACTGTGCACCATTCTGACAGTTCGTCGTTTTAACACAACACGTGATGATCGGATGTGATAGACTCAACGTTCACATACAACGTGTGCAAAATAGTTGCACATGCGGAACACTCGGGTTAAACTTGACGAGCCTAGCATGTACAATCATGGCCCCAGAACACAAGAGACCGAAAGGTCAAGCATGAATCGTATGGTTGATATGATTAACATAGAGATGTTTACCACTGAAACTGCACTCAACTCACGTGATGATCGGACTTGAGTTAGTGAATTTGGATCATGTGACACTCAAATAACTAGAGGGATGTCTATTTGAGTGAGAGTTTGTTAGTAATATGATTAGCTAAACTCTAATTGTCTTGAACATAGTCTAAGTAAACTTTGCAATATTTTATGTTGTAGATTAATGGCTCACGCAGTAGCAACCCTAAATTTCAATACATTCCTAGAGAAAGCTAAGCTGAAAGATGATGGTAGCAACTTTGTAGACTGGGCTAATAATCTGAGGCTTATCCTACAAGCTGGGAAAAAGAATTATGTCCTTTATGTAGCGCTAGGAGATGAACCACCCGCTACGTCTGAACAAGATGTTTTGAACGCTTGGCAAGCACGTAAGGACGACTACTCACTAGTTCAACGTGCAGTCTTGAATGGCTTGGAACCGGGACTTCAACGGCGCTTTGAACGTCATGGAGCATATGAGATGTTCGAGGAGTTGAAGTTTATCTTTCAGAAGAATGCCCGGATCGAGAGGTATGAGACCTCCAATAAATTCTATGCTTGCAAAATGGAGGAGAATTCATCTGTCTGTGAACATGTGCTCAAAATGTCTGGGTACTCAAACCGTCTAGCTGAGTTCGGGATTGAACTCCCGCAAGAGGCTATCATTGACATAATTCTTCAATCAGTGCCACCTAGCTACAAGAGCTTTGTGTTGAACTATAACATGCAAGGGATGAATAAGTCACCCGGCGAGTTATTTGCGATGCTGAAAGTCGCGGAGTCAGAACTCCGGAAAGAACATCAAGTGTTGATGGTCAATAAGACCACAGGTTTCAAGAAAAGCGCAAAGGCAAGAAGGGTAGCTCCAAGAAGAGAGGCAAAGTTGTTGCCCCTCCGACGAATAAACCCAAGGCTGGACCTAAGCCAGAAACTGAGTGCTATTATTGCAAGGGGATGGGTCACTGGTAGCGCAACTGCCCCAAGTATTTGGCTAATAAGAAGGCGGCCAACGCCAAACAAGCTATATGTGATATACATGTTATTGATGTGTACTTAACCAACTCTCGTAGTGGTGCCTGCGTATTTGACACCAGTTCTGTTGCTTGCATTTGCAACTCGAAGCAGGAACTGCGGTATAAACGAAGGCTGGCGAACGATGAAGTGACGATGCGCGTGGGAAATGGTTCCAAGGTTGATGCAATCGCCATCGGCATGGTCTCACTTCAGTTACCATCAGGATTAGTTATGAACTTAAAAAATTGTTATTTAGTGCATGCGTTAAGCATGAACATTATATCTGGATATTGTTTATTGTGAAACGGTTACTCATTCAAGTCAGAGAATAATGGTTGTTCCATTTATATGAGTAATATCTTTTATGGTCATGCACCCAATTTGAGGGGTTTGTTCATATTGAATCTTGATTGTGACGACACACATATCCATAACATTGAGACCAAAAGATGTAGAGTTAACAATGATAGCGCCACCTTTTTGTTGCACTGCCGCTTAGGTCATATTGGTGTAAAGCGTATGAAGAAACTGCATGCTGATGGGCTTTTGGATTCACTTGATTTTGAATCACTTGACACGTGCGAACCATGCCTCATGGGCAAGATGACTAAGACTCCGTTCTCTGGAACAATGGAGCGTGCAAGTGACTTGTTGGAAATCATACATACTGATGTGTGCGGACCAATGAGTGTGGAGGCGCGCGGCGGATATCGTTGTTTTCTCACCTTCAGTGATTATTTAATTAGGTATGGATATATCTACTTAATGAAGCACAAGTAAGAAACATTTGAAAAGTTCAAACAATTTCAGAGTGAAGTTGAAAATCATCATAACAAGAAGATCAAGTTCCAACGATATGATCGAGGGGGTGAATATCTGAGTTTCAAGTTTGGTTCTCACTTAAGACAATGTGGAATCGTTTCACAGTTGACACCGCGTCGAACACCACGGCGTAATGGTGTGTTCGAACGTCGTACTCGTACTTCGTTAGATATTGTGCGATCTATGATGTATCTTACCGATTTGTCATTATCGTTTTGGGGTTATGCATTAGAGACAGTTGCATTCACTTTAAATAGGGCACCATCAAAATCCATTGAGACGACACCATATGAGTTATTGCATGGCAAGAGGCCAAAGTTGTCGTTTCTTAAAGTTTGGGAATGCGATGCTTATGTCAAAAAGCTTCAGCCTGAAAAGTTGGAACCCAAAGCGGAAAAGTGTGTCTTCATAGGTTACCCAAAAGAGGCAGTTGGGTATACCTTCTATCTCAGATCCGAGGGCAAAGTGTTTGTTGCTAAGAACGGAGCTTTTCTTGAGAAAGAGTTTCTCTCGAAAGAATTGAGTGGGAGGAAGATAGAACTTGATGAGGTTGTGGAACCTCTGCTCCAATAGGATGGTGGCACAGGGCATAGGGAAATCTATGTCGAGGCAACACCAGTTGAGGAGGAAGCTAATGATGATGATCATGAAGCTTCGGATCAAGTTACTGTCGGACCTCGCACGTCGACAAGATCACGTACTGGTCGTGAGTGGTACAAGAATCCTGTCTTATCTATCATGTTATTAGACAACAATGAGCGTGTGAATTATGAAGAAGCAATGGTGGGCCCAGATTCCAACAAATGATTAGAGGCCATGAAATACGAGATAGGATCTATGTATGAAAACAAAGTGTGGACTTTGGAAGTATTACCTGAAGGTCGCAAGGCTATTCAAAACAAATGGATCTTTAAGAAGAAGACGGACGCGGACGGTAATGTGACCGATTATAAAGCTCGACTTGTGGCAAAGGGTTTTTCACAAGTTCAAGGAGTCGACTACGATGAGACATTCTCACCCGTAGCACTAGCTGCATTTTTCGATTACAAAATCTGGCAGATGGATATCAAAACAACATTCCTTAATGGTTTTATTAAGGAAGAGTTGTATATGATGCAACCCGAAGGTTTTGTCGATCCAAAGAATGCTAACAAAGTATGCAAGCTCTAGTGATCCATTTATGGACTCGTGCAAGCATCTCGGAGTTGGAATAAGCACTTTGATGAGGTGATCAAGGCATTTGGGTTTATACAAGTTGTTGGAGAATCTTGTATATACAAGAAAGTGAGTGGGAGCTCTCTAGCGTTTCTAATATTATATGTGGATGACATATTGCTGATTGGAAACAATGTGGAGTTTTTAGAAAGTGTAAAGGATAACTTGAACAAAAGTTTTTCAGTGAAAGACCTAGGAGAAGCTGCTTACATATTAGGCATTAAGATCTACAGAGATATATCGAGGCGCCTAATAGGACTTTCACAAAGCACATACCTTGATAAAGTTTTGAAGAAGTTCAAAATGTAGCAATCCAAGAAGGGGTTCTTGCCAGTGTTACAAGGTGTAAAGTTGAGTAAGACTCGGTGTCCACTAACTACAGAAGATAGAGAAAAGATGAGTATCGTCCCCTATGCTTCAGCCATAGGGTCTATCATGTATGCAATGTTGTGCACAAGACCGGACGTCAGCCTGGCCATAAGTATGGCAGGAAGGTTTCAAAGTGATCCAGGAGTGGAACACTGGGCGGCGGTCAAGAATATTTTGAAGTACCTGAAAAGGAGTAAGGAAATTTTTCTCGTTTATGGAGGTGACGAAGAGCTCGTCATAAAGGGTTACGTTGATGCAAGCTTTGACACTGACCCGGATGACTCTAAGTCTCAAACCGG